>NC_046295.1:20486901-20806901 GCF_004115265.2 Rhinolophus ferrumequinum | reverse complement strand
AAGGAAGGAAACAAAGGAAGGAAACTGGCATTCATTGTCTGCAGTGTCCCAGGCTCTGTGCTAGGCACAGAATAACTTGACTTTGAGATGGGTCACTGAAGGTGACATGAAAGAAGGGACATTTAAAGTGAGTCTTAGAGAATCAATGGAGGTTCACTAGGCAGACAAAACAGGGAAAGGGGGCCTTCCAGGCAGAGGCACCTGCACGAGCAGAGGCACAGAGGAAGGAAAAGGAAGGTGACTTCAAGGATCAGTGAGTAAATCCCAGTGGCTGGATCACAGCCAGCTCATGCAGGGCCTTGCATGCTATGCCCAGGAGCTTTGACCCAAGCTTGTGTTACAGAATGACAGCTGTAGTGGCTCCACAGAGTGGAGAGGCCCCCCCGAGACCAAAAGGCCAGTTAGAACATTATAGCTCCTCTCCTGGTGAGAAGCCATGAAGGCAGCAGCAGCAGTGGAAACGAGAGAAAAGCATCCTTAAGTATAGCTACAAAGTTCTTTGCAAGAAGAATTCCTTCGCATTACATCTGGTGGCCTCGGAGAGTCTTAAAGCACCAGCTGTGTCCTGGGCTCTTTAGGTCCCACTGCTTAGCATACAGCCTTTAGCCTGGCACTGAGTAGGTGCTCAGATGTTTGCTGAATGAACACGTGAAAGAGTGGATACTTTTAATCAAGAGCTCCCTGTTCAAAAATGTGACCGGCAGTCAGAATTCCACCCTGCCCGGCAAATGATGTCAGGCCTTCTGGAACTACAAATGTATCAGTATCCTAAAAAGTTAAGAACTTTATGTTGCCCTCTCAGGAATGAGTGCATTCAGGCCCAACCTTACTAAAGATATTGCCACACTCCTGTGACTTAATCCTTTATTCACTCTCAGTGAATCTTTCAAAATAAATAATGCTTATTTCAAATAAGTACCCCTGTGCTTTTTGAAAGCTGTACCACCCTGCTGTAACACAAAGTCCATAAAATGGAGTCATTTTTGCTCTGTAATCAGACTGCAGTATTTTCCCATGTATGATTATTTATCTGTTTTCTCACCAAACAGTACCCTATTCAGCTCTTCACATTCGTGTCACAGTTATGAATCTTTCCTTGAGAAGCCAGCAAATATCTTTGCCCTAATTCTTGCAGTTCTCCACATTATCTAATAAAGGCTGTCCATGCAAAGTTCCCTTTGAAAGCAGCTGAAACTCTAGCAAATACACAGCATAAAGGGTCTAAATTTATATTCCCTGATTAAATATTAATTGTGATCTTCAGAAAATAATCAAGCCATATCTAAAATTCATAAATTTATTATTTCATATTAAAAATATAATGTGATCCAAAAAAATAACCCACAAGTTCTTTTTAAAGAAAATGAGAGTTAAATGTCACATATATTTTTCATATATTTTCTTTATAAATCCAGTTCATAAGGCATCAGACTTTTAATCAGGCATTGGAATCTGTGTATATATAATTTCTTTATCTAATTATGAATCGTCTTCAGTGTGCCTGTAGCTCTTCACTCAGCATTAATACAAAATTGATTATAACTTGGCCTCACCTCATAAAGTAGATTTGCTTTGAAACAGCATCAAACAGGTATGTATGTTTTAAATCATGTGGTCCTTCTGACTTTCATTCTAATTTTGGATACCTACCACTTTAACTTTCCTCCCTCCTACCCCCAAACTGACTGCAAACAACATAAAAATCTCTTCAGACTTAGCAAGGGGGAAAAAACTTGATTTTTCAGTGTCCTCCTATGGGCCAAGCACTGAGCTATTTGTTTATAGATGTTACCTCAGATAAGCCTTAACCACAACCCATTTCACAGATAAGAAATCTGAGTACTAGGACATAAAGCGTGGTGTGAATTCCTCTACTTTTAGTGTACGTGTATTCAATTTTTTCTGCAAACAAATCATATTAAAATATGCAGTACAGACTATTTTCCATGTTGTTGGAACTATGTTATTTGGACTCTGTCAGCAGGAGCCTCCCCAACGTGCTGAGTGATTTCCTCAGTTTCAGAACCAAGTTCATTAGAGTTCACTGCTTGTACCGTATTTCATCGATCCTAAGATACACATTTATTTTTTCAGATTTTAGAAATGTGGGTGAATCTTGTCGTTGATAGCAGGTCACAGTTTAATGGGTGGCTTCTTTTTTTGTTCTTCTTGGTACATCAAATAATGTGACTTCATTCTGTGGCACCTTGAATTCTGTGAAACACTGTGTCAGGGTCTTTCCTATATCTAACCAATGGGAGCAAAGCTAGGCTTGAGAGTCAGATGCAAACACATGATTTATGGACTCCTCTCTTCCTTCCTTCCTTCTGCCTGTTCACCTTCCTCTGATGCAGATGGTTTCTGCCTTTCCTTGCCAATTTATGACACTGCGAGTTTGTACATTGAACCATTGAACTTACTTTACTTCTGGTCTGTGCCATACCAAGGGCAAAGTCCCTTGCCTAGGACCTCCTTTGTTGTATATATATATATATATATATATATATATATATATATATATATGCAAGATATATGCAGTTTTCTTACTGTAAGCAATATAATGTAATGCAGTAGTTCCTAATTTGGAACCAGTCTCAGAATCAGGTAAGCACTTGTTAAAATTCTCAAGGCTCAGGACCCTCCTACTCAATGAGCCTGGACCCCTGGATACTTTCTTAGCTCTCCAGGTGATTCTGATATACACCAGGTTGAGCACCTTACTGGTGTGTTTGGTTGTTAAGAGCAGATCTCTTGAGCCAGACTGCCTGGACTCAAATCCTGGCTGCACCAGTGTAACCTTCCTGTTATTCTCTGTGTCTCAGTTTCCTTGTCTGCAAAACAGGGACCAACAATAGCGTCTACCTCAAAGGATTATTGTGAAATTTAATAAAACGAGTCATGCAACATACTTAGTACAATAGCTCACACACATAGCCAGTGCCCAGTAAACATCAGCATTTATTATTATTCCCCTCCTACAGGCTGAAATTCCTCTAACTCATTCCCAGAAACCAATCTCTTATCTTCTCCCCAATTCAAGGCAGCTGATGGCTTTGCCTGCAAACTGAAGTCTCCCATGCAATCTCAAAGGGGCTGGGAAGAAAAACTGGGATTCTTTTTTTTAATTTTGGGGGTGTCTGGAGCCTGTTAAAGTCAGGGAATCTGAAACAGAATAAAGATAACGGCTGGTTCAAGAAAGTCATCCTGTGAATTCACTCATAAACATTGTCTAATTCAGGGTTCTCACTGTCTTCTGCATCAAAATCACCTTGAGAACTAAGAACTAAAAATGGGCAGCCACCGACCTCCGTCTTGTAACAGAGTCAGATTCAGGTGGTTTGGGGAGGGGCCCAGGCATCGGCAATTTTCCTTGAGTTCCTTGGAAATTTACACATGTAGCCACAGTTGATAACCACTGATCTAATTGAATATTTAAAAGATTCTAAACAGCTCTCACCTGTTGGGGCTTTGTCTGTTATCTTTGAAGATGATTTATAGAACCCACCCACATCAAAAACAAAACAAAACAAAACAAAAAGCCAGGAGCCCTTTTTCCTTAAAATAGGGATACTACTATACCAGTTCCAATAACTCATATAGTTGATGTGAATGCATTTTGTAAATTAGAAGTGTGTGTGTATGTGTGTGTACTTGTGTGTGTGTGTGTGTGTCTGTGTGTGTGTGAGAGAGAGAGAGAGAGAGAGAGATGATTATGATGAACGAAGTGAAGACGATTATCCTATTTGTTAAGTAGCGTGCACAGAGACCCGGCGCTCTTCCAGTTAATAGGATATAATGTAATCTGAGCTGTAATCTACCAGCCATTTAAATGCATAAACTTTTTATTCGAAAACAGAAACCATGCACATTTTATACAAGTTAGAAATTAGAACCTTTCTGAGCCTGGTTTGAAGAAACAAAATAAAACAAAACAGATACTCTGAGCGTATCCAGTCTTCTGCATATACTAGTCATCTAATCTTTCATTTTTCTTATTTTCCTTTTTCTGGGTGGCCATTGTGTCACATTAAATATTTGTTCTTATTTCCCCCTGCTTTCCTCCGACAGCCAAGTTTAATTCCTGTCCAGATGACTTACTCTTATTCATCCTTATCCCACCTACTTAATTGGACATAAAGAGATTCTAAATCCCTCTTATATGTTGGGGAAGTAGTCGTAAGGCGGATTTCACTCTTATCCTTTTTACAACAACACTCCACCTCCCAACCTTAGAAGTCCCTTTTTTCTAAAATGCCCATAAACCTGCTGTGCCTCAGGATATTATGAGGAGCAAATGACTATGTAAGTACTTCGAAAACTGTAAAACTCCGATCATATCATGCCCGGCTCCAAAGCCTTCATTGGCTTCAGCTGTCAGTCTCCTCAAGGACCAATCCCTGAAGCTGGACCTCAAGGCCGTATCCCAGACCACCATTCCAACCGTATGCATGGCTACTTTGACACAGAACTGTGCTGCAGAGGAACTGACCTGGCCAGAACTGGAAACCGAGCGGATACGAGTTGTGTGTCATGTAGCTGACAGTAAGGAGAGCCCGATTTAGGACATCGGATGGAATGGAAAAGAGGGAACAGACAGGAGATATGTTGCAGAAGTAAAATACAGTATATAGTACAGGATGTAGGGTATGTATGTGTGGATAGATGGGGTGGGGTGAGAGGTCGGAGGCAGGGGAAATGTTTTCTAGAAATGATCATATATTTATAAGTGTGTTAAAGGAAAGACTGATAAAGGATGCGGACCCGAATATTAAGCTTGGTTTGGGACATGTTAAAAGTACTAACACGGTATTCAGGTGAGTGGAAATAAAAGCCAGGAGATTGGGGTAGAGATGTTTTTGTATATCATCTACAAAAGGAAGAGTTCAAGCAAGGGAAAGTGGGTAAGCTCAACAGGAGCGCAGGAAGAAGAGCAAGGGTCCAAGGGCAGAAGTCTGAGGATTCCAGCACTTACTAGTCAGAGTGAGTAAGAAAAGGAGGGAGGGACAGGCCAGTAGTCACTGCCAGAGAAACCAGGGGGGCAGATCCCACAGCAAGGTCTGAGGGAAGGTCATAGGATGTGGTGAATTCTAGAATTCTGATGAATTTCAGAGGAGCCATGTCACTCAAGTGGTAGGGCAGAAGCCAGACTGCAAAGCGTTGAGGAATTTGAGGGAATTATGGAAGCGGGTGCAGTGGATGTGGCTCAGCCTTTCAAGAAGTTTAGAAGTGAAAGGGAAGGAGGTAGCAGACATATTACCTCTCACCATTGACAAAGTGGCAAGAAAAGGCAGAGCCCAAAGCAGGAGCTAGGAGATAAAAGTCAGCTTGGTTTTAATAAAAAGAGGAGAAAGTGCTTTTGTCTTAGGAGCTCAAAGGATGCTGATAGCAGCCGAGTGTGAAATGGATTTCTGAGGCCCCGCACTAGAGACAGAAAGGCTGTGAGGCCAATGGGGTAGTAAATCATGATTTAGCACCTTCACTTTCTCTGCTTATTACAAACCAGACTTTAAAAAAGAAGCCTGGGGTGCAATCAGCAATCTTGATATTGTCAGTGGCCAAGATCCATTTTAATATATTCCCGAGGCATTCCAGTGATTATAACATTAGACAGCAGTCTGTTCACTTTTCTCATTGTTAAACACGGTTAATGCAATGCATATAAATATTACTCCTACCCTTAAATAATATTGTATGATTCTGAAGTTGTGTTTTGTTTGTTTGTTTTTTGCTAAAAACAGAAAGGTTATAGACTCAAAAGGCTTGCACATCGAAAGCAAAAATTCAGTTTTATAAATTCTGAGAGAAACAATATTTGCTTCTACTTTACCAAGCATTGAGGGTAGAGAAGGGCTTACAGGAATCACAAAAAAAGTATTATATTTCACACGCCAATAAACATTTAATAAGTGGTTTCGCTAATGGCTCCTTGATATTCATTTAATTTACAAATGAATGGAAGATTATATTACTTCCCATATGTACAATACTAAGTGATTTTCAAGTATAATTTTAAAATGCTAACAGTACAGGAAATTTAGCCAGTTCAAAAATATAAATATTTTTCATGAACTTGAAGGGAAGATATTAGGAAGAGACGACTGGTATGTATGTCTCTAATCACCAATATTGTTTTCTATCTCCATACAAGTAGATCTGTACTATTTACAGATAATGATGACAAATTATAATTGACTGAGGAAAACAAGTCGTTTTTAGAAACCCAGAGTCTTTCTTGCAGTGTTTTAAAATAAGGAACTTATACAACAATCTATGCTGCACAATATTAAAGAAAAAATCATAAGTTATTATGTTTGTGAAATAAATAATAATTTAACTAGTGAATGCTTGCTCTCATTGCTGTAGTTACAACAAAAGCTATACTACCAAGGCAACTGACCCTCAGTTGTTACTGATAAAGGACTTAATGTGTTGAAAATATATCTGGAAATTGGAATATTTAAAAGAGTAACCACTGTAACTTTTACCAACAGAGAACCACAGTAAAAGAGTTTCTGTTTTGATACAAAACAAATTATGTCATGAAAATTATTGATATAGCTATCAATAGAAACGTCATAAGGAGACAAAACCATTCTTTCTCAACACTTGGATAGGAAATAAGCCAATAAAGAAAAAAAACTGAAAAACATCATACAAACCTGACTTTTATCTCATCATTTGTAAACTTTTGTAAGTATTTACTGATTTTTCAAAGATTTAAAGAGTACACATTTATAAATAAAAAATACAGAGTAAAATTCATCATTTCTTTTATTCAGAAGTCACTAGGATTTGACAGTGGTTCTGGATGCTGATAAGTGTATTAGTAAAGAAAATCAGTCCCAATAGAGCTTCTTTGTTTCAAGAATTACTTTTTAATTAAACGATTCTTAGAGCTGAAGCAATAGGATCATTTCTACTTGAATTTCATTTAGTAATTGTACTGGTTCAATCCTTTCATATTTTGGCACTTTTATTTTTTAAATAATCGTTACACCAAACCCATGAGTTAAATCAAGCAAATGTTCCTGTCTCATTTTACAGGTTAGAAATTGATTTGTACATATGCTTTAATGGGATTGGCTATTTTAGAATTGTAGACATTTTTATAGCTAGGGATCTTAGAAAAGATCTGGCCAAAATTCCTTCTTGGGGAAGTGACTGAACTGAGACAAGAGAACTAAGTGGCCTAAAATACCACAGTGGCCCAGTCCTGATCCCAGCCTGTGTCCCTGTTTACAAAGTTTTTACTATCAGTACTATCTACATCCATTCTCTGAAACATTTAAAAATTAAAAGTCCTCACAAAAAAATGAGTTAAACACTCATCGTCCACTGAACAATGATCTCCGTATCAAGCCCTGTGTTAGACATTAGGAGCATAAAGCTGTATCATATAGTCCAGTCTTCAAGAGCTCGTATCAATATTTTCCTCTCTTCATTTCCTGTTAACATCAGACCTCTATGATTTTAATTTAGATGATGATGATGATGATGATTTTAACAGTACAGAGGTCTTTGATTTTTTTACACGTGTGCCATGAATTCCTAGGGAATGGGTGCCAGCAGCTCAGGCTCCTTTCTGTTGGTTCTCACAAAGTGTGGCTCTCTGAGTGGGACAGGCTGATGCTTCAGTTAAACCCACGTACCTTTCTCTTTGGCTTCCTTCTTTTCCTGATCATTTCCTTCACACGTTTCAGGAAGCTTTCTCGGCTCTTAGACTGTTTAATATGTTCAGTACGTACATTAATTCTCTCGGCAAGAATCTTGCCCTTAACTTGTGTGTTTACAGCAATGCCAAGCCCATGCTGAGTAACATTGTAGACCTTCCGTGTTAGGTCCATTGTAGACCTAACCGTGCCGTGGTGACATTTGTGGGGCTTTCCTTTTTGAACAGTGCCCATCCCCTTGATGTCTACGATGTCACCTTTCTTGTAGATCCACATGTATGTGGCCAAAGGAACAACTCCATGTTTTCTAAAAGGCCTAGAGAACATATAGCAGGGCCTCCCCTCTTTCCCTTCGTGTGGGTCATTTTGGTGAATTACTGGAAGATGGCAGTCCCAGCCAAAAAGCTAGATAATTTTTACAACTCTAATGGAAATCTATTCTTTCCTGTTCAGAACCCTTACTTTAAAACTTTTATCAAAACTTGCTTCTCTCAAGTCATGTTTTTCCTGATTAATTCTGCTCAACATTAAGTTTTTCTGCAACCTACGGTTATCTGCCCTGTCCTAATTTTTACATTTATGAAAAGATGGTTTAATAAATATTCTTTTTTTTTTTATTATTGGTAGAAGCCTGTGCTTTTAAGTCAGGGCTCCCTCACCTACCGATCTTCATTCCCTCCTAATCGTAGCACATTCATCTCCACGAAGGACTGCAGAAGAACTGACTATTGTTTACTCAGTGATGAAGGCTGTTTGGCAAATAGATAGCCAGGACTTGGGTTAGGCTAGATTAAGGCAAGATATGACAGGTTAATTGCCTTTTAGCCTTAAACCTTTTGGACATATTTAAAGTTGGAATAAAAAGACATGTGAATAAGCAGAAATCTTTTTATTTCATGGGTCCAATTAATTTTTTTTTTCTTTCATTCCCTTGCTTGTCTGCAGTTTCTGTATATGGATTCCCCCTCTCTGTCTTTAGAGAATCTGAATGTATATGAACCAGAGTGAAAGCGGATAGCCATTATGAATTAGACACTCAACTGTGATTTGCCCTGGCCTGCCGTGTGTTAATTATTCATTCAATGAATATGCATTGAGACCGATCACATACGTGGTGTTCTACAAGGCGCTGGGTACATCTTTGTCGTGGCATTAAGAAACACACAGTCCATTCCTGGGATAGATGTGTAAACACATAACTACAGTGCAGTGGCTGACAAATGCTGACACAGCCACGTATATAAAGTCCTAGCAATATGCTCAAAATACACAAGAAAGGCAGAGATCTTTACTTAGAGATTAGAGAACATTTCACTAGATGACACTGGAGGTTCATCTTAAAGCAGGAGCAGGAATACACAAGTTGAAGACAGTAAAAAGAGGTGAGATGCAGAGGAAGGAAATCTAGACAATAGCGGGATCATAAAAAGTATCAGAGGTCCCCATGCAGCTGTCTGACTGAGAAGCAATGCCCAGTCACGGGAGGGTACAGACAGTGATCAGGAGGGATCTCTGGAGGGAGAGTGATCAGGAGCAGCAGAAATGAGTCTAGAACGTTGACTTCGGCTCAGGTTAGGATGCGTGTTGTATGCCACAAGAGTAATTTGGACTTTATCCTATCCCAATGGTTCTTAAACTTTTTTTTTTTTTTTTTTGAGAATCTGACAAAAGCTATGAATCCTGTTTCCAGAAATATGATAATAACACACATATGCCCAAAATGTTGCATGCATACAGTTTGAGTCCTCGTAGCCCATCTGGAATCCATTACTAGATGCTACCAGCTATAGGGAGTGGAACCATAGAGAGTCTCTTAGGGAATGAACAGTTTAGCTTTGTATTCTAAAAAGGTAACTGGCAGCAGTGTGGAGGACAGACTGGTGGGAGGAGAAGCTGGAGGTCAAAAACTCAGATGGACAGCCTATTGCAAAATACCAGGCATAAAATGCTAGAATCAGAATAAAGTCAATGAACATACGGATGGAAAGGGTATAAATGGAAGAGAGAAGTATTTCCGAAATGGAATTAATAAGACTTGATGTCTGATTAAATGTAGATGTTGAACAGTCAAAATTTTTTCCTTTATCTTCCCCCATTAAATTACAAATCCTCTAAAAGATGTTAGTGCACCAGGCTGGACTCAGGGGAGTGAGCAGAAGCAGAAACATAAGCACTGTAGTAGGATTCAGACTTCACATCCATGAGAAAGCAACAGGTCCCTCCATAAGCCAAGAGGGAAAGTGCTAGGCAACAGTGAGCTCTGGGACTGGTAGACAGTTATTAGTAGACACAGAATCAAATAGGAGCTGTTGAAAATGGTGAACCTGGATGGGAGACAATCGTTTCAAAACAGCAAGTCAACGTCTTGCCTTCCTGGCCCCCGAGACTCGAGCGGGGTATAAATGCTAAAGAACTCTGTTGATTATCGGCGGGCAATTATGGTGCTTCCAGGTTGATGGGACTCTTGCTTGGTTTGCTTTACATTGATGATGGAAAAGTATTGGGACCGTAAATAGACTCTCAAAATGATTTACTGCCAAACTGCAAAACCTGTAAAATGGTTCCAGTTGCTCTAGCATTTCCCTACAGCTACAGCTACAGGTGGAAACTAGAGGGAAATGTTATCTGTTGAAGATACAGGGTTATGGTCATTGAAACAGCTATTGCTTTTTAAAATGTGCATCCAAGTTATAGGGGCAGTGTTTTTGACAAAATTCACCTCTTGATATGGAAGAAGGGCTGGTGATACGTATTAGAACTGGAACAAAGAAGAAAGTCCCAGAACTTGAAACAGTTTGGAAAATTTAAGTAACTGGATCTCTCTCTCTCTCTCTCTCTCTCTCTCTCTCCCCCGTGTCTTCTCTGCTTCTCTTCATCTTCCCCCACCCCACCATACCCACATGCTTATTTCATGCCCTGTGTATGTTTTGAGAAATGACAAGTAAACAAATAATCTAGGATTTAAAACGAAACATACTTCCAAAGCATTTCACCATCTAGTATTAAATACTGAGGGTGCCAAAAAATGTATACACGTTTTAAGAAAGGAAAAAACTATTAAAATGGTAATACTCAATATACTCCCCTAACAAAAGATGAGTACAAGTCACGTTTGACTTCTGCAATTATAAGAGCTGCTCCAAATGGTTACCATCAGCATCCAAATACTTCTGATTACGGCGAACTACTGCTTGAGCAACGTTGACCAAAGTGTCTACTTGTATACATTTTTTTGGCACCCCCGGTGTTTGTCCAGATCTCTTCATTTTCTTCTAAATGACATGCATAGCAATTATTGCAATGATAACTGCAGGAAGCTCACAAATAGAGAGCATCATCCCTGCCCTCACAAGAGTTTATAATCTAATCGGGAAGATAATTGCTCCGTAAAATAATGCTGAGGAACTACACAGTGATATTTGTATTAACATTCTATTCGTATTACAGCAGAGCAGGATATTGTTTTGAGTTGTATTGTTCTTCCTGTACTAAATCTTGAAAAATTGATAATGCATGGGGGTGACATCAAATAATTACAGATTAAGTAGAATACTGAGATAGTAGGGGCTTATCCTACTTTTTTTGGGTAAAAGGATTTAATGTGAGCAAAACTAGGAGCAAGAATACAGAAAAGAAACCATAATATTGAGTCAGGGAGAAGGCTTTAATTTATAAATCCAAACACTCATCCCACAATCCCTGAATGGCACTTGAGAGAGAGAGAGCATGCGTGGCCTGGGCACGAGCATAGGAATAGAACCTAAGTGACACCTGGAGTCCTAAGGAGCTTCATTCAGAACCATTTCAGCATTTTTTTTTTTTTGTCTTCTTCTTGGCTCAGATGGCATCATGGTCAACCAAAGAAGGGTTAGGAAAAGTTCTGCTAAAACCAAAGACTTAATAGTGGCAGAAAGTTAACGAGTCACTTCCTCCAACTTCTCTATTATCAATTATAATTTGGGTTTGTGCTCATCAAACTCTAAGCCATATTAATTTATTAATCTTCCAGTTTCCACACTGAGTCACAGAATGAGGTTTTTCCCTGTCAGGAATTCTTGCTCCATGATCCCAAACCCTGACATGTGCTGTCCAGAGCCTCAGATGTTTCGTTAGTTCTACAGATGTTGTGTAAATGCATTTCGTCAAAATTTGCCGGTGCTGCAGAAACGATCCATGGCTGATTGGGGTTGCAGTTTGGAGAGAGCTCCAGTTAGATTAGATGGAAACGGAAACTGACACTTCTGACTGGCTCACCAGGAAGTCAGGAATTCACAAAAAGAGCAGAGAAGGAATTTCATTTGAGGGGGTGTTGCAGACGTGCCAGTTTGGGGAGTGGAGGGGTGTGGAACCCCCTGGAGGTGATTCTTCACTGTTTTCCTTGGTGCTTGGCCTACGTATTATTTTCCACTGGAGATTTTTTCTTTCCACATATAGAAAAAACAGCAACCAGGGAGAACAGCTTCATTTTTAGAACTCCAGGTAAAATGGCTTAAGTTTCATACTTGAGGTGAAATAGTATGAAGGCTTGGAAATATCCCTACGGTACACGGGGCTTGTAAGGTGATGGCTGTCAGCACAAACATGGGAGTAAATGATTTTTTTTTAATTACTGCAGTTTCTACACGATACAATTCTCCTATTGTCCAATTTTCCTTTGTGAAAGAAATGGAATTGCTGGCTTCAGCCTTCTGCTGAGCAGCCCTAGGTTCAGGAGTTCAGCTGTTATCGTTGTTATTATAAAGCAAATTATTACAGTGGAGAAGGAAAACCAGACTGAGAGCCTATTTCTAGTATGAAATTTCTGAATCTTCCAGACTATACATTATATATATATATATATATATATATATATATATATGGCCTGTAAGATATACCCCTCACACATATGCATATGTATATACACACAAATGTATATACATATGTATATGTATGTATATATTTGTATATATATATGTATATATATATACATATATATATATGTTTTCATCCCAACTTAGTTTGAAATCTCTATCAGAAAAAAATGCATAATGATATTTATATTAATATTATATCAGTATTACAACAAAACAAGATATTTCTATTTGCTTAGTTTATGCTTTTAAAGTAATAGAACCTGACAGTGACAGAATATTTTACTTTGCCCTTCCTTGAGATAAGCTGACTCAGAATACTCTGACCAGTCGCAAATTTCCTGGATACAAACCTTTGCTCATATTAGCAATTATTGATTTTAATTCAACGGGCTGTGAAATTATGTTCTGGTGTAACTCTCCAGAATGCCCAGAGGTTTCTCAGCAGTTCCCTTGTCCTTGGATGGAATACAAAAAAATGAAATTATCATAGTTCTGAAATGAAAAACTGACTGAAGCATTTGACATTCAGCAGAGTCAGGGTTTTGTTTCCTCAAAAGTTATAAAGCTGTCTTAATTCCATCTCCAAGTTGTGATCCCAGATTGGGAAAGAATTCTGAGGATAAAATAATTTTTTTTAAAGAAAAGTAACAACATTCATTCTTGTTTTTCTGTAAAAAAATTCATGTACTGGTAAATGCTTTTTAAAATGCAAAAGAAGGTCAAAATGTGAAAGTAGGCAACACAAAAGATTAGCAGCTATGGTTATAAAACCTGGCCCCACAAGATGTGTGATGGATGGTGTGTGTTTGTGTGTGTGTGTGTGTGTGTGTGTGTGTGTGGCATCAGTAGAGAGAGAAAATAATTAACACTCATGTGCCAGAAACTACACCAGATACTTAACATATATTCTCTTGATTAATCCTCATAATCACGCTAGTAAGAGAAGTATCAGTGTCCCCATTTTACAGATGAAGAACCTCTGGCTCAGAGATCTGACAATGTGCCTAAGTCAAGTGTACTAGTATGTGACTGGTAGTCTGTTCGACTCCAAAGTCATGCTCTTTCTTCTGCACCATGGTGCAGGTTGTTAAGCCTCTCTGCTCCTCAATTCTCTTATTTGTAAAACAGGAAAAGAATTTCCTAACTTGACATGGCTTATTGTGGGTAATAAATATCATAATTTGTGCAAATTCTGGCATGCTTCCTGGCACATAGTTACTTACTAAATCCCAGCATTTTCCCTCACCACCAATGCTCCAGGCTTAGGTGCAATCAGATGCCCTAACAGGAATATGAATGGGGTATGCGCACGTATGCGCAATGAAAGGAAAAGGGAGATATGTACCCAGAAGTCCTTCTGTGCCCATCAAGCTTTTCACCCTGTTACAGAATTGACTTTTCTCCTCAGTAGCAAGGGACAGGCTTCATGCAGTGGCCTCTGAAAGACCGTGCACTGTGTCACTGGCAGTTCATCATATCCCCCAGCAGTGCAGCTGTGATAAGAACCAGATGATCTGAATTTCCTCAGCAAAGCTAGCAGCAAATATCTGGGAAGGCGCATGCCTCAGTCTCCTCATACTGCTTTTTAAGAAAGTACATCAAAAAGCTAATGGACTTTTACAAGAGCCCAGTTACTGCTTAATGTCTGTAAGCTCTCAGGAGCAGGGAATCACAACCCCTACCACGTACAGTTGGCGGCAGAACCAGTATTCCAAGTTGTTAAAGAAGCCAAGGATTAGATAAGATTTATAGAGACCTGATGTGTGGAGGGGAGCTAAAAATGGAATCTGCAGATTCATTTCCAAAGCTTGGTCCATGGATGGGATGTTTCTGTGTATAGATTTCTCCACTTTGCATGGACACACCACAGGAAAAACGGCTCTCTCATCACTGGAGGGTTTGCCCTTCTTTTTCATTTAGAGGTGTGTGACATCCACTTTGTACAGTCACATACACAGCTCCAGATGGCTTAAGCTAAATGCTGTCTGTCCGGAAGGAGAGGAAAACCAGAGACTCAGGTGCCTTCTTGCTGATCTTGAAACAGGAAGAACCGTTCTTTGACTTGCCCCATAACCCGTTTTGCTACTTTCGAGGATCTGTTGATGTCTGAAAAACACTTTGCTTATAATATAACTTCATCTGTTGTATGATTTCAATTTTACAAAAACCTATCATCCATTTCCTCAGCACCTACTTTTGTTTTCATATAGCTTGACCTCTTCTTACAACATTTGGAAAAAATATTTTCCAAGTACTCTGTATATGTGTGTTGTGTGTCTGAGAAAATATAACACTAGAGTCTTTTTATTGCTAATTTATGCTTCGTCCTACAACATCTTTCATAGGTCCTTTATAACCTGTCCGGTTTCTAGTAAAAGGGGTTCTTGGATAAAGTGGTACATAGGAGGTCATTCTAAGGTTAAATGTCCACTGGGCAGGGAGAGGCAGGGGACTATTGCTTCATGTGTTTCCTCAAGGTGTCTAACTACTTGTAGCTGTCAGGCTTAAAAGCTGATCACCTGTCAGGGCAGCCAGTTGGCTTAGTTGGTTAGAGCCTAGTGCTCGTAGCACCAAGGCCGCCGGTTTGATATCTACCTGGGCCAGTGAGCTGTGCCCTCCACAACTAGATTGAAAACAATGACTTGACTTGGAGCTGATAGATTCTGGAAAAACACACTGTTCCCCAATTTAAAAAAAAAAAAAAAAAAAAAAAACCTGATCACCTGATACTTGGTTGCTGCCTTTGACTCTGAAATCAACTGCAAAACTATCAGATGAAAACCACATTTAGATAAGCCAACAAAAGCCAACAATGGTGAGAAAATGATACTATTCTGAGGTTGATGGATTCAGAGAATCTCTTCTCATCTTCTTCTAATACTCGTAGGAGGTATTTAATGCCCTATGGCCACAATCTAAAGGCATACCCTGGAGATATCGCAGGTTTGGTTCCAGACCACCATAATAAAGCGGGTCTTGCAATAAAGTGAGTCATAATCTTTTTGCTGGTGGAGGGTCTTGCCTTCAGTCTGCAAAAAACACATCTGTGAAATGCAGTAAAAAACACAGTAAAATGAGGCATGCCTGTATATTCCATGCAGTTGGCATTGGCTGAGGTGTAGAGCCACTTAACTGACCAGGAGCAATGGATTGATGGAACTGGGGCGTTGATGGATGAGTTTTTAACAAGAAAGTCGTTGACTTAGGAGTCCCCATCAGTGCTACATTCAAAGATCATCATGTGGCATCAAAGATCTAGAAATAGCTAGACTTTTTCTGAAGTGAATAACTCAAGGGACACATTCAATTTAAGTTTCATAGGATTATAGAACCAAGACTCAGGACTTTCTTCTTGCAGTGTTTACTGGGTTTCTGAAATGCTGGCTCAAAAGAAGTGCCAGCTGTCCATTCTAACCCATCCAACAACTATGAAGTAAAATGAGTGCTGCAATAAGAATGGGACTTATAATGGACTTTTCCCTCAAGTGCCATAGAAGATGCAGTTTTGACTTTTCTGATAAATCTCCTACTGGTGAAACATTGGTTTACATACAGAATTCCACAGTTGCTTTTAATTCTTGGTCAATTAATAGCCGAAGACCATCATTTCACCTGATACCGCCACTGAAATTTCCAGCAGTGGTGTCAGAGATAATCTCTTGATCATTGTGTTTTTATAGCATTCGTGACCTTGTTTCGGAGATATTGAGATTAAAATATTACTTTTATGTGATTGAAACTCAATGAGAAACATTGGCAGGACTATATTAGAAAAGCTTAAAATCCCAATTTCAGAAGCAACCATCATTGCTTTTACACACTCATTATCTATTCCTGTTTTCTTCCGCCTCAGTTTCTTTTGCTAGATGCAATTCCACGTTTCCCCTTTTTTAAACGATGCTGCTGTGGAGGGAAGCGGCCTGCACATTCAAGAGTCAGAGACAAATAAACATGAGTCCAACCTGGACCACGCACAAAAGCTGTTTATGTTGAAGCCCTCCTAAAAAACTATAGTAAGCAAATACTTCTAGGTCTTAAATGACCTGACAGACATTGCTGAAATGTCCGTTTTGGTTATAGAGGTAAAAATCTGACACGGTGAAAAAGGAGGAAAAAATCACTCTACTTAGTTTAACATTAAAGATGGATTCAGTGGGAATGAATTGTTCGTTCCAGTTTGAGGAATAGGTCCATGACTCGCTTCTGGGTTAGCATGTGAGCTCTTTCAGAGAAGTGCGGGTACTCACTCGATATGCCTGGTTGTGCTGAAACTTGTAACTTATGATGAGGTAAGATGTTTAGTCAGTGAAACCTCACCTTAGAGCCATTTTAGTGTCTCTTTAGACAAGGCACATGAAAAATATCAAGCAACTTTAGCACAAAGTTTGAAACAATTTGCTTCTCTAGAAAAACAAAATCTCAGTTATACATTACTTCCTAAATATCTTATCCAAAGAACAGCCAAAGA
Source organism: Rhinolophus ferrumequinum (assembly GCF_004115265.2). Classification (NCBI taxonomy): domain Eukaryota; kingdom Metazoa; phylum Chordata; class Mammalia; order Chiroptera; family Rhinolophidae; genus Rhinolophus; species Rhinolophus ferrumequinum. The sequence goes on along the minus strand of NC_046295.1, from coordinate 20,789,910 downwards.
GAAACCTCCCAAGGATTTGGCATTCTGGTGTTCTTATCTCACATGGAAATAGAGTTCACATGTGAATGCCACATGTGGACTTACGCTTTTTTCTTTTTTGCAGTTGTAGTAATTGGATAGTATCACTCATCTTGTTCATTTTAATTACTTCCTGAATCCTAGCATTTGTGATATTGATTTTCATTCGGTCATATTTAATTTTAATAAAATGAGGAAAATTGCACTGTACAGTGTATATTGTCACACAAATAGTTACTGCATCAGGCAAGTACTCTCAAGAGAACCATCTTCCAATCACACAGAGCAAACACAAGGGGAGTCAAGAGATGCACCATAAATTTTTTAAAAATATGAGGAATGAATTTAATGTGTGTTTGGCAAAGAGACTAGTATGTATACTTCAGCAACAAAGAGGTTTTTTCTGTCTCACTATTTAATTAAGCTCTGGAAATAGTACCTCACTTTGCAATGGTTAGAGATTGTTTTTAGTAATCCTGAACACCAGGCTTTGGAGTTCAATAAATACTTCCTTTAGAAAGGACAGGCTTTGCAAGAACCAATGTGTTTCTGTTACCCATCCTATGCTACATTTTATAGGAACCTCAAACGACTGGCAGATCACATCACCAGGCCAAGCAATGTGACAAGTGGCTGAGAGATTCTGCTGTGGGAAAGTCAGGGTTTTCAGGGCGATGATATCTTACGAACATAGTGCGTCAGCTGAGCTCAGCAGAAGAAACACTTGTACCTTCCCAGTGTACCTCTAGAACCTTTCAGAGCCCGTATGTGTTTATAAATGACTTGATAATATATAACATTAATAATCTTAATATTATAATAATGGCAACAAATGCTTATATAGTGTTTATTATGTAGTCCCTAAAACCTTTTAAAATGTATATATGTATTTTTGTTGCAGTATAACACATATAACAAAATTTATCATTTTAATATTTTTAAGTGTACAGTTCAGTGGCATTAAGTACTTTTCAGCAACCATCAAGACCATCCATCCCCAGAATTATTTTCGTCTTTTCTATTCCCTTTCCCCTGTCCCTGGCAACTACCATTCTATGCTCTGTCTCTATGAATTTGTGTACTCTAGGTACCCCGTGTAAGTGGACTTATACAATATTTGTCTTTTTACGTCTGGCTTATTCCACTTTGCATAATGTCCTCAAAGTTTATCCACGTTGTAGTATGTGTCAGAGCTCTCCACTTCAACCACCAATGGACATTTGGGTTGTTCCCACCTTACGTGTGATTTTTTTCATTCTTATTAAAGTTTATTGGGGTGACAATGGTCAACAAAACTACATAGGCTTCAAGTGTACAATTCTATAACACATCACCTATATATTGCATTATGTATTCATCGTCCAGAGTCAGATCTCCTTCCATCACCATATATTGGATCCCCTTTACCTTCTTCTACCTCCCCCCTCCACCTTTACCCTCTGGTAACCACTAAACTGTTGTCTGTGTCCATGGGTTTTTGTTTCTTTATTTGTCTTGTTCCTTTTTTGTCTTCAGTTTTTTTATGTATTAGCTATTTTAATCCTCATAATGTTTCAGTGATGTATTTTTGTTATCCCTATTTTATGGTAAGAAAACCAAAGCATAAATAGATCTCAGCTTGTGCGCTCTGCAGCCAGTATTCCACTTCAGGCTAAATAGTTCCATACTCCCTGCTCTTAACAACTGACCATCCCATTGCCCTTTCAAATAATTTAAGAATCTAAATAAAACATCTACCAGTTAGCCAATCCATGGTATAGCACTCTAAGGCTAGGTTTTTAACTTAATTTATACCAGTTTTAAAACTTCCAAGAAGTCATCAATTTGACAACTGAGCCCCATAGCAACTGATTTATCAAGAATCCTATTACTGCAAAATAAGAGTTTTCTGGGGGCTAGTAGATATTCTTTTCTTTTTCAGGGGCCCTTCCTGCTTGAATGCTACAACACTGAGTATAACTAAGGCATGAGAAATTGATTTAAAAATGATCATAATAGCTATTTCTGAGCCTACAATGTCCTGGTTACTTTACTTACTACATCATCTCAAGTTGTCACAATGCTTTGTGAGAGGTTACCCTCTTTTCACTACCTGTCCCATGCTCTCCCAGTATCCCACACTGCCTATGCTCTCTTCAGAGCAAAAATTGAAGATGAAATTTGCCTGTTGGCTAACAGGAACATTCTAAACAGTTTTGGAATTTTAATAGTTGTCATATGTGCGAGTATGTCTTTGACACTAGAAGAAAACTTTAATGTTTGGATATCACATTTGGTTTATTCAGTAAAGTAATTTGGCCGCAATTTACATTAGCTATTTATAGAACTGTTACTGTAGACTGAATTGCACCCTCCACCCAGTCATATACTGAAGCCCTAACCCCCAATATGGTATTTGGAGGTGGGGCCTTTGGGAGGTAATTAGGCACAGGTGAGGTCCTGAGGGTGGCACCCTCAGGCTGGCATTAGTGCCTTTATCAGAAGAGACAGCAGTGAGCTTGCTCACTCTCCCTGGCAACACAAAGTGGAAGTCATGTGAGCAAACCATGAGAAGGAGCCATCTCCAACTCGAGGGGAGAGCACTCACCAGAATCTGACTGTGCTTGACACCCTGATCTTGGATTTGAGCCCCCAGAACCATAAGAAAATTAACTGCTGTTGTTTAAGCCACCCAACCTGGTATTTTCTTATTGCAGCCGAGCAGACTAACATAATTGTGCATACATATATGACATATTCTCAGTTTATAATAACATAGTAATTATAGGCAATATTTATTAGTGCTTTACTCTGGAACTAGTCCTAAATTCGTTTGGCTAATCCTATGTGGCGTGTGTGTGTGTGTGTGTGTAGTAGCATAGTTATAGTATCTCCATTTTATAGAGAGAGATTTTGCAGTATAAGGAGGTAGTAAGTTAATTGCTGATGGACACATAATAAAAAACAGAATCCATATCCAAACAAGATGCTTTCTAAATCCAGAGCCTGTTCTATTAACTAGGGCACAAATTGGATCTTTGACTCTTCTTTATCAGAAATGTGAAGCACCACACTGTAGCCTGTCCATAACGACTTTGCCTACAGTAGATGCACATTTCACTAGGAGGCCTGTTAATAACACGCATGTCTATCTGCCTAAAGTCAATCTCTATTCAAGTTAGTTCATGCAGTTATTCTAATGCATAACTCTGAAAACGGGGAATGACATTGCTTCATTAAAAAGAACTGTCAATTGCATAAAATGATTTTCTGGAGAGCACTGCTGGTATGCACATGTCAAGCTTCTCTCTTCACAAAGAGACAAAAAGTAGACCCATGAACTCCACGCAAAATTGTGACTCTCTTCCGATGTACCTTCCACTAACCCAGATTCCTATTTTTTGTCCCCTTTTTCCATTTGCTCTATTAGTACAATCCCTTGCCCCCTTCGTTTGTGGCCCAGGGTCCTTAAAGTCAAATATCCCTTTCCCCAAACATATATACATGACTAAAGTAGAAAGAATCGGATGCACGCTTTCATCCCCAGAAAGACCACCATGGACAGACATACAGGCCATCCACCTTTCAGGACATATGTTTCAGGGTGTGTTGGGGGTGATACTGACCATCGTCTCATTTGTCACAGAGCTCCAGGACAACACGCTCCGAGGAGGACAGGGACAGTCTGTGGGATGCCTGGGGCCCGTGGAGCGAGTGTTCACGCACCTGCGGTGGAGGGGCCTCCTACTCACTAAGACGCTGTCTCAGCAGCAAGTAAGTCCTGTACCCAAAGGGGGCTTTTGTAAGGCACAGAGGTAGCAGGTTCCAGGCATAAAAGGAACGTACAAAGAATTAAATATGTGCCTCTCCAGCTAGGTGTTTATGTACTCCTATGGGAAGCAATATAGAATTTATCTCATTTACCAAGCAAATTTTATGTGTAGAACTAGAAGAATGTTCTACACATAACACTAATAGAAGTGGATCTAGTACCTTTAATTCCACAATATATACTTTTTGCACCATCTTATTTAAGGTGACCATAATAGCAACAATATTAACAGTAATAGCATATTGAGCTTGTGTTGGATGCCAGTGTTTCTAAGTCCTTGGTAAGTGCATGGTAATTTGGTTTAGTTGTTTTATATGTTGCAGTGGCCAGGAGTTCCCTAAGATTATTCAGTTCAATGAAGGATGAGTTTTGACTATAAGAAGACTTGGGAGAGTAGAAACGCAGTGGGAATTGGGCATGAATAGTGGGAGCCATGATGAAGGTGGAAACAAGAGTAATTAATGGTTTCCAAGCTGATAGGAAAAGTCCTGAGGTGTTAGAATCGAAAGTCTTCACAGAGAATAATAATAGCTTATAACTGCTTCTTGAACTGTGTGGTCCATGACTAGGTTTTTCTCCAAACTGTAAAATATAAAGTGTAAATGGTAGTATTTTATTTGACAGTGAAAAGTGTTATATGTGGCAAGTAAGAGGTTCGATTCAAGTTACCATATATTATGAAATATAAAACAGAAGAAGGAAAAAGTATACATCTGCTGATTCTTCTAGACTTTTCGTAACCAAACAGCAGAAAAGTGGTGAGATGTCAGTTCAGGAAAATGTCAACTTATTGTATTAAGAGTGAGAACTTCTTGAAATCAGGGTCTGAGTCTTATTCCTTTCCATATCCCCCAGGCCTGCACAGGGTATGACAGATATTAGGAGCTCAATAGCTGTTTCTTCACTGAACCCATTGATAACTACAGTCCATTTTGGTTCCAGACATATCCCACTGGGAATAACATACCCTGGGAAAAAAAGGTCAAAGGGCATATCTTGCAAGAAACCAGATCATTTCTGGTATTTAGCTATTCTGATGTTCGGTTCTGCACTGAAGATGGGTCTGTTGGGTTGTTTGTCTCTTTGGAGGTCAACTTCATATCAAACCAGATCTCTGAGCTGATAAGAAAGAATAGACCTTTCATCCTTATGATTCACCTGTTCTCTTAATCGCGAACGTCAAAAACTTCCTCAATCTGCACTACATGACTCTCCATGGTTATAGCACTGTGAGGCATAACTGATAATAAACATGCATCAGTAAAGCCAACATGCACAAATTTAGGATGTTCCTATTATGTACTTTTCTCAAATTAGTGTGCTTGAATGTTCTTTAGGGATGAGCCAAAACATATGTCTCACAAAGCTGGTAAGAAATGCATGGGAACTTTCATATTGACTCAGTGATGTGAATGTCACATTGTGAGAATCTTTTATTGAGTGAGAGACTGAGAAACAACTTAAGGGATAAATTAACATCAAGTGAAATTATGTCATTCAGCATTTTACCAAATATTGATGTTATGTGAAATTCAAAAATACTATTTTTGTTATGTGGTAAATTAAGACTCCAGTTGTTAAGATTTTGTTATGATACTATAGAAAATATCAGTTGTCATGTACTGATAATGGATTGCAACTTTAGAATGTAAATTCTAAAATGATAAATGTATAGAATGCATGTCTCTATTTGACTTTCAAATATTGAAAAAATACATTCAGTTTACACATACTGAGCTGGAAAGGAAGCTACAAAATGGTGAGAGGAGTGGACCACCCATTCTTCAGGGACCTGAAGAAGGGAAAAAAGCCTCCAAACCGATTACATTTTCAAAGCCAGTAAGAACATAAAGAAATATTAAAAGAACAGACTGAATGACTGAATTGACCTATGAGTCGTTTGTCTCAAGAGAATGAGAATGAGTACAGCTGAGCATAAACTGACTTTACAATATAAGCCCTATGGAAGAGTGGTGTCACAATATGTGCTGGGGCATAGATAAACAATCCTGTAATGATTTTTTTAAATGCACATTGGCCAAAGTCACTTGATCAAGCTCAGAGTCAAAGAGTCAAAGTGGGTGCATGAAAATGTTCCGTGGAAAGGCATGTGATGTAGGGAGGCTGAAGAGATGGGACCATTTTCGAAATCTACCACGGATGGTCTTCTATGTCTTTCTTATTTATTTTTAATGGCTAATGAGCTTAATAGGTTTTCTTTCATCTCTACACTCTAGATTTATACATCTGAATTCAATTTAGTGACCTTATACTCTTGGGAAAATCAGAGGTTATGAATGTATGTGTCTTAGAGACCCAGCAGGTGATTGGAATGTGTGTCGTAGTCTAATGGTAAGAATTCAAATTCAGCCCCAATAAAACTCCTCTACTTGCTGAATTAACCTGCCAGGTCAGTTTTCCAGCCCTGGTCATATGCTCTCTCAGATTATAGGTATGATATTTTAAAGTCTACCAGCTAATAATTATTCTATTCCCAACATGATAAAACTGTAAAGAGAGCTAAAATACCCAGATTTTATGAAATAGATGGTAACTATTCAACTTCTGGTGTTAGTTATGTTTGCTGATGGATTGGGAGCTTGTAAGGAGGCTTGGTTAACTTTCTAAGTAGAGAGCATCTTCTCAGAATGACCGTTTGATGGTTACAGGGATTTAAAAAAAAAATCAGTATAGGCAAAGCAAAGTGAAAATATAGATGAGCATTAAATATTAAATCCTTCACTCTCCACTGGCAGTGCTTGATGCTGGGGATAAAAGCACTGGCTCAGGGAAATAGTGAGCAGATTTCTTTCCTTGGCTTCTCCCCCGTCCTTCTTCTGAGGTTCACAGAAAGTAAATGATGCTCGATTTTCCCAATTTCTGATATTGGAGCATTGCTAATTGTCTTTACCTGCAATCCTAGTTGGAGCAACAAACGAAGGCGCTTTATAAACTTTTTTCTACAACATTTACTAATTTCTGTATGATTATATTGGGTTTCATTGAGTAACTCTGATAATGCAACGGTTGCCAAGCTTGTATCAATCAAAGTGGTAGGTAATGTCTGCTTTCATTTATTGATTTTTAAATTAGAAAATGGACTACTTGTACTTTATGATGGGCCTTTATTTTATGTCAAGTGAATTTAAACAATTGTAACAACTACTTTGAGAAGCTGCTTCTTCTCTTTCCTGTTCTTCACCTTTCCTACGAAATACGCTGAAATAATAGTTTTAGCAAATACATTTGTCAAGTTGATCTGTATTGTGTGTTGTTTAGTGAAAACAATCCTCTTACATAAATCCACATATATATATGTGTATATATATATACATACATATATATATATACATACATATATATATACATACATATATATATAATACTATAGATCTGTCTCTGAGAGCTCTAGCTTTGTCTTCAGCCAGTTAAATGAGCTCCGTAAGGAGATCCAGATGCATAAGGCATTTCAGAATACTGTGTTTTAACGCCACATGTACCACTGTTAGTAGGTCTTTGCCAAGTCCTAGGTCAAAGTGGGAAAACTCCTGCTTCTCTGAGACGGCAACGAGTCAAATAGCTAAATGATCTTAAATGTGATGCCAACCTTTGCATGGGGAGCTGAAGAATATGTAAAGGTCTTTTAGGACCTTTCTTACTTTCTGAAATGCCAAATTAATCTGCAGACTAGTTAATAGTATGGATTACTAGAATAATATTATAGATGCATTAATACATTAAGAGTATAAATATTTTGTTAAATCCCAATGGATTAAATGAAGGCATTATCAACTTCATATATATCCAAAGAGCAAAAACAGCCTATCTGTAAAAGATAAAAGCACTCTTTAAAAGTCAATCCGATAAACTAATTTTAAAAAAGTTAATCAATTTTGAATTGAATAAAAATTTTGAATAAAATTGTTAGATAAACAAGAGACAAAATTATCGTATTATGAAGGTGCCTTAAAAAAGGTAAGGTTATAGTATTATTCCGAAGGGATATGGCTGCCAGATTGGTGTCAGTTTAAACACAGAAAAATTAAAATAAATAACGCCAAAGAGTCTTATCTCACAGGAATTAGGAAAATCGTTCTAACCATCTCATTTCATAATAATTGAGCTAAGGGAAAGTAAGCTAACGTCTCTGATATTTTAATTGCAAACACAATTTTTCTCCCATAAAAATATTGATACTTACACTAATATAAACTTTAGTTAGCAATTAATTTCTATACCATATAATAATAAATACCAAAAGAAAATTTTTAACATTAAGATTTGGCTTCTTAAACAAATATTTTTTTCTTTTAAAGTCATCTCATCTCTATCATAACATCCAATTAAGGCTCACAGGACTTGTTTTAATAGGTTTTAGAACTTTCAGTTCAAGTGAGCCCCAAAGCAAGATTTATCTGTTTTTCTTCATCTACTATTGCATGTTATCAACCTTGTTTTCCTTGGAAATGTTTGAGTTTTTGTTTAAAAGAAAGATATACAAGTTCAGAGTGGGTCTAACTACTCATGTCATTTATATGAGGTGGTCTTTTCATTGTGTTAAAGGAGAGTTCACATTTTGGGATTTATGTTTGAGAGTTTGCGGTTGCCTTCCTTTTACTTTTTGGGTCAAAGCCTACTCTAAATGTATTACCAGGACTTCTAATATTCCAGGTCATATATCTTAGAGGAATGTTTTGTTCCAAGATCTGATCTCCTTTCATGGAGGAGAATCCACTAAGGCCAATGACTGGATGTTTGGGACCAATTTATGGCCTGATTTATTTAATAAACCTGTTTGTTGGAATAAAAGATAGCTGGAAATGTGTTTGGTGTCCATAACCTTTACTAGCCATATTGGAAATCTGTAATTCTTGGCTCTCTATTTCTGTTTATTTAAAAATTCCTAATTTGGTTAGTTCAATAGCTTTTCTAAAGTTTTTATTTCTGGACTTTTTTTTGTTTAAATTTATTGAGATGTGTTTGACATGTAAAAATTATATATATTTAAGGTATACAACTTGATGGTTTAATTATATGTATGTTGTGAAAAGATCACCACAATCAAGCTAAATAAATTATCTGTCACCTTTCCACAGTTACTGTGTGTGTGTGTGTATGTGTGTATGTATAGAAGATTTAAAGTCTGTCCTCTTAGCAAATTTCAAGTATACAATAGAGTATTGTTAACTATTGTCATCATGCTGTGTATTGGATCTCCAGAACTCATTCGTCTTGCGTAACTGAAATTTTGTATCCTTTGACCAACTTTTTATTCCCCCCTCTCCTCTGCCCCTGGCAAACCACCGTTCTACTCTCTGCTTCTATGAGTTTGACTGTTTCAGATTCCACATATAAGTGAGATCGTGCAGTATGTGGCTTTTTGTGTTTGTCTGGCTTACTTCATTTAGCATAATATCCTCCAGGTTCCTCCATGTTGTCACAAATGGCAGGATTTCCTTATTTGTTAAGACTAATAATATTCCATTGTGTGTTTATATTCTCTTTATTCATTGATCTGTCAAGGGACATTTAGGTTTTTTCAATGTCTTGATTATTATGACTATTGCTGCAGAGCACATGGGTGCAAATACCTCGTCGAGATCCAAATTTCACTTCCTTTGGATATACATACCCAGAAGTGAGGTTGGTGGATCATATAGGAGTTACGTTTTTAATTTGGAGGGAACCTCTATACTGTTTTCTATAATGGCTTCACCAATTTATGTTTTCACCAACAGTATACAAGTGTTCCCTTTTCTCTACATCCTCACCAACCCTTGTTATCTTTTGTATTTTTGATAATAACCATTCTAACAGGAATGAGCTGATATCTCATTGTGGTTTTGATTTGCATTTCCCTGTTAAGCACTTTTTCATATGCCTGTTTCCGTTTATGTGGCGTCTTTTTGAAAACATCTGTTCAGGACCTTACCCTATTTTTTAATTGGGTTATTTGTTTTTTAACTATTGAGTTGTAGGAGTTTTGTATATATTTTGGATATTAAGCCCTTATCAGATATACACACACACACACACACACACACACACACATATATATATATATATATTTTTTTTTTTGCAAATACTGTCTCCCATTACATAGGTTGCCTTTTCTCTCTGGTGAATGTTTGCTGCACAGGAGTTTTTTTCATTTTTTCTAGTCCCATTTATCTATTTTTGCTTTGGCTGCCTGTGCTTTCAGTATCTTCATGACCAAAAATCGTTGCTAAGACCAAAGTCAAGAAGCTTTTTTCCCCCTGTTTTCCTCTAGTAGTTTTATAGTTGGAGGTCTTGCATTTAATCTTTCCTCCATTTCGGGTTAATTTTTTTGTATTTGGTGTGCGATAAGGGTCCAATTTCATTCTTCTACATGTGGATATCTAGTTTTCCTGACATCGTTTATTAAAGAGACTATCCTTAGCCAACTCTGAGTTCTTGGCACCCTTGTCAAAGATTAGTTGACCATTACATGTGTAGGCATATTCCTGGACTCTCTATTCTGCTCCTTTGGTCTATATGTCTGTTTTTATGTAATACCATACTGTTTGATATTATAACTTTGTAACTTAATTTGGAATCAGGAAGTGTGATGCCTCCAGCCTTATTCTTCTTTCTCAGGATTGGTTTGGCTATTGGGGATCTCTTGGGGTTCTATATGAATCTGTAGATCTCTTTAGGAGTATGAACTTTAAACAATATTAATTCTTCCAAACCAGGAACATATTTTCATTTATCTGTATCTTCTTTAGTTTTAGTCATCAGTGTTTTATAGTTTTTAGGGTATAAGTCTTTCACCTCACTTGTCAAGTTTATTCCTGAGTATTTTATTCTTTTTTATGCAATTGTAAGTGGGAATGTTTTCTTAATTTCCTTTTCTGGTAGTTGGTTGTTATTATATAGAAATGGCATTAGTTTTTATATGTTAATTTTGTATTCTGCAACTTTATTGAATTTGTTTGTTAGTTCTAACAGTCTTTTTGTTGAGTCTTTATAGTTTCTACACATATGATCGTGTCATCTGCAGAGAACATTTTATTTCTTTCTTTTCAATTTGGGTGCCTTTTAATTCTTTTTCTTGTCTGATTGCTCTAACTCAGACTCTTGGCACTATGTTATATTAAAGAGGTGAGAGCGGGCTTCCTTGCTTCTATGGGATCTTAGAGGAAAACCTTCCAGTTTTTCCCATTGATTTTTTTTTTAATTTCTATTAAATTTATTGGGGTGACGTTGGTTAGTAAAATTATATAAGTTTCAAATGTACAATTCTATAATACATCATCTATATATTGCATTGTGAGTCATGACCCAGAATCAGTTCTCCTTCCATCACCATGTATTTGACCCCCTTTACCATCTTCCCTCCCCACTTTCCCTCTGGTTACAACCATACCGTTGTTTGTGTCTATGAGTTTTTGTTTGTTTGTGTTTTTCATTTGTTGCTTTCAGTTTTGCATCCCACTTCATATGGTTCTCAGCTTTTTCTGTCTGACTTATTTTGCTGAGCACGATAATCTCAAGATCCATTCATGTTGTTGCAAATGACAGTATTTCATCTTTTGTCATGGCTGAGTAATTGTGGGACATATATACAATGGAAGATTCCCATTGATTTTGAGGTTTGCTGTGGGCTTTTCATATCTGGCTTTAATATGTTGTGGTAAATTCATTTTATACCTATTTTGTTCAGAGGGGTTTTTTTTTTATCATAAATGGTTGTTAAATTTTTTCAAATGCTTTTTCTGAGATGGTCATGTGTTTTTTTATCTTTCATTCTGTTAATGTATATCATATTGACTGATTTGCATATGTTGTGTCATCCTTGCATCCCAGGGATAAACCCTACTTGATCATGGTATGTAATCTTTTTAATGTGCTATTGAATTCAGTTTGCTAGGATTTTATTGAATATTTTTACATCTATATTCATTAGGGATATTGGTCTATAGTTTTCTTGTGGTGTCTTTGTCTAACTTTGGTATCAGAGTGGTATTGGCCTCATAAAATTAGTTTGGAAGTGCCTCCTCTTCTTTTATTTTGTGAAAACATTTAAGAAGAATTTGTATTGTTTTTTTGAATGTTTAGTAGAATTCATCAGTGAAGCCATTCGGTCCTGGCCTTTCTTTGTTGGTAGTTTTTTGATTGTTGCTTCAATCTTCTTATTTGTTACTGGTCTGAACTAGAAAAGGAAAAACAAACTGAGCCCACAGATTGCAGAAGGAAGGAAATGATAAAGATTAGAGCATAAATAAATCAAATAGAGGTTAGAACAATTTTTTAAATTGACTAACCTAACTGTTGGGTTTTTTTAAAAGACAAGTGAATAGACCCTTGGCTAAACTAAGAAAAAAAGATAAAAGATGCCAATAAATAAAATCAGAAATATAAGAGGAGACATTATAATGGATACTTCAGAAATTGGAAGGATCATAAATGACTTATTATAGCAATTATATGCCAACAAATTGGATAACCTAGAGAAAATGGGTAAATTCTTAGAAACCTATAAACTTCCAAGACTGAAGAACCTCAATTTTTATTCATTTAATAAATATTTATTGAACATCTTATTAGGCAGTTTGCTGGGTATATCTAAGGATAAAAAGCCCAAGGGGGGAAAGCTTCTGCTTTTGGGAATTCACCAGTTTATCAGGTTTCTATACTGAGTTTCTACTGATTATAGTTGCAAGATATTTTAGAACTAAGATAATTTCCCCCAGTTCTGTAAATAGATAATACATCTGTAGCAGTGGTTCTTAACCCTAACTGTACTTTAGAATCACCTGGAGAGCTTTAAAAAATAAACAATACTAATATGTGGCTCCCACTGAAAAGCAGTTAAATTAGAATCTCTGAGGGTGGAAGCTTGATGTCAATAATTTTTTAAAGACTCTCCAAATGATTTCATACGTATCTAACAGTAGAACTGCTGCTCTATTGGAGTAGTTAACAGTGAAATGATGAGGTTTGTCTCCAGTTCTCTGGGAATATAGAGGTTGGAATAATGAAGAAAAGAAGGAATATTCTGATTAAAAAAGATATATTTGTGCTTAAATTTCTCGCTCACATTTGTATGAAGTGATCCAGTCTGCAATTTGGAAGAAAAGCAAAGGACATCAGCATGTCAGGACATAAAAGTGGTAATTGCCCCTGCACTACTGTGAGCCAAGGCAATAACTTTTCTGTGTGGTTATCCTATCATCTAGTATCAGTAAAGATCAGCCTTGCCCAAAGTGCCAAATAGACTAAATGATGGCTGAAATTTTCTTTCATTCCATTATAAAAGCCTAAAAATAAGACCCTGTAAGTCTCCAGGTTGTTAGTGAACTTACTGCCCAGTGACAGGAGTGGTTTATGCAAATTCTCTTATCCACCTCCCCTCAAATTCATTAAATTTCCTGTCCACAGAGTGAAGTTTAACTTCCCACCTTCGATTCAGCATCTATCATTACCCACTCTTGGAGTAAAAGCGAATGGCTTTCTAATAGTACTTGAATTCTATTATTGTCTCTGTTTGGGCCCAATTTGTACAATAGAAGATGAAAGTCTATCTAACCCTAACTGTATTGCTTGATTTCAACCACTGAAGCAGGTTGTGGTGCATGGCAGAGAAGGGGGAGGCAGGGGAGAGGGAGGGAGGGGGGGAGAGAGAGAGAGAGAGAGAGAGAGAGAGAGAGAGAGAGAGAGAGGAGAGAGAGAGAGAGAGAGAGAGAGAGAGAGAGAGAGAGAGAGAGAGATTGAAAGAGATTGAAATTAAAGGGACACACCAGATATTCAGAGCAAGAAAAGAGGGATACCAGAATTGCATACATTAGGGGATGGATGCTTTTTTACCTGGAGGCAGAAAGAATAAGTATGGAATGCTAAGTAACATCATATTTATGTGTGAGTATCAGCCAAAGCCCGTAAGTTCCTGTGCCAACCTCAAATAGCTACAGAGCCAATCCCTGCCTCTGGACTTTGGGATGGGACTCACTGGTCATGACAGAGATCCTTTCCTAGACAGAGAGATTCACATGGTTAGGAACCCGGCTTTCACAACTGTGTCTCATTGCCTCTGAGAGAACCTTTATCCTATTTTGTGGATTAACTCCTTTATTTTTTTATCAACGTATTAATTTTCAATCTTGGCCTCCCTATTTGCTAGCTGTGAGACATTGGACTGGGTTGTAGTTTCTCGGGATTTAGTTTGCTCATCTGTGATGTTAAATGGGCAGTGCCTGGAATAAACTAGGTGTTCAGTAAATGTTTATATTGAACAAATGCCTATGGTGCCCTTAAACTCTGAATTGAATGTGTGACCCTGAGAGAGAGCGAGCCTTTCTCCTCCACATGTGCAGTCAAAGCCATTCTGCTGCTAAATAGGGAGAGGAGCAAAAGTTGCTCTTAATGTGAATGGTTTTAAAGAAAAATGAGATTCTCCAGGCTCCCATTTTGCAGTGGACATCTGGATGATATGGGCAGATTGAAGAACTTTTGTCTCTAGCCAGAATAATTCATAAATCCCCAGCTCCAGGGTTGTGTGGGGTGAGGTTGTGAGAGTCCTAGAGTTTCATAATATACATTTTCCTCAAGGGGAAGATGGAAAAGTTGGACTTGATGTTGCTAAAACACATTTGTTTTTATTCTCATTCTTTGCCTCTTTTGGCTACTGAGCAAATGTAAGATCATTTGCAAACCTTATGGCATGTGTGTATGTATTATAAAGTGCATGTCCTTCCTGCTAGTGGGTCTTCAGCCAAAGGCAGCAATCCCCCCAGCCCCCACCCCACACCATCCTTCAGAGAGACCAAATGCATTGCAGTGACAAATACAATTTTGAGTAAATATGTTAAAATAAACATGTTCACAGAAAAGAGCCAAAGTTTCTTTCCTTTGGTAGCTATTTAGTTTCATTTTAAACTTTTCATCTTCAGTTTATTATAGAAAGATTTTAGTCCAGTTTCAGGGTTTAAAAATTAGGGCAAATATGAAGCCAACAATTCTTTGTGGCCTGAAATTATCCTTATAGCATTTCTGTCTGTTCTACTCCTCCCCTCTTCTTTTGACCCTTTCTTCTTTCCCTGTCTCTCTCTCTTCCTCCCTCCCTCCCTTCTTTCCTTCTTTCCTTCCTTCCTTCTCTTCTTTCCTCAGTAAATGCTTGTGACGTGCTAATAGTACAGCAGGCCCTTTGCTAGGCACTGGGTCTCAGGGATCAAACACATAGACTATAGGAGAGAAAAGCAAACAGAGGAACAAAAACATATTTTCTAGTACCCACCCTGTCTTAGCAGGGTGGCCTCATGTAGTAGGTGTCCTGTGGGGCCTAGTGGCACAGTCTCCCTGGTCACCTTAGCCAGGTGCTCCAGAAGTGTCCCTTGTGTGGGTTGTGTGTGCCCTTTTATTGCAGTTGAACCTTGATTGCTGTTGGCACATCAGCATGTGGGGTTGACCCTCAGTCTGACTGATTGTGAAGATTGGCCATGACCACAGGGGATGAATTGTTGTGCCATCTGGAGGGATGGGGGCTGACCCCACAGAGTGGAATTTGCCCCCAGCAGACTCTGGTACCTGCCAAGACCACCTTTTGGGTGTGCCACTTATGGAGCTAATCAGGTGGTGCTCTGCAATTGTGAAATAAAAGAACTTAAAAACAAAATACAAAACTATAGCTGTCCACATCAGATGGCATGAGAAGGGTGATGAAGACACATCTATACATTTTGGCCCAAACTGAATTTTAAAACTCATCTTTTTGTATTCATATGCATTATGCTGAGTGAAATAAACCTTACACAAAAGGAAAAAAAAAATGTTTTCTAAAAGTGAAAAGAGTCCAGGATAGCTAGAGGACTGTGCTTTAATCTGCCAAAATGCTGGCCTCTACTGGCTCTGTGCCTCTTCTCCTGATGAGACCTCTACCTACAATGTCTCTCGCTGCTCGTGTCCACCTATCAAAATCCTAAATGTGATTTAAAGTTACTTCCAGCCGTGGCCCTTAGACTCACTTGGCTATATTTATATGGCATTTGTTCATACCACTTTTAGTCACTTTCACATAGTCTAGCTTGTGTTAGAGTTATTTTTGTGACACTGTCCTCCATTAGACTATCAGCACTATGGGCTCAGGTTTTATCTTGCTTTTCTTTATGTCTCCCTGCCTTGCACATAGTAGGTACCCAGTCAATGTTGGGCGAATTGATTGAGGTGACTGTTAAGGCCAAGAATTTACTGTAGTACGTTGGGAAGCAGGAGTAGGGAGAGAAGGCTGTTTCTATAATTCGCCTTCCTTGTGTCACACTCTTGGGACCTTTATGGCCCATGTAGGACACCCCACCTAAGATATCGTCTTCACCCCACCTCTCATAAATGTGTCCCTTTCTCCAGTTCCTTCCACATTTAGTATCCAGACCATGCCCATTAGTTGTTGGCTATGAGTTATACTGTTGTGTGTTCTTTTTGGACTCAACATGGACTTTTTTTCAATTCAGTTTTAATCGTGATAAATGTGAGGGAAGTCATCTTTTTTGTATCTTTCACCATGCCTTGCTTAGTACCGGTTCAGATGTGAGTTAAGTGACTGTCAATAAAAAGGCTGTGTACAAAAACTTATTTACCAAAAAGCCCTGCACAGGGGCTCATTTTCACATTCAGACTGTGTGTTGGACATTGTCTCATTGGATGGTCTCCACGGTCTGCTTGGAGCAGACTCTGGCTTCATTAGAAGCCGGGCATGATCGTGATGGTTTACAATGTCATTCTTCTTGCTTTTTTGTTTTTTGATTCCATGAGTATACTCTTAATTTTCATAACCCTAGCCCATATTTGTGAGAACTTGATGCTTTGTTGTAGCATGTCTGTCTTTGAAGAACAGGCAGAGATATGTAAAATCATACTTGTTTGGAAAAAAACTTGGCAGTGAGTTTTCTCATTGCAATTTAGAACATACCAAACACTCATAATAGCAAGTAAACCAATTTGAAACCCCCAGGACAAACTCCAAAACTCAATCTGTAATATCTTCACAAGTCTGAATTTTAATTCAACAGCTATGCAGCCTCTTAGCTGATGCTAAAGAATCTGTAAAAGTACAGAGAAGCCTTCTTAGTTACCTATGATTAAAAGAAGATCAAACAACCAGAGGGGATGTCATCTTAGAATGTTATTCCTAAACCTACATCTTTTCCATGTATATTGAATTTGGTCTCCACATTAAGTTTTAGTAACTCTCTCTGTATACATAAATCAGGGTCCCCAAGCTGGTGTAGCATTCAGAATGTTTTTATAATGAGAGATTAGTATAGAGCAGAGGTGTTGAATTATAAAACTAAGGTTACAAAAATATGTTACCTGTGCCAAAAACACACTTTTAAGTCAAGGCCTCAACTTATGACACTGTTTTTCAGTGTGGGGCCTACGCTACCTCCTCTTCTGTTTACAATTGCTTTGAAAATGCAGCTTTAAGGCCGATTCTTTCTTTCTTTTTTCTTTTTTTTTTTTCTTTTTGGCTCCTGAGGCCACATTAGAGCCTCTGGCAGACTAAGAAGAGCTAGTGTGACACCAGGGCTGTGTCTGTTCCCAGGCAGCTCACCTACTGATGGATGATGCCTGGCAACGTGCCTCCTTGTTGTTTGTTGTATTATTATGACAGAAAGCATTTTCAAAAGCTACATTTATCAAATTGTCATAATAGTTTGGCTTGTATATCTATCTACCCAGAAAAAAAATAAATCTCTCCCTTAGCACTAATCTGTTTGAACCACGTGCTGCATCACACGCAAAAGAGTCCGTGAAAAATGAATGCGCGTCCTGCTTGGGATTCAGGGACCTTTCAACTGAATGCTTCAGGGGAGAGATGTTTTTTCTATGTAGGCATTTGAAAATCCCATAGCATCATGACCTCTGTCTCCTCCTTGTTTCAAAGGTGCTTTTCCAGCGGTGGTGGTGTGTGTTGGGCATGCATTAGTCCTAGAATTTTGGTGGCTTTGTGTAATGAAGGAGATTTAACCTCAAATGGGAAAAAACTGCGAAGTTGCCAGGAAGAAGATCAAAAGACCTTTAATGTTTAAGATCAGTTTTCCATAGGCAAGTGTTACCAGATTAAACATTACTTGTTATGGAGAATCTTGGAACCAATTTTACTATTATTATTATTATTATTATTATTATTACTATTATTATTATTATTATTATTATTATTATTATTTGAGATAGGTGGCTGTCTGGGAGAACATGGCTATGCTAAGGAGGGGGAGGGTAAAAAAGGATTCAAAATCACTGTCCAGAAAAAATATAAACTTATTAAATGTCTGTTAAAAATACTTCAAATCTATTAATCTTAATAAAGTACTTACTAGGGATGCATACTAAAACATCTCCAATTATGTAGAGGTATTGTGTATAATGAAAATACAAAATAAGCATGGTTAGCTGTGGCTATACTTTTTTATTGAGATCTGATTAACATATAACATTGTGTAAGTTTAAGATGTACAATGTGTTGATTTGATATACTTATTTTTTCAGTTACAGTTGACATTCAATATTATTTTATACTAGTTTCAGGTGTACAGCTTATGGTTAGACATTTATATAATTTTTGAAATGATCCTCCCAATTAGTTTAGTGCCCACCTGGTACTACACATTTCTATATTGCAATCTGATTACTACTTCAGTGTTAGCTAGTGCCTCTATCACACACAAAATTATCATTTCTTTTTTTGTGGCGGGGACAATTAAGATCGAGTCTTTTAGCAACTTTGAAGTTTATAATATAATATTATGGTCTGTAATCACTATGCAGTTCATTAGCTCTCCAGGACTTATTTATCTACTCGTTGCAAGTGTGTACCCTTAAACAACATCTCCCCAATTCCCGCACTTCCCAGCCCCTAGTAACCCCCTTTCTATTCTTTATGTAGATACTTTTTGAAGAAGGAACGGTGCTGAATTGACTCCTCGTATTGGGATCAAGCACCACACCAATAAAGTTTTCACATGAACAAGGATCGTTTGATTCTTGTGAAAGACACACTAAATTAGAGTTAGACAGTGGCTATTTTAAACATGGAATAGAATGTAGAGAATTAAAGAATGACTTTTTTAAGCACAAGAGTAAAGCAGAGAGAGTAAAGAGTAAAGAAGGGAAAGATGAGAACCTGGGACTTATAAAACCCACAGGGGTGTCATGTCATCTAACTCTTCTTTCTCCCCCATATGCAAGGCAAGACCACCACTAACCATCTGTTATGCATGGACTCCAGTTCACGCCCCTAGGTTTTCAGCATCCAGTTTGACCCATGGACGAGGACAGTGAGCATCTGAGGATTGCTTTACACACAAGGTCCGGAGGTTCATATAACTTCCTTTTTGATGGCGAAGTTGATTGGTATCAAGTGTTGTTTCCTGAAAGAACCTCTCACAATAATGAGTCTGTGGAAAATGAAAAGCAGCCCAACAATACATTTGCACTTGGTTCTCTCAGGTGTTCTCAGAATTTGTTATTCCTCTTGAGGTCTTTGTGAAAAGCTCCAGAAATGTAGAAGTGTTTTTACATCCTCCTGCTAGATAGCTCCAGTGAGTATTGAATTGCTTACTTGAAGTGAGGGAGGAAAAGAGTACTCCAACACTACATGAAATTCTGGCTATGGCTGTGCTTGTCTTTCTTATCCATGGTCATTTGGACCCACATTCTAAAGGACTCACAGTCTTTCGGGCTTAAATTGCTGACATGGTTTTACGTCTGTTCTCTTATGAAGAGCTCATAGTTTCATTTTGGATGACTCAAAAAAGAGAGATATATAAGCAGATAGACTGTCCTATTTTAAAATTCTTTGCCCATGAGTCCATATTTGAAAGGTGGGAGGTATTCAGAAAAATACAGAAACCTGTGCTTACTTCGCTACACTCTTTGCCTTTTGGAAATCAAAGGCAAATCTCATGATCCTAATGCTAGTGCAGTTTTCCTTAAGACCTCTAGAGTTTAAATATACATTAAACAGATTTTCTTAAAACTGTTCACTGACACCAAGGATGTGTCTAGTTTTGTCACCAAAAGGATGTTTGCTTAGACAGGAGATGAGAAGAATTTTAAGGTACAAAATTGATGTAGTTTACCAGACTTTTTTTTATTCCTGATGAAAGATAAATCAAATATGTTGTCCTCTTTTAAGGAGTTAACTTGTATAAGCAGAGAAGGGCAAAGCCAAGAAATTGCTGAAGCCTGAAAAGAATGCTTTTAATTTTCCATGGCAGTTCACTCTTCTCAGGTTGTTAAATTATGATAATTGAAACTAAGATAACATCAGGATTTTAAGTATTGCAAGAGTTTGGATGGCTTATTACACATATGTGTTAATGAGAGACCAGCAAAAAATGTCTCAAGCCTGTACTAATCTCGTTATAGGTGAATTAAAGTCTGAATAATTCAAATAATAACTTATAATGGAGGTGATTTCCGCTTTTGAGAGAAGGAATTAGTCAAAATTAATAAGTGACTGGCTAGCAGTAAAGTTCTGAAATAAATAAAGAACTTTCTGTGCAAATTTAATTTGGAATATATTTTTATTTATATTTTATTCCTTCATTCGTGAACCAGTTTCTGAGTCTTTAACTGGTACAGTACTTAACTCTCTAGACACAGTCCTATAATTTTATTTTAGAATTTGCATTGAGAGGATCCATTCGCTTAAACTCTGTTATCACTGGTCTAGAACTTTCCTCAGAAACCATTTTGAACTGAAATTTCTAATGTTTGTTCCCATTCCCAGAGGCAATTTTTATTTTTTTTAAATGTGAAGAAAACCATTCAGCTGTTTTATATTAATGAACTATTTTTCTAAAAATGAAGAAAAAGAAAATACATTTTAGTGCTTAATTCTCCAATGACGCTTTTGTACCCAAATAAATGCCTTGGATGAAGAAATTCACACTTGGCAAGAATTAAAATCCTTGCGGTAAAAGAGTCTCTTCATTACTTAACTAAAATTTATATTCAGGTTTAATAAATTTGAACTTTTAAAAAATACAAACTTCTCTGCCCTGAAGTTCTTTCACATTACGTTTGACTGACGAGCGTGGTTCTCTTGGAGGTGTTCCAAATGTACAGTGTGTCTAGGTATCCTTTACTTACTAGAAGTGGATTTACCGGAATTGAGAAGCAGCTGATATATTGATGTAGTACTAATACAGCACAGTTAACCCCCAGGCCGACTCCCTGCTCAGCTTCCCAGATTTAATCTAGTGTTAGTATTTTACACATTTTAGGCATATCTTGTTCCCTTGTTTTTATTATTGTTTTATATGCTTTGGAGTTAGACAAACCTGTGTTGCAATCCCTAGTTCTCCCTTTTCTGTGTATATGGCATTAAGCCTCCTAATCTTTCTCAGCCTGTTTTCTCATGTGTTAAGTGGGAATAAGAATACTTTCCAGAGTTGCTGGAAGATTAGCAGTAATGTACACAAATACTTAACACTGGGCCAGATACCTACAGCGGGTACACAATACACAGGAGCGGCTAGTATTACTATTTTTCTCCACAATTTGATGTCTTTCAATAATGAGAATCTTTCCAAATTCAAGCATACCATATTTCAGTCAATTAAACTAAATAAGTTCTCACTAAGTAAGTAATACAATATAGTAAATAATTCAGGGGCAGAATTAAGTTATTTGCAAATTAATATTAAAGTTCTGAAATAAATAAAGAACTTTCTGTACTAATTTAATTTGGAATATATTTTTATTTTTATGTCAGACTATTATAGGATACTCTTTGGAAACTGCAGTGTTTCTCTTTCCTCATTTTTTTTTTTTTTGGTGTTGTTTCATTTTTGCTTAATAAGAAGCATTTAAATCAATCTTTTACATTATATGCTTATATCTCCTATTATCGAAGGTGCTTTTAAGACATGTGTAGGTATTTATAATTTAAAATATCTGGGGAAAGGCTCCTTTAAAGTATTAATGTAGGTATTTTTCTGCCTTTTTGGTTTTGGGGGTTTTATTTATTTTTAGTAAACAATATCTCTGTAATAACCCCTTGGCACGTGGACAGAGCTTTTGTAAATTACCTCAGTTGATTATAATTTTATGCACTGCCACTCCAATATCTACTGGACAGATGAAAAAGCTAAAACCCTGAGAGGACAACAGGCATGTGCAAGAAGAGCAAAGTCTATTACCCAGAACTTCAAACTCCTAATTCGTATTTGTTTCCATTATTCCTTTCAGGGAGATATGGTTAGGAAAAGAAAAGGAGATGAAAAACAGGTTTTTAAGATCGTAATGATTTACACCATAGTTCACTTTTTTAAAAGCAAGAAGTCATCATTGTATTCTTGTTTTAAAACCTTCATTGGGGTTCCCTTTGGTTATTGCCAAGTTCAAATTTAGAGGGTATTTATCTCATCTCCTGCAATTTCCCACATAAACCCAAAATTCCAACAAAACAAAACTGATTGAAACTTTGCACATGTACCATATTTTTTTATACCTCTGTGTCTCTGCCTACAGTTTCTTCTCCTCATATTCTGAACCCCCGTTCAATATCTATTATATTTTTGCACCTATTATGCACTTAATTTATCAAATGTCTACACAATGCTATGTTTTAGGCACTGTTGGACATGCCTCATAAATATTAACTCAGTTAATCCCCATCATAATCCCAGAAGATACGTAATAATAGCCCATTTTACAGATGAAAAAACTGACATATAAAAACTGAGGACTAAAGACAGGATTCCAGAAAGAGGATTCTGGTTTCAAAGTGGGTGCTCTTAACCATTACACTATGTCACACATGCACTTGGATTTTCAAAATCAAAAAACATACCACATTCTGCCAACACTGATGTCTAAATGGCATGCTACCAAAGACCTCTGGGTTGTATAATTCATTACCTTGTAAATGTGCCATCTACTGGAGCCTTAGCTCTCATCTTTTTAGACTCAGAAACCTGATATTTTTCAGCAATCACACCAAAAACAGATCTTTGTCTTGGAGGTAGACTCACAATGATTTGGCCCATGAGATTAATGTTTTCAAACAAGAATGCCAGTTTATTAACTCACAACTAAAAATAGACTGTCTGTCACATGGACCAGAATACCCATGTCAGCCTGACCAGCACATTCTGTCTCTTAGCAGTCATAAAAGAACAGATCAGCCTTGGCAAGTTGTCTGGTCAACATGGCATCGTAACAACAGGTATTGCTGGGATGGGTAGAATATTCACCGGCATCAGTCAGGTCAGCACGAGGCATCTGCATCGTGACAGCAACAGTCTTGCCCATGGAACCTGGAGGACTTGAAGTTTATTGGCCTGGGACATCGCTGGGCTGGGCACTGGCAGCCACGTATCTATCATTCTCCTCTTTCTATGAATCTAATGCCTGACTAGTCCTTTCTTCCCTTTGCCACATTTTATTGTTAATGCATATTCTTTTTGATAACATTCTCAAGACCTAACACAAATGCTATCTAGCATTTCTTATTCTGAATTATGATTGTATGAGTGATTTTCTTACTAGTGAAAACCAAGTCGTATTCATTTTTCTTTGTATTCCAAGAAGGAAATGCATTACCCAGCACATAATAGGAGCTCAGTGGATGTTAGTGGAACAAACAAGTGAATTAGGAGGCAGTAAAGCATCCTGGTTATGAGTAAGCGCTCCAAAGCCAGATGGCCTGGTTTCAAATCTCAGCTCCATTACTTAATAGTTGTGTGATGTGGGGAAGTTTCTTAACTTACCTAAGCTTCAGTTTTCTCATTTGTAAAATGGATATAATGATAGTACCCTGTGACCCAGGGTTCTTGAAAAGATAAATAAATACATATAATAACTTAGAAATGTACCTGGAATTCCATAACTAGTAGTTATTAGTATAATCATTCTCTCAGGATTTATTATATTTTTACTTTATAAAAAAGTGTGACTTATTTTGAAAGAGCATAGTACTGCTGTTCTTGTTTTAAGTGTCATCACTGAACGTTTAATCAAAAATTGATTGTTTTTTTTCACAAGAGTTTAGTAAAATGGAAACTCCCATGTATTGCTGGTGGGAGTATGTAATGGTACAACCTTTATGGAATGAATGCAATTTGGGAATTTTATCAAGAGCTTATAAAATTCCATTCCCTTTAGTCCAGTAATTCTCTCTCTAGAAATTTATCTGTCCTGAAGACATAGTCAGAAATCTGGATGAAGCATATGCACAGATATTGTTCATTGCACTCTATCAAACCTGAAATTGGAGATTATTTAAATGATAAGTAATGGAAGAATGATTGTACAAATGGAAGAATGATTATATCTTTTCATGGAATATTATGTAGCTCTCAAAATGATGTCTTCAAAGTTATTTAATAGTGTGGGAAAATAACTCCAAAAAAATAAGTGGAAAAAAACAAGCCACAAAATTGTATAAGTGATTTGATTTCCTCCATACTAGAAAGAAATCAATAAGTCAAAATAACAGTGATTATCTTAGGTGAGGAAACTAAGAGGGATATTTTTTTCCTTTTAGGTAACCTTTCCTAAAGCCTCTACAATGAGCATGTATTTTAGAAATAAAAATAATTCTTTAAGAATGATTAATTTTTACATCCTTAGATGTGCAATTTTATAAGACATGTTGAATATTAAGTCCAATTTTTCTCATAGTCAAGCTTTAAGTTTTTTCAGTGAAATAGCTCTTCAGTTTTATACCAGAAATAAGTAAGAAGACAGAATTTATTTAATATTAATGTTTTTCAGAAAACGTGGCATTAATATTTATTTGATTAAATAAGAACTAACTGCAAGTACTTATTTTGACAACTTTTGAAGCAAAAAGTTTCAACCTTCATGGAGAAAGCAGTTTACATGTACAATTTCTTTAAATCTGCACAATTTAGTATTTGATAGTAACTCCTCTAAAGAACATACACAGAAGAAAAGAAAGACTCTTATATGAGTATTAAGAGAGAATTCTTTTTCTAAGAAAATAGTTCGAATACTGAGCCTTGCATAGGTAATAATGAGGTGTGTTTTGTTTTGTTTTGTTTTTTTGTCATCTAGGAGCTGTGAGGGAAGAAATATTCGATACAGAACATGCAGTAATGTGGTAAGTATTGAGGTTCTGTGATTGTGATTATGTATTTTTTAAAGCAATGAATAATGCTAAGCAGTTTTATGTATCCTGAGCAGAAATCAATCAACTCTCATTTCACTAAGAGTGATTTGACTCACTATCCAAATTATGCAGCATTGAAAAATAAGTATTTTTAATGTTCCTCAATATAAACTTATACAAATTTAACCAGATGGAAACTAACTTGACTATTTCAAAACAAGGACTGTGTGTATTTCCTCTCTGCTTTCTGACTTTTTATATTTCAGTCTCTTAAGAACAAGTAAAAGAAATGACAAAAGAGAAATCACTTGGGGTATTATGAAATAAGTGTTAGTTACTCAAACTCAGATTCATTCATTCATTCGACATATATGATTCAATGCCAACTATGTGTGAGGCACTACAGTAGTACAAGGATAAACAACATGTGGTCACTGTCTTAAGACATCTGTGATATAGTAAGAAATGTAAAGAGAAAAGACAGATGTGCATATAGCCACATTCTCGGTCAAAATATGACAACTGCTGTAAGAAAAGGATGGAGTTCTTTGTGGATTAAACACAGAGAAATCTGAAGGGTCTTCAAGGAAAAGGTGATTTGAGGTCGGGCGAAGAGGTCTGGGAGGGCTGTGAGTGGCCTAGATTGGGTGGAAGGGGGTGACAGCCATTCCAAGTGGAGGAGACGTACTGGGCAACTTTGGAGGCAGAAACGTGTAAGGTGTGTTCTGAACACTAATTTTGGTAGGATTGTGCTTATCAATATGGAGAAGAATTGAAAAATATTTTGAGGTTACACCATGAGCAGATTTGAATGTTATGCTTCCAAATTTATATTTGTTCAGTGCATAAAGAGGGGTCACTAGAGGTTTTTGAGTGAGAGTATGATATTATAGTTTCACTTCAGTCGTGATATGAGGGATGCACTGGGACAGGAAATAAATGGGGAGCAAGCAGTAATAGGAGTTTGTTTAACCAGGAGGGACTAGATAAAAGAGAGATGAAAAGTTCACTCAGCAAGACTGAAGCAATTAAAACCCGAGTGATGAGTTGAACTGAGAATAAAGAAAACAGGTGTGTGCATATTTGAGCTCATGCTCTTGCTGATCCTTCTGTTAGAGAAGCTCTTTCTTTCGCATAATGCGTGATGGGCATTTTCTTTATTCCAGTCTCAGCTCAAATGCCACCTCCTCAGGTAGGGTTCCTTGACCATTTTATCTAACGGAATTGTCCCGCTGCCCAAACCCATCCCTCACAAATAGTCTGTCAATCACCTTTTACTTCCTTTATAGCACTTACCTCAACCCAAATTTATCTTATTTAATTACTTGTTTGTTTCCTGTTTTCCCACCACTCTAGAATGTAAATTCCATGAGGAGAGGAGCCTCATTCAGCTTGTCCACTCCTGTATCCCCAAGGCTAAGCACTGTTGACTTACATAAAGTAAGTTAACATATAGTGGATATTTGCCAAATGCTAAATGAGTATCCAGGCTGCTTGGAAGAATGGCAAATGTCATTATCAAAAATAAGAAAGCTGGGAGGAGGTTTGGGAGAAGAAAATAATAAATTTTATTTAGGGACACCACTGAATTGGACACGCAGGCTGATCTTGTAGGTGGTATATTCAACTAGGCAATGGGGGTTTGATCTAAGGAAAGAGATCGAAGCTCAAGCCCTGAAAACACAAAGTAAGCAATATAGAATTTGAAGATTTGGTTTGTTCAATGGAGTGTATAACTTGATGAGAGAAGGAATCCTCAGAACTTTGGTGAATATCTGTTTACGGAGAGAAAGAGAACATAGTGCCAGGTAAGCCCTCAGAGACACCACGAGACAAGTAGAAGGAGAAATAAAAGAGAATTCCTGAAGACATTCAGTAGGATAAATGTTGCCAAGAGGTTAAAGTATGAAAAAAGGCCAATGGGGGAATAGTTTCTATAGTGCATTAGGAATGAAATTAAGATCACAGGGGGGAAAGAAATATATTCATGAGGAAATGGAGTCGATGGGTATAAGCTATTTCTATAAGGTGTTAACAGAGATATCTCATTATTTGTGGAGTCATGGAAGGGTGGTGGGTTCTTTGTTTACAATGAGAGACAGGTGAGAGATGAGTGATCTACAGAGTGACCATATGTTGAGGTGAGAGTAGATATACTTGATGCCACAGGTCCCAAAGGAGATAGTGGGTGATAATAAGAACAGGAATCTTGAAAAAGAAGAAGGACATGTACTTCATTCTTAGAAAACAGATACAAATTAAGAAACATAAGATGAGGGTATAGAAAGATTTCTAAAAAAGAGAAAAGTGGAGACTGCTCACGAAGAACTGTCTCAAGCTTCTCTGCAGAGGTTTCAAAGTCTTCTGCTGAAAGTGATGGAGGTGATTCAACCTTGGGAAAGTGAGCATAAGGCCTAGAATAGCCACTGAGGAAATTGAGTGGAAGCCAGCAAAGCAAAATAGAAGAGTCATTGGGCAGTAAAGAGGGCTCAGCAAGGTTAAAGCCTGATCTGACAGGGAGCATGGTCAACAGGGTGTTAGGACTCTGTCCTGCACTGAAGCATTAATAGAGAATACGGACATAGGAAGTGAAAATGGATATTGGAAGTGACCCACGATCAGAAGATAGATGAGATGAGAGACTAAAATGAATGAAAAGTGTATATTTTTAAATGCCTGACCAGGGAGAGTATAAAGAGGGAGAATTCATGATTATTGAGAATAATAGTAATTTTTCAATGGAAAATTTTGCCTAGTTCATTTCTCTCTTTCCATTTAGGACAGTAGGTGCCAGGTAACATGGTATCTTTGTCCACCACACACACACACACACACACACAACCACACACCCTCACTGAACTATGGACTGATTAAAAGAATCAAAGAGCTATAAAGTTTTTGTTTTGTTTTGTTAAATGGTATTGACTTATGTGTTTTAGAAATGTTATGAAAAAAAATTTTCATGGAACTATACGTTAGCTCATTGATTTTCTTTATTATCTCTTTTATTGTAGTGATATCTCATACATCAGTTTAAAAAAAGAAACACCATAATGTTATTAAAGAATCTCCTTACCTTCTACTCCTTTTTTTTCTAGCTTTTAGAATAGTGGAAAGGGTCCAAACTCACCTAAGTAGATGAATGCCTAAAGCATCTTGAGCAGATGTTTACCTACGCTTTCCTTAAAGCCCTTCAGAAACAGCCCACAATTTCCTTGCTATCATTATAAGTATTTCCATGGATATATGCAGACTATGACTCTGACCTAATGTGACTTAAAACCTGTAGCATTACTTGAGCCAACTCTTTATAGCTTCTAGAATCAAACTGACACTGACTATTTTATGAGAACCAAGAGTCTTCAAATAATTTGAAGCTTTTTTTTTTTTCTTCTTTCTGGCTTTTGGCCATGACAGAAGCAACATTGCCAAAAAAACAAATTAAAAATCTTGTAAGAAAGGATCTTTTCATAATCACATTCCACTTTTTCAAACTAAGAAGTTCAGTTAAATATTCCCTTTTTAGATACTCCTTTCAGAATAATTGGAGGGTTTCTTGTTAGCTAAATTTCATGGGTCACTCCTTACTCCCTGGCCAGCTTCCTAGGGCTCTTCTGAACCACTTCCGTTACAGAGATTCACACTTGTTTTATTTTTCTTAGAGCTACTACATTGTTGCAATATTTCTTTGGGTTCTTGTTCCCCAAGGCCAAGGAGGAGAAAACGTCTCCTCAGTTTCCCAAATTTTCTGGCTTCCCCTGAAATTAGTTCATGTACTTTTAAAGTTTTATTGTTAATTACTCTACAGACAGTGCATTAATATGAGAAAGTTAACGTTCCCGTAATGTTTGCATAGTTCTTATAGCAGGACACCTTCTTATACTATTTCTAGCTGGTCCAAGTAGACTGTTTTTCTTCTGAAGGACATAGTTCATCCAACTTTTCCCATTTCACAGTCCCTGCTTTTTTCCTAGGAAAATTGCAAGGCTCTCTCTCTCTCTGGAAGGAAAGACTAAGCATACTTTTGGGAGAAACAGTAGGTGTGAACTAGCAAACCAATTAAGTGAGTTATTTAGGTCTCAGAGATCTTCCCTGGGGCCCATCAAAAATTTCTTATTAGGTTACAACTTCATGTATATTCAAATTGAATCTCTAATCTGTACCCCTTGATTTCTTTGATTTTTTTATTCAATTACAGTTGACGTACAATATTATATTAGTTTCAAGGGTACACAGAGTGATTAGACATTTATATAACTTATGAAGTGATCACCCTAATAAATCCAGTACCCATGTGACACCATACATAGTTATTACAGTAATAGGGACTATATTCCCTATGCTATACTTTATATCCCATGACTATTTTGTAACTACTAATTTGTACTGCTTAATCCCTTCCCCTTTTTTACCCACGCCCTCTAACCCCCCTCAGATCTGGCAGCCATCAAAATATTCTCTGTATATATGAGTCTGTTTCTGTTTTGTTTCTTTGTTTATTTTGTCTTTAGATTCCACATATAAGTGAAATCATATGGCATTTGTCTTTTCTTGGCTGAGTTACTCCACTCAACATAGTACCCTCTGGGTCAATCCATGTTGTTGCAGATGACAAGATTCCATTCCTTTTTATGGCTAAATAATATGCCATTGTGTGTGTGTGTGTGTGTGTGTGTGTATGTATGTATGTGTATATATATATATATATATATATATATATATATATATATATATATCACCTTGTCTTTATCCATTCATCCATTGATGGACACCCAAGTTGCCTCTATATCTTGGCTATTGTAAACAAATGCTTCAATGAACATATGGATACATATGTCCCTTCAAAGTAGTGTTTGGGGATTCTTCAGATAAATACCCAGAAGGGGGATTACTGGGTCCTTCTTTATCTCTTGTCGTAACCTATGTTTTAAAGTCTATTTTGTCCAGAATAAGTATTGCTACCCCAGCCTTTTTTTTTAAATTTCTATTTTCATGAAATATCTTTTCCTATCCCTTTACTTTTAGTCTGTGTTTCTTTCAACATGAAATGTAATTATAGCCTAATTTGTGCCGTGCCTATGAACAACATGTACACAGCCATACTAACGCAAACACTGCAATTTGATTTAATTAAATTTTGTCACATAACTGTGTTGGAAATATATAGAGAGATATAAAGGGAGATATATAATAGTTCATAGTAGGAATAGACAAAATCTAAAATGAAAAATAAAAAAATAGCAGTATAAGGATGTTATTTTAGAAATATGGAGATAAATATGAAAAACAGCTAGAAGACTTGAAACTTACCTCTAGGAAATGAGACAGGATTGGGGAAGGAGGAGGCACAGATTGCTATTTTTCATCATAAATTTTTCATTTCAATTTTTTAAATTGTTGTTACTTCGTTAATTAAAACTACTTTTAAAACTCAAAAGCAAAAGGCTTGAAATAAAAAAGCCCGATTGCCCTCTACTACAATAAAGAAGTGACTGCCCTGCCCTATTCCATGTAAAAACAGATTTTAAAGAACATCAGAAATCCTCAAGTAGATAATCAATGAAATTAGTATTCTAAATATTTTCTTTCAAACTGTTTTCGTCCAAATTAAAATCAGATCTCCTATTTCTGGCTTTATTTTTAACCTTAGCTACTCTACTACCTGAAAAATCATATCTTCTTAATAATACCTTCACTTTGAATGAACAAGTAATACACATGGAGAAAACAGCCCCAGAACCAAGAAATAAGAGCCAATGGCAGCCTAACTCCAATGAATAAGAACAACTCAAAGGGACTACATGAAATGAGCCAACCTACAGGCAACCAATGTGAGAAAGCATAGTGGGGACAAGCCTCTTGTTAGCAGCTTATATAGGGTTTTGTTTTCTTATACATTCAGCTACCCTATTTTTTTTGATTGGAGCATTTACTCCATTTACATTTAAAATAATTGTTGATAGATGTGTAGTTACTGCCATTTTATTATTCATGTGTTTGATATCTTTTCTTCTTTTCCTTTAAGAAGTCACTCTAACATTTCTTGTAATACTGGTTTGGTATTGGGAAGCTCTTTATCTGTCCTTCAATTCTAAATGATAGCTTTGCTGGGTGGAGTAATCTTGGTTGTAGGTCCTTGTTTCCATTACTTTGAATATTTCATGCTAATCCCTTCTGGCCTGAAAAGTTGTGTTTTTGTTTTTGTTTTTGTTTTTTTAATTAAAGTTTATTGGGGTGACAATGGTTAGTAAAGTTACATAGGTTTCAAGTGTACAATTCTATAATACATCATCTATATATCACATTGTGTGTTCACCACCCAGAGTCAGTTCTCCTTCCATCACCATATATTTGATCCCATTTACCCTCATCTGCCACCCCCCACCCCTTACCCTCTGGTAACCACTAAACTGTTGTCTATGGCCTGCAAAGCTTCTGTTGAGAAATTAGCTAACAGTCATATGGGAGCTCCCTTGTAGGAAACGAACTACTTTTCTCTTGCTGCTTTCAAGTTTCTCTCTTTATCTTTTATCTTTGGCATTTTAATTATGATGTGTCTTGGTGTGGGCCTCTTTGGGTTCAACTCTCTATGCTTCCGAGACTTGTATGTGTATTTCCTTGGCCAGGTTAGGGAAGTTTTCAGTTATTATTTCTTCAAGTAGGTTTTCAATTCCTTGCTCTTTCTCTTCTCATTCTAGTATGCCAATGATGCGAATGTTGGTATGCTTGATGTTGTCCCAAAGGTCCCTTAAATTATCCTCAGGTTTTTGGATTCTTTTTTCTTTGCACTATTGTGATTGGGTGTTTTGTGCTACCTTGTCTTCTGAATCACTGATTTGATCCTCTGCTTTGTCCAATCTGCTGTTGGTTTTTGACCAGTGTATTTTTTATTTCAGTTGTATTTTTCATTTCTGACTGGTTATTTTTTATGGTTTCCATCTCCATTTTTATGCTTCCTATCTCTTTGTCAAAGTTCTCCCTGAGATCATTGAGCATCCTTATAACCAGTGTTTGGAACTCTCTGTCTCATAGGTTGCTCGTCTCCATTTTGTTTAGTTCTTTTTCTGGACCTTTGTTCTGTTCATTTATTTGGGACATGTTGCTTTGTCTCCCCATTTTGGCTGCCTCCTTGTGTTTGTTTCTATGTATTAGGTAAGACTACTAGGTCTCCTGGTTTTAGTATAGTGGCCATATGTAGTAGGTGTCCTGTGGGGCCCACTGGTTCACTCTCCATGGTCACCTGAGCTGGATGCTCCATGTATTTTTCTTCTGTGTATTGTGTGTGCCTTCCTGTTGTAGTAGAGCCTTAGTTGCTGTTTTCATGTCAATGGGAGGGATTGACCCTCGGTTAGTTGTGAGAACTGGCAGTAAGTCAGTGGAGGCCCTATTGTATAGGGCCTGACCCTATGGAGCAGTATTCTCTTTAGCAGGTTCTGGTGCCTGCCTAGTCTGCCCTTTGGGTGTTTCATCCTCAGTGTTTCATCCTGAATGGTGTTCTGGCTCAGTCTGAAACTGGCCATCTGTTGTGCCGGTCCAGGTCCTCCTGAGAGGGGACCCACCATAGGCCAAGTTCAACTGCAGATTGTGCCTTGCCTGGGGTCACCTGGCATGAGCAATCCTCACATGGCAGCCATCCACACTAGGCTTGGAGATGCCTTGAGAGGCCAAGCTGCAAACAGAAGCTGGCTGACACTAGTGCTGAGCTCAGGGCTGCTTAGCAATTGGTACAGGGCACATCGAGGCCAGATGCTTCCTGTTTGGGTTTTGTGAACCTTTGAGAGATTTTAGGAAAGTCTGCATCATGAGCCAAGATGGGCTGTTTGTATGGAAAAACCACTAGAAGTGGCTTGAATGGGTCCACAAGTTTGATGGGGCAGGTTTTCAAGGAATCACCAGAAAGCGGTGAACAGTGTTCGCCATGCTGATGGAGACTCAGATATGGTCGCCAACTGCATCTGTGCGTGGAGAGGGTTGAGAGCTCAACAAAGATAATGGATTCTTCCAGCAATTCTCTCTGGAAGAAAGCTGCCCTTCCAGCCTTTGTCGTACAGCCAGACAATTTAGTTCCTCCTGTTATGTCCCTGCCACCTTATGAGCTGCTGCCGCAGTGCTGGAGCTCCATAAGTGAGGAATTCTGTGAACAGGCCCTTTAAGAGTAATGCCTGGAACTCCAGCTGCCCTCTTCTCATTCAGCCACACTCTCCACTGGTTTTCACAGCCAGGAGTTGTGGGGACTTCTCTTCCCAGGACTGGAATCCTGGGCTGGGGAGCCTGGCATGGGGCTGGGACTCTTTACTCCTCCAGGGACCTCTGCTATTGAGATATCCTTCCCAATTTTTAACCACCACATGAGGTGTGGGACCAGTCCATTCTACATCTCTGGCCCTTTTACCAATCTCGAGGTGACTTCTTCTGTATATCCTTAGTTGTAGGACTTCTGTTCAGCTAGACTTCAGGGTATTCTCAATGATGGTTATTGTTTAGTTTATTTGTAAATTTGATGTGGTCCTAAGTGGAGGAAAGCATAGCACTTACCTACTTTGCCATCTTGACCAGAAATATGAACCCCTTGATTTTAAGTAGGCATTTTCAATTGACTTCCAAAGTATTTAGACTATTGCTGTGGCTCATAAACTGTTTTTTGTGGGGGTTTTTTTTGTCACTATCCTTAATCTTCATAAGATTTGAGATTTATGAGACAGTGACCACAGTTGGCAACATAATAGGCTAAGGTGCTTGTGAGAGTGGATGGTGCTTTTCAATTCTTTATTAAGATTTTATTGCTCCACTGCAATTCTTTAAAAAAAAAAAAACAACTATAAGATTACATTTGGGAAGCCACATTTTCATATCTCTTTAGAACTCCTAGGGAGGTGAGTGAACAAGGAGTTTCTGTCTTCTAAGGCATGGTTGATACAACTAAAAATGTTGTTAGTGCATGAAAACAAAACATCACCCATTAACTCCAAAAATAAGTAAGCACATGAATTGTTCTCGGTGCTGGGAAACATTGGTGAAGAAGACTAAGACCTAGTTTCCTGAAGCTTTCATTCTAATGTAGGAAATCAGATTACAAAATCATGTAAACAAATTATTTAAAAGAAAAAAATATCGGGTAATGATCAGTGCTCTGCAGAGAGTTATGTGATTGGCGGCCACTTCAAAGATTGAATGGTCAGGGAAGTTCACTTGCAGAATGATATTTGAATGACTAGAAGGAACTAGCTCTGTAACTATCAGAGGCAGAGCAATCCAGATAGAAGGAACAGCTAGTGCAAAGGCTCTGAACTGTGAAGGAATTTGGAGTATTCAAAGAAAAATGAAGTCCAGTATATCTTGAGGATAGTTACAGGGGAAGAGTATTGGAAGATAAGAAAAAAATGTATCTTAATGTAGACAGGAGTTAGATCACGCAGGATATTGTAGAGTGTTACATTTTAAGTATAAAAGAAAACTACTGGAAAACTTTAAGGAGGGGAGAAGAGTGTTAGACTTATTACAAAAGATAGGTTTGATTGCAAGGTCACTCTGGAGATAGATGGCAAAGAAGGGAGTGGAAGCAGGAATGATAGTTTGGAAGCTATTGCAGTAGTTCAGGTGAGCACTGATGGTTTCTTAGATTAGAGTGGCACTGATAGGAAGATTTGAGATATGTTTTAGAAGTAGAATATCTTTTCTTAAACCATCTTGCTTCATTCTCAATTTGATACAATCTACTTTTATGGTTTCCAGCATTATTACTATGGAATGTCTTATGTGCAACGTTCCAACAGGAGACAAATGCAGCAGTTATATGGCCAGAGAGAACAGAATGATCCAGGGCAAGTCCATAATTTTGAGGACCTCAGTTTCTGCACCCAAACAATGACAGTGTTGAACTGAATGATCTCAAAGGTCCCTTCCAGCTCAAAAATTCTTTAATTCTTCAAAAGTATTATGTCTAGGCTGTCCTGGATTTGGATCTGAATGCAGACCAATGAAAATATCTATGATAGTTTAGTGACTGGTAATACTTAGTGAAAAGATTTACAACCAGCTATAGAGTCAGAGTGAGGGAGCCAATGTGGACAGTAGAAGCAAAGTTCCTGTCCTTGCTACAGACCTTGACCATCCATCTTAACCAGTAATTCTCATCATTGAGGTTGTAAAGGTGCATGGCATTCATAGAGTCTTTCAAATGGTCATTAATGGTTGATACAAGGTAAATTCCCATTTGACCCATTTATCCATTTTTCTTTTAGGACCTTTGTACAGCATAAAATCAGAGCACATTTATGCTTTATGTCAAGAGTCAAAGAGTAGCACATGGAAGGGATGAACATTCTATTACAGACCTTCTTTGGTCAGAATTTGGAAAAAAAAACACAAACTACTGGAACAACATTCTGACCAGTGCAATACCCTTGGAGTCTAGATAGATGCTGTAGTAAATAATAGCAACTGCAGGAGGCAGTCAGTGGGCCAGCATGCGGGGCCGTTTTTCCATCCAACAGGTACATCTAAGATAGGAAGGAGGTGAACTTTCACATAATCAAGTCTTTATTCTGGTAGCTGAAAATAAGACATTGTGCTACTTGTCAGAGCCATTCATTTGTTCACTTACTCATTCTCTCATTTAATCTTTCAGTATTTAACCAAAGTTTATTGAGCATTCCATTCTTGCTCCACTTTAGGGATGTTAGGAGCTTCTGCTATGAATAAAAAGAGAGGTACTCATCCTCAGGGAAATCAAAGTGTAGTATAAAAGACAGATACACAACACAAAATTAATTAAAATGTTGTAAAACACTGCCAGTATGAAGGTAAGCACAAAGTACTAAGAGTTCACAAATGGACCATGTCTGATTTTTCTCACCACTGTACACCCAGTGCCTAACACGAAGTTCCTAATACTGTGCTTCTAAAACTGTGTACCAAGAAACAGCAAACTCACAGGGCTTCTGAGGGATATTTTAAATATTCATGGGAAACATAAAAATACTTGCATCTGTTGGACACTTGCAAACTCCTAGATCATGCTGTATTTCTTTCCATGATATCTTTATAAAGTTGGGTTTGCTTCGATAAACAGCAAATGTTGTGAGAA
The DNA here is from genome assembly GCF_004115265.2 of Rhinolophus ferrumequinum. Lineage (NCBI taxonomy): Eukaryota > Metazoa > Chordata > Mammalia > Chiroptera > Rhinolophidae > Rhinolophus > Rhinolophus ferrumequinum. The sequence continues at coordinate 20,753,898 of NC_046295.1, read as the reverse complement.
CATAAGACAGCAAGTGAGGGTGGCATTGTCCAATCTGATTTCAGACTTTAAGAAGTTGTGCAGTGCCCAACAGATTCACACATACCATTAGTAAGTAAACGCTATTTATGAATTCTTTTTAAAAATGTTATTTTTCTTTCAAGTTATATATGTATACACACACACACACACACACACACACACACACAGTTTGTTGAGGTTTTTTTTTTCAACTTGCTGCTAAGTTGTTAGAGAACAAATACCTATTACGTTATTTGGACCTAACTATGTGATAAATGGAACTGTTAGACCTGGAGATGCCATAAGAAAAATTACCAGGACATTAAAGGGGTTGTGAACAGATGAAGTTTGGTAACCTCTATCACATGGTAACCTCTAAACATTCAACACATATGATGAATGAATGAGTGACATCCTAAATAAGGTAACACTTGATCTAAGCCTTTCAAGGTGATGGAATTTTTTTCTAGGCTACAACGAGAGAGAGTGTTATGAAAAAAATGGAATTCATTCAATAATTTCTACTGTGGCCTTCTACTGTGTTTCCTCCAAAATAAGACCTAGACAGACCATCAGCTCTAATGTGTCTTTTGGAGCACATATTAATATGAGACCTGATCTTATTTTACTATAATATAAAACCGGGTAGTGCTCCCTTCGGCAGCACATATAATAAAACCAGGTCTTTATAATAATAATATAATATAATATAATATAATATAATATAATATAATATAATATATTATAATATAATATAATATAATACCAGGTCTTATATTAATTTTTGTTCCAAAAGACACATTAGAGTTGATGGTCCAGCTAGGTCTCACTTTCGGGGAAACAGAGTATGTACCAGGCACTTTTTCTAAGCACTGGGGTAAAATTGTGACAAAAAAAGAGAAGGTACTCTTCTCATAAAGCTTATATTCTAGTGGTAGAAGGCAAATAAAGAGAAGTATGACAATTTCAGGTAGTGAAAGATTATGAAAGAAATAAAGTAGGGTGATAGGATAGAGGGTGACATGGGTGAGGCTGCTCTATATGGTGTGGTCAGGAAATTCCCTGTGATGTTGGGTCTAATTAGCATGTGTGAAGGGTGAGGCAAGAAGTAGCATGGCTATTTGGGGCCCTAATGGGTCACTTTATGAAGTATGGTATACGGTACATTATGGGAAAAGAGGTATTTATTTGTGTTGACGAGTGTGTATTTAACCCCAAATGTTATTTTGTAAGGGGAATTCTTAGCTTCTCACTAAGGGTGATGCGCATTATTTAGAAGAATAGAAGGCTGACAGAAAGTGGGGCAGCTCTAACCACCCCTTCTGTGTATTTCTCTTCTCCCAGTCTCACAGCCAGTCAATCTCAGACTGAATGTATAAATGGCAATAGAGGGATTACTTAGCTTCAGGTACGAAGTCTCTTGAGTGGGAAAGAAATCCTGAGGGAAAGATGTTGGTTTCTTCGTAAAAATGTTCAGAAACCTCCAGCTACTGCAGGGGGTTTTCTGAGGGCATCCCGGGCATTCCCCAAGGCTGTCTCAGCTCTCTATCAGTGGACCAAAGAAATATGCTTCCTGCCAGATCCATCCATGCTTCCCTCCTATTTACCGATCTAGCTGGAAAAAACATGAATTTTCCTTATACTTTAATTTTCACTGAAAAAGAGAGTGCTCTCATTTTAAAGTCTGGTAGGACGTGTCTATTCCAAGTAACTTTATTAGGATTTCATTTGCACGTTGATATATATTTGTTCATGTAACAAAATCGGGCCCAGGCTCTCCTATCCTTTAGATTCCACAAGCATTTTCATGTTGGCAGCCTCGGAGAGGTCATCAAAACGTATGTGTGAGAAGTCCAGTTAGCATGTGTGAAGGGTGATTTAAAGGACACTCTCTTCATTTTCAATTCTGGACACTGAAGACTAAAAGCAGCATTGTATAGCAGAAAGAACATAGGCTATTCTGAGTCCTGGGCTGCTACTTAGTAAATAAGTGCTTTTAAACACAATTCATTAACCTCTTCCAATCTCAGCTTTCTTACCTATAAAAATACCCATCTTATACATGTACAAGGAATGTTTGTTAATTCAATGTTTATCATAATTTAAAAATTGGAAACAAACGGAGGGGGGCTGGTTAAATAAATCAAGATATGTCCATACCATGGAACACTATACAATCATTAAAAAGAATAAGGGAGACAAGGTCCAAGATCATGGCGTAGGTAAATGTTATGCCTGGTGCCTCCCAGGATCACATCAGAATTACAACTAAATCATAGAACAGTCAACCTCAATAATCATCTGAACACTAGCTGAACCGAATGGCTATACCTAAGGATATAAAGAAGAGACCAAGTAGAAACTGGTAGAAGGGGCCGACACTCAAAATGGGCTGACCCCAAACCCACAGGTAGTGGTTGAAAACTTGGAGGGACACCTCAGTGTCATGCATCCCTCTGGAAACAGAGGGATCCCAGCCCCACATCGGCTCGCAGGCCCAGGGATCCTGTTCTGAGAAGCCCTCACAATATCTGGCAGTGAAAATCAGTGAGGACTCTGTCTGCTCATCGGGGTGAGATGGAAGACAGCTGGAAACCCCAACATCCTCTTAAAGTGCCCACCCAGAGGCTCATTCGATTGCACTCGCCTGGGCTCCAGTGGACAGGCAGCAACTTGAGAGATGCCAGAGACATACATGGAAAGACTGAGCTGTGTGCCTTCAGGACAAGAGCTGAAGAGACAGCTTCCATGGTCCCTGGGTGGAGCCTACCTCAGGTGTAGCCTACAGATGGGTGCCATGTTTTCTACATTGAACCCTCCCCCAAAGGGCCAAATCTGAGACTGCATTGGTCTGGTAAAATCCACACATGTGTACCACCGTGGTGATGCCCTGGATCCCTGCCCCATCCATCTAGTGCTGCATAGCCGGGGTCAGTCTTGGCTCCTGGGTGGCCAGCCCCACCCCACAAGCTGTGGAAGCCTTTTACAGCAGTGGATAGCCTGCAGCAGCCTGAGGAACATTCGGTGGTAAACAGTTTTTCACAATTTGTGCTGTAGCCTTTCTTGGGCACCTCTCAGGGATATGCAGGCCTGAGGTGAGTGGTAGCTGGCTGTGGTGTTCTCAGGGCATTTTGCAAAGTGGTCATATGCCCGGCACTGGCACAAGAACTGAATCTGCATTAACTTTGTATAAACTACCAGCCATGCCTAGTGTGTTGCTGGGGACACTCTTAACACCAGGTCAACCAGCCAGGCCCACACATCTAAGGAGGTTCTTTCAACAGCTGAGCATTATGGGCAGACGGCAGGTGGCAACAGGCCTATGGGGGCCCTAGGTCTTTTGCAAAGCTGCCCTAGGTCCAATATTTACAGCAGCAGTTCTCAGTTCATAGCAAGGCCACTCCCACATGCCTCTAGGTCCAGCACAGGCAGCAGCCAATCACATATAGCTTTGTAGATCCTATCAAGTAGCCCCAGTCAGGTCATAGGAAAGGCTGAAATTGGCCTGCATTAAAGCCCCTCCCAAGTGATACCAGAAACAACACAACCAGAGTCTGGCTTCATAGCACACCAGAGCACTACCCGGTTAGCTGCACAAGCAGCACAGTCAAAGGGTAGTCTCAACAGGCACAAGAGCCCACTCTGGTGAATCCCTCTCTGAGATGTCAGCCCCCACACAACAGCTCATACACTGTGGGCATAGCCAGTCCTCACAGCCTGGGAGTCAGTCCCACATACTGACATGCCAAAAACAATCAAGGTTCAACTACAACAGGAGAATATGCACAACACATACACGGGACACTCCTGAAAACAGGTGATCAGGGAGACTGCACCACTGACCCATACAAGACACATATTACCTAAAGCCACCTGGCAAAGACTAACAGACATAGGCGATCTACCTAATACATAAAAGCCAACTCAGATGGGTATTCAGAATGAAGAAACAAAGAAACATGTCCCAAATAAAAGAACAGGAGAAACCTCCAGATAAAGAACAAAATTAAATAGAGGCAACCAGATAGAATTTAAAACACTGGATATAAGAATGCTTAATGAACCTAGTGAGAACTTCCACAAAGAGGTAGTAAGCATAAAGAAGGACATAGAAACCATAAAGAAGAACCAGTCAGAAATAATGAATACAATAACTGAAAATGAAGAATATACTAGAAGGAATCAATAGCAGATTAGATGGAGCAGAGGATAGAATCAGCAATTTAGAAGACACGGTAGCAGAAAACACCTGATCAGAACACCAAGGAGAAAAAATGTAAATAAAACAAAGATAGTTTAAGGGACCTTTGGGATAACATCAAGCATAACAACATTTGCATTATAAGAGTACAAAAAGGAGAAGAGAGCGAGCAAAGACTTGAACCTATTTGAAGAAATAATGACTGAAAACTTCCCTAACCTGATGAAGGAAATAGACTAATAAACTCAGAAGTGCACAGAGTCCCCCCAAAAATAAACCTAAACAGACCCACACCAAGACACATTAAAATTAAAGTGGCAAAACTTAAAGACAAAGAGAATCATACAAGTAGCCAAAGTCAACTAACTACTTACAAGAGAGCTCCTATAAGATTACTTCTCAATAGAAGTTTTTTAGGACAGAAGAGAGTAGCAGGCAATATTCAAAGTAATGGAATGCAAGGACATACAACCAAGACTACTATATCCAACAAGGCTATCAATTAAAATTGAAGGAGAGATAAAGAGCTTCACAGACAAGAAAAAGCTAAATCTCATTACAACCAAGCCAGTACTATAAGAAATGTTAAGAGAACTTTCTAAAGAAAAAGACGGGGGAAAACAAACACAAAAGAATATCAAAATACAAATAATAAAATTGTAATAACAATGTACCTATCAATAGTTACTTTAAATATAAATGGATTAAATACTCCAATCAAAAGACATAGGGTAGATGAATGGTTAAGAAAACAAGACCCATGCATATGCTATCTACAAGAGACCCACCTCAGATGGAAACACACACATAGACTGAAAGTAAAGGTATGGAAAAAGATACTTCATGCAAATGGGAACAAGAATAAAGCTGGGGTAGCAACACTTATTTTGGACAAAATAGATTTTAAAACAAAGACTAAGAGACAAAGAAGGATATTACAGAATGGTAAATGGATCGATCTAACAAGAGGACATAACCCTAGTAAACATCAATAGACCCAACATAGGAGCACTTAAATATATAAAACAAATATTGACCAAAATACAGGCAGAGGTCAACAGTAACACAATCATAGTAAGGGACTTTAACACCCCACTGACACCGATGGACAGATCTTCCAGACAGAAAATCAATAAGGAAACAGCAGCCTTAAAGGACACACCGGAACAGATAGATTTAATTGATATTTTTAGAGCATTTCACCCCAAAGCAGCAGAATATACATTCTTTTCAAGTGCACATAGAACATTTTCCAAGATAAACCACATGTTAGGCCACAAGACAAGTCTCAATAAACTTAAAATAATGGAAATCATATCAAGAATCTTCCCTGACCATGTACCAGATCAAGTACGAAGAGCTGCAGACATTGATTGGGAAGCATGGGAATGACCTGCATTGCCTGAAGACGGAGATTTCTGAGATGAACCAGAACAGCCGACTCCAGGCTGATATCCAGGCCCTCAACAGCCAGAGGGCTTCCTTGGAGGCCACCATCACTGATGCTGAGCAGCGTGGAGAGCTGGCCCTCAAGGATGCTCAGGCCAAGATTGCTGAGTTGGAGGTTGCTCTGAGAACTGCCAAGCAGGACGTGGCCCGTCAGCAGCACGAGTACCAGGAACTCATGAATATCAAGCTCGCCCTCTAATTGGAGATTGCTACCTACAGGAAACTGCTGGAGGGCAAGGAGAGCTGGCTGGAGTCTGGAATGCAAAATGTAAGTATCCGTACCAAGACCACCAGCAGGTACTCAGGTGGGTGAGCCTGGCCTATGGGAACTTCACAAGCCCTGGCTTCAACTATAGCCTAAACTTCCAGTCCAGCTTCAGCTCTGGCGGGGGCTCTGGCTCCTTCAACCACACCAGCACCAGCTCTCCAAGACCATGGTTGTAAAGAAGATTGACAATCGAGATGGCAAGCTGGTGTCTGAGTCATCTGATGTCCTGCCCAAGTAAAAGGCTAGGTTACTGGGGTCCCTCCTGGCCTCTGACCCTGTGGGAAAGGAGCTGAGCAAGGGAGCATTGGGCACAGGAGATGCCCCGTTCCTCAGCCCACCCTTGGGGGAGGAGTCTACTGCCTGGGGACCACCTCTTACCCATGCCCCCAACTAAAAGCCAAGTCAAGTGTTTTCTCCAAAATAAAATCTCAGCTGGCTCTGCCCACCCTAAAAAAAAAAATGTATATATATATACATATATGTATATACATATATATACACACATATATATATGTGTATATATATATGTATATACACATATGTATATATAAACAACTGAAATGCCGATCACTAGATGATTGGATAAAGAAATTGTGGTATATTTATACAATAGAGTATTACTTGGCCATAAAAAAGAATGAAATCTTTCCATTTGCAACAACATGGATGGACCTAGAGGATATTATGCTAAGTGACATAAGTCAGACAGAGACAGAGAAATACCATATGATCTCACTCATATGTAGAATCTAAAGAATGGAATAAATGAGTAAACAAAACAGAAAAAGACTCATAGACACAGAGAAGAATCTCATGGTTGCTAGATGGGAGGGCAGTAGGGGGATGGGAGAGAAAGATGAAGGGATTAAAAAGTACAGATTGGTAGTCACAAAATAGTCACAGGAATGTGAAATATAGTATGGGGACTACAGTCAATTATATTGTAAGAACTATGGATAGTGTCAGACGGGTACTAGACCTATCGGGTGGATCACTTCATAAATTATATAAATGCCTAACCACTGTGCTGTATACCTGAAACTAATATAAAATAATATTGAATGTTAACTATATTTTTAAAAATATATAGTCGTGGGATGTAAAGTACAACACGGGGAATATGGTCAAAGCTATTGTAATAGTTACGTGCAGTGTCAGAGGGGTGGTAGACTTGAGGGGTTATCACTTTGTGTGGTGTGTAAATGTCTACTCACTGTGTTGTTTTATACACCTAAAACTGATAAAAAAAATAAAAATAATTGAAAATTTTATAAAGAATAAGGGAGATCTATAGGTCTCACCTGTAAAGTTCTTCCAAGACGTATTAAGTGTGAAAAAGAAAACAGGTTGTGGAGTAATATATTTGATATGACCTCAGCTTTTTAAAAATCCCCACACTGAAGTATGACTGGCTGTGTGGCATATCAAGTCTTGAAGGACCCTCATCAAACTGGTCACAGTGATTATATATGCATGCTATGCAGAGAGAGAGATTTTGAGTAATTTAAGAGGGATTTTCTTTTCCTATATCTATGCTTTTGTAATGTTTTAGATTTTTTGCAGTGAACATGTATTCTATTAGTGATATAAATTAAAAAATTACCCCCCAAAAATGAGGTTGGGATAAAATATTTCAAAAGTCATTGAATAATGTTTATTTTTTAAATTGAAAAAAAAAATACCACCTCTTAGGTTTTTTCTGAGGTTTACCTGAAAAAATATATAAAAAGTGCTCCGTCTGGTGCCTGACTCAGTAATGCGGTTGTACCCTCCCTCATTCCCTTCCACCTTTCCCCTTTCTCTGGCAAAGTACTCTTCCCAGGAGAATACACTATTTTTAAAAAGTGAAAATGAGATCACTTTAAATTTTTGAAGGTCAGCCTTAATGGGTGGCATCTTGGGGAACTTCTGATTATTCTGCCAAATAACAGGGTATAGGTATTCTGGGAAAAGAACATTAGATCTCTTTTCTGGTACAACTGCAGGCTCATAATACCCCTTCCTTTGGATGAACTATCGAAAAGCAGACTTTCTATACAATGCCCAGTCCTTAGGCTAAACAGTTAGGTCTCTGGAAGCTATAAAGCTTGACTGTACTTTGGCCAGACAAATACTTGGTCAGAACGCTGTATATTCTCAGAAATACATCCCGAGGGACCAATCAATATCCCCCATAACGAGTCTAACTTACCACAAAGCTAGACCGAATGTAGAACGGAGACTTAACTACTTATAGGGCTTTGCGGTTCGTATGAGTGTGTTTTTCCCTTTCAGCTTTGAAAATTGTTGTTGCCGAAACAAAAGGATGTTCTTTACAGAACAGCTTTTCAGAAACATCCCAATTTCCTTGACATGGGCCACAGTTCTATCGGTGCCGAAATTATATAACAAAGGGCCATAATTTTTAGGAAGAAATGATAAATAACTTGTGTTTCTCTGAGGACAGAGTTTCTCGCCACCTATGAGAGCACTAAGCTAACTAAACTTTGTCTTGCAAATGAATTAATCTCTAAATGCAAGTACACAGCATACCATGTGGCTAACTGGAGGTTAATTTTGGTTCGAAATACACTATTTCTCTTTCAACAGTTAAACACTGAGTATGCAGAATAATAGTTGAAAATATTTGCAGCAATTACTCTGGGAAAAAAACCCTCATATTTTATGACTAACTGTTTTATCATTTGTGGCATAAAGAAATAAACATTTTTTTAATGATTCACAGATTCCTTCACTCGCTGGATCTGGTGGATATAGACCTCTGTGCAGTGCTTGCTGCCAGGCAGCTAGCCAAGTTTTGGGGGGTTTTCCTCCCCAGTGGTTTGGGCCCTTCTGCTTTTTTTCTCCCCTAGGCCTTCTTCAGACTGTTGCACACATTTCTTTTCTGTTTTAATGCTTTTTCTGACATGTCTTTATTGGACCCCTCCTAAGTCTTTCTCCTTTTCCTTTCTCCTTAATGTGTTCTCAATTTCTTACCCTCTGCCTCAACTTTTCTCTCTGGGAGTGGTATGATATGAACATGACTCCGTGGAGAGAACACAGACTTGGGAGTTCTGCTTCTTAGTCACTTTGTGGTTGGGCAAGCTCTCTCACTTCTCATAGCCTCAGTTTCTCAATCACGAAGAGGAATTAAGCATAACAGCCGGCCCAGTGGCTCAGGTGGTTGGAACGCCGTGCCCCCAACGCGGGAGGTTGCCAATTCGATTCCCACATGGGCCAATGAGCTGCGCCCTCTACAGCTAAGATTGTGAACAACAGCTCTCCCTGGAGCTGGGCGGCCGTGAGCAGCCGGAGGTTGGCGTAAGCTGCCCGCGTGCTGCCATGTGCGGCTGGAGGCCAATGTGAGTGGCCTGCAGCCATCGTGAGTGGCCAGCAGCTGGCGAGAACTGCCGTGAGCTGCTGTGAGCGGCCTACCGACGAGTGGTGACCGACTGCCTCAGCCGGGGAGAGCGCAAGGCTCATCATACCAGCAGGGGCCAGGGAGCTGTGTCCTACACAACTAGACTGAGAAACAACAGGCTTGAACCAGAGTGGGGGTGGGGGAGGCAGAAGAATGGGGAGAAAAAGAAAGAATAACACTCACTTGACAGTATTCCTTAACAAGAATCAGTGCCATAATGGAAACACAAGGGAAATATTTAATAAATTTTAGTTCTTTCTTCCACCTTACTTTGGCAAAGTGATAGTCTTCCAGAAGAGCTAAATTCCCCAGCTGAGGACAATTTCACCCTTATGTGTAACACAAGGTAATATTAAGAACTCCAAATTGTTGGGGAAGATATAAAAGAAAAGAAATCGATGTGACTGATTTCTGCTCGTTGGCATCCTTCTGGTGTATTTAAAAGGCCATAAGGGAGTTTTTTCCCCTAAGTTGATCATCGTTTTTTCTAAGCTAGCATCATCCTATGGAGACAAAGAGAATGTTGGCAGTATTGTAAATGGCCTTTGAGCTGGCCTTCCAGAACTGAAGAATCACATGCTCTATTTCACTCACATTGTGTCACATAACCGCTATGTGCTTTTCTTATTGGCTGATAGTTAATGTAACACAACTGCTTTCCTAAGACTGTGAGTATGAACAGAAATGCCTATTTGGTCAACCCAGAATTTGATTCCTTCAATATAGTCATGATAATTGCTATATTGAAGCTCTTAAGAAAAAGTTCAGCAAGACCGTTAGCAGGTTTGTGTCTTGTTATTAATAACACAGCACTGGCTTGATAGATTTTTGAAGGAAAAAAATTCTTCATCAGTTCAACAGATGAAAAGGATTAAGGATGAGTCTATTGTTTTCTAGAGTGTTTGGAACTTATCAGATTGAGAAAAACTGAGATATGCTCCATCTCCCAGCTAACTCCATGACCTGGTAAACAGCTTTGACCTATGAAGTCAGACTATTAAGTTCGTGAACTCATCCTAGAAAATGTGCTACATACCTCATTACTGAATATCACTATGGTCACCTTCAAAGTACTCCCCATGGGAAGCTCTGCACCAATGCCAGAGCCTAGTCCACCCTGAAAAGCAATTTTGGAATTCTTTTTCTGGAATGGCCATCAGAGCTGTTGTCGTGTTACCCTTGATGTCCTAAATGTCATCAAAATGTCTTCCTTTCAATATTTCCTTTATTTTCGGGTGAAGAAAGAAGTCATTGGGGGCCAGATCAGGTGAATAGGGAGGGTGTTGTAATACAGGTATTTGCTTACTGGCTAAAAACTCCCTCATAGACAGTGCTGTGTGAGCTGCTGCATTGTCGTGATGCAAGAGCCATGAATTGTTGGTGAAAAGTTCAGGTTGTCTAACTTTTTCATGCAGCCTTTTCAGCCCTTCGAAATAGTAAACTTGGTTAATTGTTTGTCTGGTTGCTACAAATTCATAATGAATAATCTCCTCTGATATCCAAGAAGGTTAGCAACACAGTTGAAAATAAGTTCACGAACTTAATTGTCAGACCTCATATATGTACCACAGTCCTCCTTAATGAAAATGACCAGAACACTCATCATACACTTCAAAGGAATCCTGGGACAGGCATAGACTTATAGAATATTAGAATTAGAAAGGAACTTGTATATTTTGGGTATCTACCATGTGCCAGGCTTTTGACTTTTCAGCCCCTAATTCATTCTTACAATACTCACTTTCAAAAGTGAGTATTACCCTGATTTTACAAATAAGAAATTTCTACACTTAAAGAGATGAAATACCTTATCTAGATCACACAGCTAAGAAGTGAAGCTGCTAGGCTTATGTAATACCTGTACTCATTTCTCTGTAATGCAATAGGGTTTATAGATGATCTAAACTAACTCATTTAGCAAATAACAAAACTGAGATATAAAAAGTTTAAGGCTCAAGCATATTTACAACATATGCTTGTTTTTAAAGAAGACAGATATTCAAAGAAGTTTACTGTAGCAGTTATAATTCTTCAAGGCTAAAAGTACATGAACTGCTAAGAATTTTAATTGTGCTAATTAAATGCCACAGAAAAGGCAAATCCAAGAATCCTTGCTAAAAACATCCCAAATTCCCTCCCCTTTGAGCTTCTCCACCTATTACCAGGATATAAATTTATGGAGTCAATCATTCTCAAAAGCTACTTTCCCAAGTCCAATGACTGAAATGCATAAGATGTATGCTGGCCCCTGTTGACCCAGATAGAAGCTTGAAACAGGGATCTGACAGTGACTTCGAAAAACATTACTACTGCAGTTCTTCTTCCCTTGGCAGGGTGCCTCTTGGAATGAAAACCAAACAAGCTACCATTCCTAGATTGTTAACGTGCAAATACTTGTCCATGCTCAGCCTCATTTCCATGAGACTAGAAATGATACGCAACATCAAATCTTCCAATGAACTCCAAGATGTGTTGAAACTCAATCAAGCCACATAAATTCTTATGTTTCCTCCTAAGAGCGGACACTCCCAGACCTTTGCACTGATTCCTGTGAGCTCTGGCCATTATTTAATTACTTAGCTCACTTCTGTACTATATTGTACTTCTAGGAATCTTGTCCTTTATGTGTTTTTCTTTGCATTTTAAGCATTCTCTTCCTTTTAAGAGGAAATTGTAAAATTTAAAGAGGTTATCTTTGAGGTTTGGCTATATTTTTCTTTATAATTTTACCATGAGCAGAAGACGCTGCTCACGTCTCTTAGAGTACATTTAGTTTAATGAGTTTCAAATTTAGTTTAGAGTTTTGAGTGAAATGTGGTCATCACAAAAAAGAAGGGTAGAGGCATTATTTAGGCTTCTTTTCCTTTGAATCTTGATTGAGCAAATATGCTTCAAAACTCATTCAACACCAGTATTACATAATGTACCATCATACTTTTCCCAAGCAATACATCCATTACAAAACTCCTTCCTTTCCCGAACAGCAGTTTTTTAAATGATATATCACTACATTTCATAAAGTGTAATTTATAACTTTTAAATTCTTTTTCTTCCTTTAAACTGTTGTTGGTAATTATTTACTTTGAATTGCCGACTATAATTTTACACACACACACACACACACACACACACAAGGGTAGGACAATTAAGTTCATGAACTTTTCATCATGCATTTACACAATGGAAAGTTCACGAACTTAATTGTCCGACATTTTGTATTTATTATATATACATTATACATATAATATTATATATAGTATACATTATATATAGTAATAATAGTAATAATATATGGTGCCAAAAAAATGTATACACATTTTAAGAAAGGAAAACTATATTAAAATTGTAATACTCAATATATACTGATAACAAAAGATGAATACAAGTCACGTTTGACTTCTGCAATTACAAGAGGTGCTCAAAGTGGTTACCATCAGCGTCCATACCTTCTGATTACGGTGAACTACTACTGCTTGAGCAACTTTGACCAAAGTGTCCACCAAAGTGTCCACTTGTATACATTTTTTTAGCACTCCCGGTATGTATGGTCATGAGATGTAAAGTATAGCACAGGAAATATAGTCAATGGTATAGTAACAGCTATATACGATGTCAGAGGGGTAGTAGATTGGGGAAGGGTTATAAATGTCTAATCATTATGTTGTTTTGTACACCTGAAACTAAAAAAAAAACTTTTAAAAATTGTTATAGATATTAAAAGTAATTTAGGCCCCTCAATCCTTGTAGGACTATAGTTTGAGGGACAGTTTTCCAGCGACTTTCTGTGTAATAAGCTTGACGTTGCTGCTGGGTGATGAAGGCTAAGCAGCCAGGTTTCTACCATACCAACCCTATTTCATCCAGAATAGCTCTGCTTTTCACCTGCTTTATTGCTTAACATCCACATAAGTGTGGATGAAATTTGGAAGGGAAATACTTCTGCAACAACAACAAAAAAAGAGTTTAAAGACCCTTGCTTTTGTCTTAGCCCTCCTAAGAGAGCTTCTAGTTTCTGCCTGATTGTTATTTCTAGGGAAGATTATTTTTGGTCCAATGCTGATTGCCAGGAGGTTGTTTCTTATAATAGCTGACACGTACTTCCCTCCTACTGTTTAATTTAATTCAACAGATAGTTATTGATCATGTGCCAGGCATTGTGCTCAGGGCAAATGAAAATGAGAAGATTTGTTTAAGACAGTTTCTGCTCTCAAATGTTTTAAAATTGGAGGCAGGAAGACAAGAAAGAAGAAAAATACAGACATTTCTAATCCAATGCAGAGTAAGTTAAGTTGTGAAAGAAAAGTCTAACAAAGAGGTAAGATGACTTCTAATCAGTCTGTGATTCCCTCTGTTTCCAAACAGTCAGCAACATGAGATAAAATATGAAATGATAAAAACCAATACCATAGCCAAGTTCAAAAGGGAAATTAAATTGCCCATGAACAATAAAATGGAGCATAAATGTATGATGGTGAGCAATGCTGGTAGCACAGGCTTTTGGGCTCCATGCTGGAAATAAGCAAAGATTAGCAGCAGCTCAACTTCTGTAGGGTAATCAGGGCTGAACTTATTTTTACAGGAGAAGGGACACCTAAGCCAGGTAGAGAACTCCATGTCAGGAGCTTGGGTGGGGCTCTCTCTGAGGAGAGAAGCTGAAGTTTTATTGTTGTTGTTCTAATAATGACCTTTGCCTGGGATAAGAACGTCATCTGAAACAGTGGGTCTAGAGAGGCTGGTGGACATAGACAGTGCATTATGAACTGAAACTACCGAAGTACACTTCAGCTCTGCAACACTTGCAATTAAAACCCCAAATTCCAGTATAGTAATGTAATTCTGAACTGGGAGCTGTGCGAACCAGGTGGACATAATCACAAAACTATTAGGTTATAGACCTTAAGACAGAAAGAATAGCCTTGGTTACGGAGGTGGCTCTAACCTAATCTATTAATGCCTTAAAAGCAGAGAACTTTCTGCAGCTGGAGGCCGCAAAGATGTCGCAAATGAAGTTAGACTCTGAACACAGGAAGACTTTCACGCACTATTACTGAGCACAGGAAGACTTTCACACACTATGCCTGGCTTTGAGATGGAAGGGGCCATGGGTGAGGACCAGAGGGGTCTCCCCAAAGAACTGTGTTTGACCAACAACCCAAATGAACTTGGAAGTAGGTTCATCTCCCAGCTCCAGAAAGAAACCTAGCCCTTCCAATTCCTTAATTTTGGCCTTGTGAAAGAAACTAAGCAAAGGACCTACTGTAACCACATTGTACCTGCGATAATCAGAATTGTGAGATAATCAGTTTGTGTTTTAAGCATCCAAGTTTATGGTAATTTGTTAAGGCAACTATAGAAAACCAAGAGTCAGTGAACCAACGGTTGACCATTACCTATGTTTTTATTTAATGTATGTGTATTAACAGCATTTCAGTGTTTTGTATGTATTAAGACCCTTGTTATAGCTGGAAAGAGGATAGAAACACACAATAAATTTAAATTTTTAGAAAATTCAAGTTGAGATGTATTAAAAATAATTTTAAGTATCCATTAAAAGAATAATAATACAATCTATCGTTTTCAAACTAGCATCAAAAATACTGGAAAGTAAAGAGAATCCTGTCAATTTATTATGTTAGAGAAAAAAGAATCAAAGAAATAGCATGGTAAACAGAAAATACAAAACAAGGTGGTGATAATGTCAAAGTTTTCTCCAGTGATTGCTTTAATTCACACTTCCACCAGAATTATACCTGTTCTCTTTGCTCCATATCCTTCCCAGTGCTTGATCTTACATGACTTTTTAATTTTTGTCTAATCTTGTAGGGGCACTCCTAGAATATACCCAGTTTGATCATGCATATTATATTTTTTGCATACATCTGGTTTTGGTTTGCTAATATTTTGTTTAGAACTTTTGCATCTATATTGATGAGTAATTTCCTTTCTTATCCAATCCTTATCTGTTTTTTTTTCTTTATTAGTTTCAGGTGTACAAAGCAACGTAATGGTTAGACATTTACACCCCTCACAAAGTGATAACCGCCCACCCCCTCCCCCAATCTACTACCCCTCTGACATCATGCATAGCTTATCTGGTTTTGATAGAAGAAATTGGAAAGTGTTTTCTCTTTTTCTAGTATTTGGAAGAGTTTATTTTAGACTGGGGTTGTTTAGTGGACTTTGCTTGTAAAATCATGAGAAAGGTGTTTTTTTTTTCTTTATGGATAGATTTTTTAATTGCTGATTGTATTTCTTTAAAGGCTGTATGTACAAAGTATAGCATACTGGACAAGAGAATGAACTTTGGACCCAAACTATCTAGGTTCAACCTCAACTTTGACTTACTAGGTGTGTGAAAGTCATTTAACCTAACTGTGCCTCAGTTTTCTCACCTGTAAAATGGAACAACATAGGATTGTTGTGGGGATTAAATTAGTTGATATATGTAAACTATGTAGGACAGTGCCTGGTACATAGTAAATTCAGTATTTATTTTAATTGTTACTTATGTTTCTTGAATAATTTTTTATCTTCTCTTGACTAGTTTTTTTTTTCTAAGACTGTTTGCAACTGTATTCGCTTAAAGCTGGTCATACTTTTCTGTTACTATCTTTTCAACTCTGGCTATAATCTGCAGTTGTCTCTCCTTTTGCATTACCAATAGTGTTTATTTGGGATTTCTTTTTTCTTAATATTATCATTCAGTAAAATTTGTAGGAAGTTTATTTTTCAAATAACCAACCTTTAACTTTGTCAAGTCTGTTTTCTGTATTTTCTGTTTCATTGATCTTCGTATCGTTTTCTTTCATCTACTTTCTTTGAATTTTATTGTATTATTTTCTAATCCCTCAAATTTGATGCTTAGAGTATTAAGTTGCAGCCATTTTTGTTTACACATGTGAATGTTCAACGAAGTACAGCTTTGTTTGCCTCCCACAGTGTAATAAAGAGAATTTTTGTTATCATTTCTAGGTATTCTAAAATTTCCATTATGATTTCTTCAAGTGATAAATTATTTACGTCTGTTTATTAACATTGATATATATGGCAGTTTTAAAATGATCTTTCTTTGTTAATCTCTAACAATTACATAGTGATTTCTTAAAAATGATCTTTTTATTTTATTTCTTTGAAGTTTGTTTACACTTGCTTTATGACCTAATATCCTAATATGTTCTTCAAGAGAGCCTGACAGGTATATCACGCATTTAAAATGTGTTTTTCAAATCTCCTACTTCTTCAATTATTTTTTTAACCTGCTTGAGAAAAGGATTGAAAAATATCATATTAACCTGTTTGAGAAAAGGATTGAAAAATATCATACTTTTTTGGTTAATTTGCCAGTATCACCTGTGGTTTGTTTGAACTATTTGAACCTGTCTTATTGGATAGCATGCATTTTAAAATAGTTTTGCCTTCCTGGAGAATTTAACCTTTTTCATAATATAGTGACCATCTTTATCAGTAGCTTTTGTTTTAAAATCTGTTTTCTCTGCTATTAATTTAGCAAATCCACCTTTCATTTGGTTACATTTCTCTCATATATCGTTTTCTGTTCTTTTATTTTCACCTTTTTCTATCTTTAAGTATATGAGTACCTAATACAAATATGTTTTGTAATTGCAGTCTGATAATCTGCTTTCTTCAACCTGTTTGCATTCACTGTAATTAATGATAAACTAGATTTATTTCTAACATCTTATTTTGTAATCTCTATTTGTCCTGCTGTCCCAGTGTTTCTTTTGGCCTTTCTTCCTTTCTTTGAAATATGGAGACTCTTTTTTTCTTATTGTACTTTTCCCTCTACTGGTTTTTAAGTTACACATCTACTTCTATTATTTTAGTGATTACTTTCTATTTTAATACATATACTTAAAAACTAAAGTTAAAGTGGTATCTATCCTTGCCTATCAAACAATTCAAGCCTCTTAGAACATTTTAATTCTGATTACCCTCCTTCAGACATATGCTTTTGTTGTCAAGTTTTTTACCTCAATTTTTATTAAACCCACAAATTAGATATTTTATATAGTCAATGTTTTATATGGTCAGCTCATATTTATTAATCTTGCAGATTAGATACTCTATATCGTCATTGTTTATTTAGATATACCTGAAAATATTCCATTTTCTTTGATCCATATTCTTTCTTAAATCATAGATCTTCAAGGTACTTGTTTGTTTGTTTGTTTGTTTTGTCCTCTGTCTGGCATATCTTTTCGAAGTTCTTTCAGTGATGATTCAATGGAAATAAGTACTCTAGGTTGTTTGTTTTCTTTTATAAAATATTTGTATGTAGTTCTCTTAAAACTTAGTTTTACTGTGAAAAAAACTAACTTTTAGGAAGACATTTACCTTCTCTCAACACTTTGGAGATAATTGTCCACTGACTTCCAATTTCTATTGTTGCTTTTGAGAAGTCAGCAGCCATTCTGATTGTTCTTTGTCTTTCTCTTTATGATTTTCTCTTTATCATTGGCATTCTGTAATTAGCTATGATCTCTGTAGGAACAGATCACTTATTTATCGTGTTTGATTTTCATTTGATTCTCTGACTCTGGGGATTTGGGTTTTTAATTATTTTTGGAAATTTATTGTACACTATAATTCATATTTCTTATTCTGTTGTTTGTATTTTCTATTATCTTTCTCTCTCTGTGCTACGTTTTATATAATTTCTTCAACTCTTTCTCCCATTTAATAATTTGTCTCTCCACTTTTTCTAATATGCTTTCTTTTCCACCTACTGAGTTTCTAAAGATGTTTATATTTTTCATTTACCTCAGTTCTGTTTAGTTCTTTTAAAAATACACATGGTTATCTTTGTTCTTTTATTACACTTCCAACATTCTTTTGAAAAATTTCCTTAAACACATTAATTTTCTCAGTTTGTATTTTGTGTCTGATAATTTCCCTATAATGAATTTTATGTAGGTCTGATTTTCTTGTTTCTGATGTCTCTTTTTTTATGCTACCTTATGTCTTCATATCCTTTGTGATATTTCTAGGTACTTTTATGATGGTTGGAATTTAAGAAAGAGTTGCTGGTAGCCTGGGTTAATATATGTACTTTCTAGGAGAATTTACATTTATTTTTGAGGGAGATGATGTTGGGATGGAGTGGTGATCAGTACTAATCATGACCATTTTAAATGAGATTTTCCACTGTCCACATTGTGTGACTTGTCCCAAACTCTCATGAGCCCTGTTAAGAATTCTGAAGGAGATATCTGTTCCCATCCTTTACCCAGCGCCAACAGGAAACAGGCGCATCCCGTAGTGTTTCTCTCTAAGAAGCAGAGTATGTTTTATTTTATTGATATCATCCCATTTCATTTTTTAAATTAAATTTATTTTTATAGCAGCTTTAGACTCACAGCAAAATTAAGTAGAAAGTACAGAGATTTCTCATATACCCTTGTGCGCACATGCCCAGGCTCCCCTACACCTGACATCCCCCACCAGAGTGGTACATTTATTATAATCAGCGAACCTACGTTGACACATCATTATCACCTAAAGTTTACATTAGGCTTCACTGTGGGTGTTGTGTATTTTGGGGGTTTGAACAAATGTATAATGACATATGTCCTCCATCATGGTATCATCCAGAATATGATAGTTCCACTGCTCTAAAAACCCTCTGTGCTTCACCTAGTCATCCCACCCTTCTCCATCCCCAGAAACCACCGATCTTTTTACTGCCTTTTGTTGGCCTTTTCTAGGAGTTAAGTTTGTTTGTTTTTCCATCTTCCTGATTTACTCTTTCTCTGAGGGTTTTGCCTTAGAGTCTGAGCATTTTGAGGGCATCTTAATCCTCTTCCACAACTTGCATTTCATAGACTTTATCCCTTGTTCCCCGGCCTTATAAGCTGTTAAAATGGAAAGCTCCACACCAAGAGAAACCAGCAGATCCCCTTACGATATCCATCAATTTCCTTTCTGGATTCATGCTTTCTCATTGTTTCTGTCTGTGAAGAAACTTTCTTGCCAGCTCAGCTGTGCATGTAACAATTTTTTTAAAAAAAATTTATTTTTACTTCAATGTAGTATTTTTAGGTATTCTGTAGTGGGAAGCTTTTTCAAAGTATCCAGTCCTACATATTCTTGCATATGGAAGTCCCTTAATTTAATCCTGGACAGATATTTTGTTAGCATCAATTTTGTGCCAGGCTTGTACTAAGCCCTTCAATGACACAGTCTTTCATGTTTTCCATGTTTTTGAGGAAACAGAAAAACTAACAATACAATACAGCATGGTGAGTCCAAAAATGGAGGTATGTACTGGGCACGACAGCATCTTGGAGTGAGTTGCCTCCATAGGCTGAGGACAGGGAGTTGTCTGAGAATGAGACCAGGAAGTGATACCAGAGGAGCAAAGCGTTAAGGAAATGGAAAATGTTCTGATGTAAAATGTGGTGTGTTGGGAGAAGTAGGGAGAACTGAGCCTATAGGACAGACAAAGCTAGGTCAGCTCCCTGTAGAAAACTGCTGAGATATTTGTTGCATGGCCACATTATAGAGAACAGAGAAAACAGTCTTAGATGGTTCTAAGTGACGCTGATGACACTCGGGGAGAAAAGATTTTGGCAGCCCTTTTCCTACACCTCTTTGTCCAGATTCAGCCTTCAAAGGAGGCAAAATACAAGGGAGGTTGCCTCTGTCCAAAAATTGTCCTCCAATTTTGAATTGTTTGCCTCTCTTCTTGTAATCCTTGTACAATAAAAACTTGATTTATGGCCTCACTATGTATCTCCCCCCTTTAAATCGTAAGCATCGTGAAGGCAGGGAGTGTATCCGTTTTTTCACTGTAGCCTAGTGTTTGGCAAGTGTCTCCATGTTTTGAACACATGGAATTAACAGCTGTTGGGAGAGATTAGATAGAAAGCGTTGTTAGTCATTCAGATCTTGTTCTAGATAAGTTGGATCCATTTGCTTTCCTCGTTCCTCTTACCTAGTGCAGCCCACTGGAGGAAATGGAAGTTTTATAGGAAGGAGAAAGGAAAATCAACTTTGGAGCAAAGTTCTCTTCAGGGTGAAGCTAGTGCTCAGAGGCCATGCTTTAAGTTTCAAAGGATGACCTGAAAACACTGGGTTTTAGGGTCAGAAAAATATATTTCTCTAATTCTCTTTTGGTTTCTTAAAATATGCCCATGGTCCAAGATCAACAAACTAAGAAGTATGAGCACATATGAACAAAGTTGAGTGTTGTCATCCATTGAACTTATAACCCAGTAAATTTGGCGCATTATACTGTTTGATTAAACTCATATGTTAAGACATTCATATAAGTCACTTTAATTAAAATTATGTTCAAACAACTAACTAAAGTAGTTCTAAAGGCAGCAAGGCAAATGGAGACAAAACTAGATGAAAAAAGTACAGTCTCAGGTTCCTCTGAAGCCCCCCAAAAGCTGTGTAACTCATGTAACAACTAACCCCTCTGTGGTACTCGTAATCATAGTAATACCTTACATTTATTGAGTGTTTACTATGTGCCAGTACTGATCTGAACATTATACTTATATTAACTCATATCCCATTAGTCCACAGAGCCGCCATATGACAATGCCAGCCACCTTTAGGTCAGGATGAATATTGAGGCCCTAGAGAATTCTTTTGTTTGATTTTTAGGAGTTGGCTCCTCTCACTGTATTTGGAAAGTAGTACCCAGCAGTCCAATTTATGGCTGCAAATTGAAAATTTGGTAAGAGAAGCATTAAAAGAACAGTGATGGATTTGCAGTCTTACACAGGGGAAAGAGGAGGTTAAGAATGTGGGAAGAGAAAGCAGAGGTATGATTAGGGACATCATGTAGGTCCCAGGCCCCTAGAAAGGGAGAAAGGGGAAACAGAGGGAAATTTAGAAAGGGAATTGGGAAAAGAGCAAATGATTTCGAGGTCCTACTCGACCGGAGTGTCCTGAGTGAAAGGATACTGGTTGTGGAAGGGAGTCTTTTACTCTTCCCTGCAATATGCCTGTGACAGGTTTCCCTTCCATCCAGGTCTACTGCCTGACCCCACTAAAGAAGAAACTCCCTTCACTGCTTCTTTGTTTTCCTTGCTGCTTTGTTCTCGTTCCATGGCTATCAGATTTTTCTAAAATAATCTGGCTTTCAACTGTTCTCCTGGTGTTACCATAAGTACCCTCTAATTTATCAAGCATGAGTTCTAATGTTTGGTGTGGCACCATTCCCATGATGAAGCTTTCAGAGGATACTTCTTTTACAGGATCAGTGTATGTAGCATTCACCAAGAACGTGGGTGTCAGAGCAGGAATTCTGCTCTCGAAGTTGGAAAGAGACGAGGCAGGGAGGAGAGAGGGTCATTCATCTCTCAATCATTTTATCTACAGTAACCCTACCTCTTTCCCTTCATTCCAATCTATAAGGAAAGACCCAGCTAATCTTCACTGGTACCGTGGGCAGTCTGGGAACATCTTGTTTCTTGTTTTCTCTCTTTGGAAAATGTGACCCAAAAGAGCATCGTGTCTCTTGCCAGGATGACTTGCGTTCGTGATCAGGGCTACAGTCTCCCATCCAGAAAGGAATCCGGCTGAGAGGAGACTATTCCATTCCATTGACTGGAGAATAGATAGATGTTGTTCTCCTTTATCCGCAGACCTGGGTCCCTCTCCCAGGGGAGAGTACCTTCAGTCCTAGTTTCATTCTGCAGTGAACTGACTGGATAATAATTCAAATAGAAGCCTGACTTCTGTCTTGTAGGAACTAACTCAGGTGAATCTTAAATTGTGTGCTACAAAGATCTTACTAAAAGAGTACCCAGATGCGTTTCAATTCATTCATGGGACTGTGTTATATGCCTCCAAAAAGAAGCATTAATTAGATAGAGCGCCAGGATCACAGGCAGCTGTCAGGATTGAGGGATAGCCAGAAAGAAGTGAAGCCTGCAGACAATTTTAGGTGGTTGTTTATAGACTGGCAGGGAGAGAAAGTGAAGAGACAATGCTGGGGTCTTCTCTCAATTACGTGACATGATATTTATCTTTGAATTGCTCTTGACAGTGTCTTTTTCCGGTTTTTGGTGTTTTTCTTTTTGTTGATTGGCATAAGGACCACATGTTCCAGGAGACAACTTCAGTCTCCAAATTTGCTCCTTTGTAATATAGCAAGCTTCATTACCCTTTCCCACTTATAAATAGAAACATAATGAACTTGTTATGCAACAGACCTAAGAAGTAGTAACAGTGTAAGTATTTACATGCTAAAATGTTTCCCTTATACTAGTCCTTCCTCTAACCTGATTCTCCACCACAAATATTTTGGTAAATGCAGTATGAAAACAAAAAACTGTATAATTGTGTGCTTATAAAATGAAATTGTACGCTGTGCTCCAAAAAGGACTACAGATTACCACTTCAAATATGCTAATTTCGGGGTGAGGAAAGAATATTTATTTTAGAGTAGAATTAAAAAACAGTGAAAAGTCAGAAGTGCTGATTTAAGAAAAGATATTGCTAAACTGGAGCTAATTCAAAGAATCAGACTAAAAATAATAAAAGACCTCAAGGAATGAATATTTTCAAAATTGAGAGAATTTAAGAGTCTAACATGACAAACTACAACCAGTCCTACAAATACCTCTGGGGAATTGGATTCCAAAAGTCTACGCTGTTCAAAGGAGAAAAACTAAAAGCACTGAAATAAAAGCTACCCATAGGAAAAAAAAATGAACTTTTAAAACTAAGTGTTTTTACTTAGATCAGCTCTTAAGATGCCTGGAGACATTAAAAACTAGCCCGGAAAAGCATTTGTTTTCAGATAACGGGCTTATCGAGTTACGAGGGTGGGGTTAATGATTTATCATACATTTTGAATCTCTTATGTCTGGACCTGAATAAGCCCATGGACTGGTTTAGAGCGGTGTAACATACCTGTAAGCGGTGCTCACTTAGGTACAGAGAGCAAGGTACACCCAATGCTTAAATAAGCTGCCGAATTCCATGTTATTTCACAGGATCAATCCGTAACGATGTTATTTGGTTGAGCGTCAACCTGAACCATAGTCAGGTGTTAAAATGGTTAATGATTTGTTTTCGTGGGCACTTACTTATTTCCCTTAAATAAGTTATTTTCCCAAAGTATTGACAGTTCGAAAGGAAAATAAAGAAAATCCATAAATCTTTTATACCAGGGAAAAGAAAACAAAAACAAGGACTCTTGAATATATCTTGTATGTATACATGAAAATGCAGTGTTCCAAGGAAGGCTGTTGGCATTTTCAAAAAGGAGGACGAATGAGCCAACAAGGCCTTACCTTCCGCCCTCCGAAATCAGCCCCACTTCCTGTGCTGTGCACTCATGGTGACGTGTTAGAGATTTAAATATTATGTTCTTGAAATATAATAGAGTTGTCTACATACAGACTGTCTAGACAGGGCAGGGACTATCTCTGTTTAATTTCATTTGACATAGCAGCTAGCAGTCTTGCACAAATAAAGGCTTTCAATGATAATGTTGATGTTAGTACAAGAAGGTGGCCAACATTGGGGGGAGAAAGCTTGATACCTTAACATGAGCACTTTTATAGTGCATGCATGCACTGAGTATTATATAAAAGTTACATAAGTCTAGCTATTTAGTGAATAATAAATTATTTCAGCACATTTTATGTTTCTTAATATTGCCCTATTAAATATGTTTACATGGAGGAGGAAATATCAATCTGCCTATTCAGAAAATAGGCAAGAATTCCCACTCAATTTTCCTGGTGTCTGAAATGCAAAGTATTCTTGTAAATCTATATTTTATAAAAGGAAAAAAAATAGCTATTTCAAGATTTTCTAAGATTTCTCGACTGGAAAGCCATCAAGATTTAGATTTCCTGCAAGATTCAAGGAAACAGGATTGGGGTTGCTGGGGCCCCACCCTCCAGAGTTTTTGATTCAGTAAATCCAGGGTGAGGTCCAAGAATTTGCCTTTTTTAACAAGTTCCCCGATGATGCTGATATCGCTGGTTTGGTGACCACCCTGGGAGCCACTGCCTTAGAAAATGATCCTTGCCTCTCACATCCAATCCGTCAGGAAAGGTTGACTCTGCATACAGAAGTCTGCAGAATCTGACCACCATCCAGAAAACCATGACTTCTATATCATTTATTCACTGCGTTCATCACTCATTTTCAAAAAACAAACGTTTTTGAGTACTTGTATATAACCAAAAGCCAAGCAGTCAACGATCCCTGTCCTCCTGGAGCTTATGCATTAGTGGAAAGAGATAGACAATAAAAAATAAGCATAAGAAGTAAATTATATGATGTACTTGAAGATGATTAAGTGTGGTGAAAACAAGAAAAATGGACAGGATAAGAAAGAATCAGCAGTGGGAATGGGTGTTGCAGGTTTACATAGAGAAGTCAAGGTAGGTCTCGTGAAAAGGTGATATTTGAGCAAAGACTTGATGGAGGTGAAGTAATTAGCCACCTGGAATCTGGACAAAGAAAATTCCCAGCAGAAGGGAGAAATGATGCGTGCATCCTCAAATAAGTGTGCTCCTGGAGTGTTCAAGAGGTAGCCTGGAATCCAGTGTGAAGAAGCCAAGTAAGGAAGACAACAGGAGGGGGCGGGGCCAGATCTTTCCTTCCATCTGAAATGAGGATTTGGACTTTTAATCTGAGTGAAGTGGGGAGCCATTGCAGAGTTGTGACAGAGAGGTGGCATCATCTGCTCTATGCTCTAGTGAGATTGTACTGGCTGCTTTGTTGACAGAAGTCTCTGGGAGAAAAAGGGTGGGAGAAGGAAGGTCCTTGAGGAGGCTACTGTAATAATGCAGGCAAGACGTGACTGGATGGTGGTCAGATTCTGCAGACTTCTGTATGCAGAGTCAACCTTTCCTGATGGATTGGATGTGAGAGGCAAGGATCATTTTCTAAGGCAGTGGCTCCCAGGGTGGTCACCAAACCAGCGATATCAGCATCATCGGGGAACTTGTTAAAAAAGGCAAATTCTTGGACCTCACCCTGGATTTACTGAATCAAAAACTCTGGAGGGTGGGGTCCCAGCAACCTTGTGTTTTGTAACAAGCACTCCAGGTGATTCTGATGCATGCTTAAGTGTGAGGACCACTGCTTCAAGATTTGGGGCCTGAAATGGGTGGAGTTGGCATTGACTGGGATGGTGGAGGCTGCAGAGGAAACAGATTGAGGGGGGAGGGTCAGGGGTTCAGGTTTAGACATGATGAGTTTGTGACGTCTTAGACAACTGGATGGTGAAGAAACAGTTGTGTATAGTCTGAATCAAGTTCAGGAGAGAGGGTCTAAGTTGGAAATAGAAACTGAAACGTTGATTATTTTTCTGAGAACAAAATATAGTATTAGGTTGGATTACACCAGTGAATATTTATTGTTAAGTGGTTTCATTTTAACTTTGAATAAAAGAAGCAGAAACCCAAGTAATAAATACCAAAATATATAAAAGAGGCAGCCCACCATCTATTTAAATGTGCTAAGTGATTTGAGAGCGTTAGGGGGTATATTTTCCAGAGCCTCCATCTATTTATTGTAGAGGAACTTTTATGGTAATTTTTTCCTGCTTTACCATCAATATATTGAAGGTTCCTAATATTTTTGAGGGTAATACTTAAAACTAATAAGATTTTCTAAGGTGACCACGTAGCTTATAAATTTCTATATATGTTTACATCCTAAAGTAACAATCCAAAATTGCTGGAGGATAGAATAGATGCTTTCCCAAACAATTCTAATTTTGTGTTCTTGCACAGTCGCTTTTATGGAAGGTGAGTGATTAGGGTGGATAGAGGGGAGGAACAGAATTTAGAAGAACAGTTCAAGACAGGGAAATGCAGTGAGAAGGATAGCTCTTCAGTTACTAGAGTACATGTGGTCACCTAACTATCATTCACCTAACTAGTGTTTTCTTGATACTATCAGGTACTAATAGTGACTCTTTAAATAAAGCCATAGAATCAGAATAATGCATTTATATCAAGGCACTCATAATAATTTCAGTAAAACAGCAAAATTAGCAGAAAAAGACAACCACTGAATATTTAAGGATAAAGGTAAAGCAGAGGGATGTCCCTCAGGAAGGAGAACGTCTCTTTAGAAAGAGAAATAATAAAGAAAAAGTAATGTTTCTCCTGACCCTGAATTTATATTCTGTATATTTTTTTAAAACCATTTTAAAGGCCTTTCAGATGCTGCCACCTTAGCTGCTGAGATATAATCTTTTACAATTCACCCAGTGAGTAAACTCTGGGAAGCCTGACCCTCTTTTGTCCCAAAATGTAATCTGATCCACCTATCATCATCAGGGGACATCTGGGATCCATCTTATCTTTCCCACTGGCTAGTTGATTAACCAGAAAATGTTTTGAATTGGATTCATATATGGCAGGACTCCACGGACTTTATGAATTATAATGGGAGCATATAAAAGGTCAGATTTTATTTTTTGTGTTTTTAAAAAAGAAAACTGACACAGTTAAGATGGAGTGCTTAAAAATTGGAGAGAAAAATCATATTATGTTAAATGGCTAAATACAGTAATTCATAGGCCCATCTGACTATTTTAAATAAAATATAGCTTTTCAGAGTGAGAAAGTCCTAGCTCAGTAGTCTGACACAGAATTGTTGATCCACAGACGTATTATAGTTAGTTGGAAATAGAACACCAAGAAATGCATTATTTTGCTCTCTTTTGCTTTACTCCTGTTGCATGGTGTTTCTGCAGATATCTGAGAGGCTGGAAGTCAGGGTTCATTAGTCCAGTGTATTCTTCCCATATCATGTTTTTTGCCAGGTTCTTGGTTTAAATGCCACTAGATTTTTCTCTGATTTTTGTCTTCTTCATTACCACCTATGAGCCAACTTCAGTGCATAAGTATATAAATAATAATTCGTTTCCTTCTTTCTTTTAAATATCCCAATTGAAAACTCATGATTCCTACCACTAAGGTTTTATGAGAGTAGAAATCTCACATTGTGTATATTTAGTACACTCTACATTCAGGATATATCCTGAGGAAAACCACTCTCACAGTCAGAATTGATGACATGGTATCATAAAGCATCTCTCCAGAAGCTGATATTTCAAAGATGATGCCCAGGAGAAGATGATAAATATTTTTTCAAAGCAGTGAGGACATCAGTTTCTAAATCTGACTCTTAGGAAGATCAGGAAGTGTAGTGATTTCATGGACCAAATTATAATTAAAAACTTTGTACATGATGAATCTTTGTACATGATGAAAACTTTGTACATGATGAATCTCTGTACAAATAAGGGTTATTCTGTCGTAGTTATTATGATGATACGTGTGGAACAAGAGTGTATGATGACTTTGCTTGAGTTTTCATTCCTGCAGCTGGGTGATCCCAGATGCACCAGGAGTTCATTGAGTGTCTTGAACTATGCTTGAGATGTTTTGGGTTCAACAAAAGAAACTTTTGCCAAATCCCTCCTTTCTTCATTTTTAAACATGTGTATTTCAAGGGAAATTTGATTCATATGTTTCTAATTCATTTACACTTAAATCATCAAAATGTTATTTTGTAAGAGCTATTTGATGTCCAAGAAGCTTTCTGAACCTGTTTTATAAGTTGTCTTAAGTCCTTTTTCTTAAAGCAGGAAGTTGCATTTTGCCAAGTACAAATAAA
Source organism: Rhinolophus ferrumequinum (assembly GCF_004115265.2). Lineage (NCBI taxonomy): Eukaryota > Metazoa > Chordata > Mammalia > Chiroptera > Rhinolophidae > Rhinolophus > Rhinolophus ferrumequinum. The sequence goes on along the minus strand of NC_046295.1, from coordinate 20,725,944 downwards.
CTCAAACATTAAAAAGATTCAAGTTCAGTTTCCAACTCTGAACTCCAGGTTTTAAGCTCATTCTCAATTTAGCAAAATATAGTTTCCCACCCCTACAATAATATGGGTAGAAGGAAAGACAGTAGTGACAAAAGTGAGTAAAGGTGTTCACAAAAATTGTTATTTGCAGAGATATTTCTCCAGTTGTGAAAGTTCATAAAACCTGTAACAGGTGTTCTTGCAGCCATTATATACAGGTGAATTTTGAACAGGAACATCTCTATGATTGTAGAGATCTCTGTGATTCTCTATGATATATCTAAATAAGTTTACTGCTTTTGTCACAGCAAGGAAAACCCATAAGTCCTAATATTTTAACGCACTTTTTACTAATTTTACCTTTGCGCCTTCTTTATCTTAGTAAAGATGGGAAGATTCAACACATTTTGTTGAACAGAAGGGACTCGTAAGAGACAATAGGAGTTTTATGTCTGCAGTAAGATGCTGTAACATCAAGTTAAAAATCTAATTGACACTCTCTTGGAATTGGATAAATGCGGAAAATTATCTCTGGTTCTTCCTAAGATGTCTCTTAATTATACATTACCTTTCTTACTTTAATACAGAGGTGATTCAGCCTGATTCTGAAATTCCCTGTAGCTGGTTCATTTTTATTTATAGATAAAGAAGGTAAAGGTAATTTTGAAAGGAAGTTGAAACCATTCTAAGCAATTTCCTCAATGTTCTGCTTTACTGACTCTACTTCAGTATTTCTTCTGTACTATTGACTAATCAAATGACTTTTTGGATGACAGGTAATATGCAACTGAAAACACTTTATTTAAACATTATTGATTAAACTCTCAGTTCAACAGTGGGCACTCCCATGCAATGGCCACCAAGGAAACTTGTTGATTGTATAAACTGGTTTTATTAAACTTGGTAAACAAGGGGAAGCAGCACCTTGACAGTCTCTGTAGTGTCTCAGGTGGAGGGATTTCTGGAAAGGATGGGTAGAGTTTGGGGGCTGTGGTAAATCAGAGGGTTGTTTTAGGACAGAACCTAGTAAGTGAGGTCTAGGCAGAGTCTGGTAGGATTTGATATCTAGTAAATTAGCAGTCTTGTGTTTGGAACATAAGTCCATGAAGAGTTAATATTAAATCAGCTTGTACTCTTACCTTGGAACACATGTTCTGAAAAGAGCTGGTATCAAAACATCTAAGTTTAGATAGTTTGTGTTGACTATCATGTCATTTACCTGTTTTGTGATTCATAGCATCGTTTTGCAGGTTGTGGTTTTGTTTTATTTCTCACAACAAACAAGTTAATATCAACAAACAAAGTAAAACACACATTTATTTATCTTTTTAAAAAGTTTTAAACTGTAGTCTATCATTTAAGAAATTAATAAGTAATTAATTTTAATTTACTTTTCTCAGACAATATTCAAAATCACTTAAGTCTTATTGGGTACCTGTACATATACCTGTGTGAAATAAATTAATTCTTTTCCTTCAGTACTGTTTTATTAACTCTGAGAACATATGGAATACTAACAATAAAATTCCTTTGAGAGTTTATATTTTGAGCTATTTATGTTTATCCTAAGTAAGTATTTAATTTTTGTACCCCATCTTGCCAAGAAAATATATGCTTCCCCAAATATTAGAGCCTTAGGTGCTTCTTAATAGTGCCACTAAAATTTGAGAAAAGAGTCAGGAATTCCATTTTATAAAATAGAGTAATGCTATTCTCGGAATGCTTATTTAGATATAAAGAGATTTTCAGAGAGTGAAAACTTATATAAGAGAACTCTAAAAATATGATAATGTAGTAACCAGGAACAGCTAAAGACCACATGGAAATTCCTTATTTGAGGTGAAAATTATAATAAAAGCCTTTCCACAGATGGATGTTCTATACAGTATATCCTAATCGGAACACATGTAGCACAAAATAGACCTATCAAAAATCCTGTACAAGGAATAGGTGATATTTACCTTTTTAAAGTTAAATCATCTGTGATTTCACTGGTTTATCATTCGTTAGATAATAGCCATTGTTAGTTACAGTTTTACATTTTAAAATGCCCTTTATCAAATATACATTTAAAACATTCTTGTTTTCCTCTGGTCTCTGCCAACATTATTTAAAATTCAAATTCAGAGGCTCTCCTTTCTCCAACTCTTTCTCTTCGGTGGCCTCATTAGATAATCACCCTATTAGCTCCTATGTTCTGTCTTCCTCGTGCCTGTATTTGGACAGCGTAAACTCTTGAACTTCTCACAGTGAATGACCTTGAGAGCTGAGTATTATTATTGTCTCTGTTCTAACCATAAGGAAACCTTGGCTCAAAGAGAGACCCACCATTGTGCAGCCACACTCCCAATCTGAGGAGGAAGTTCAAACCTTTCCACTCTGCCGTGTGCCTTAAGCTAAAGAATTTCATGTATAAATAATGTTTTCTCATTTGTATTTCCAATGGTTAATTCTAGATACTGTGCAGCCTAAGTTTCAGGGGGAAAAAAGTCACAAACAACCCCACAAAAAATTTTGAATGCAATTATCATAACTTTGCTGCTGTGTGCTAAAATATTGTCATAGCTCTCGATACCAACAGAGATGCTTTCAACTAGCCCTCTGACTTTAGTAAGTTCTAGTTAAATTATTAGGAAATCAAAATAATATTACAATGTGGAGGAATCCATGGACCATCCAATCAACATCTTTCAGAAAATTTATTTCAAAGCAGCTACTTTCCCAGCTAATATTAATCAGATCTATTTCATGTTGGCTTCTTTCCCCTTTAACTACTGTCAGAAAATATATTTCACAGTGATTACTTTCTGAAATCTCTACATTTTGAGAATCAAGCAATCATATGACCTCGCAGATGATGGGGGGGATCCCTCTGTAATGACCCGAATGTCTGCTTTGTTTTCGAAGACCTGACAGACCACAAACCTGTTCCAGTTGACTGCTTGGGGCTGCCCTCTTAACCTGTGTGTGTCTCTCCCGCCTGTCTTCTCCAGGACTGCCCACCAGAAGCAGGTGATTTCCGAGCTCAGCAATGCTCCGCCCATAATGACCTCAAGTACCACGGCCAGTTCTATGAATGGCTTCCTGTGTCTAATGACCCAGACAACCCATGTTCGCTCAAGTGCCAGGCCAAAGGAACAGCCCTGGTTGTTGAACTATCCCCCAAGGTCTTAGATGGGACTCGTTGCTACACTGAATCTTTGGATATGTGCATCAGTGGTTTATGTCAAGTAAGTGCTGGCTTCTTGTCATTTCTGTTTCTTCACAAGCTTTTAGTGTCTTTGTGTAAATAGTTTTAATACAGTCCTGCTGTCTGAATCCCTCAGTGTCACTTTTTCTAGAGTTTATAATGATACATTTGAAAATGGAGGTTTAATTTCAGTTAAAACTACAAGCGTGTATTTTGTATTAAGGGAAAGTGGGCTGGAATTTTTATGTCTTTCCTTGACTCTCACTTGACTGTGGAAGAATAAAAATTCTTGAAAATTGTATATCACCTTTGGACTAGACTCTGAAATTGCCTCTGTCTTGGTTCCCCCTGAAATGCATTTTTGTGTGTGTGTGTTTGAATTTGGAGGCATCAATTTTCATTTGCTTAGAGCTTCAGAATCACTCAGGTGAGGTTGGCTCTAAAATCTCCACGTAAACTGTAGGAGAACTTGTTTCTTATTGTAACTGTAATTTTGTTAAAAATTCAGACAAACTGTAGAGAAATGGATGGCAGTGTCCTCTAGGTCGGATTTCAGGCAGGCAAATCCCTGAAACAGGGATAGCAAAGAGGTTTGATGTCTGGTATCAATGCATCAATGTCTGCTTTGGGGAGGGCATTAGTAAGATGAAGGAGAGTTAGTATGTTTGCCATTTGGATTTTGAATTCTAGTCTTCGGCTTAGGATGACCAGCCTAGTTTGGAAGCAAACAGTTGCTATATTTTCCTAAGTGCTATACTTGACCGTGTACATTTATATTTCACAAAGTGGACATTTTGAGAATCTTTGCCTCTCCCTCCCAAGAAGACAATGGTGGGAATTTTTCTCTCTCCAGAATCACTAATATCACAACTGGAAGTATAAAAATTAACATAAAACATGCTTCTGTAATTTGTTGTTTCTAATTCACATGTTTATTTAAAACCTAAATCTATATTTAGGCATAAAAGGAATAACTGTAGTGTGGATTACTACAAGAGATGTGCAATGTCCTGCAAAGTTTTAGGTCCAGGAGAGGGAACGAGAAATGCTAAACCATCATAAGGTCTAGAATCATGAGACAGGGCAATTTTGGCATGTCCAAGCACTTCTTGGATAGGAGGATGGAGATAATGTTTATATACCTGAAGTTTTCTTTATATACAAGAAATATGTGAATTTCAGATAGAAATTTGAATAGAGAATCTTACTATTTTAAAACTAAGAAAGGCCTAAGAGATGATCTAATCAATATCATAAAAAGCAATATACAAGTATTTGAACATTGTTTGTGATATGTGGTGTTTGCTTCCTTCTCTAGGACTCTCAGTGGCATTGAAATGGAATTATGCAGTCTGTAAAAGCTTTGGGGATAATAGAGAATTGAAAAGCAAATAGATATAGAAAAGAGGTTGTGTTGTAGGGAATAGCAAATAATATAATAAGTCCTTATGCATGTATACTGTTTGAGTAAAGCATGACAGATCTCCGTTTTGTAAATGAAAAAAAAAAAAAAAAAACAATGAGGACCAGAAAAGTTGTATGATTTCCTGAAAGTTATATGTCTGGTCATGGCAGAAATGGGACTACATTTCAGGTCTCTTGATAATCTACTTTAAAGTTGTTTTTACTGTATTACACTGATGAATGAACCAAAATAAACAAGACAGATCAGCAAATTAGGTTTCATTTGTTTCTGTTGCTTGGGAGTTCAACATGGTGTGTTTTTTTCCTAGACTAGTCCTGCCAGCTGGCCTCATGTACCTTGGCAATTGAAAGGGAATCCTATCTCAGCAGAGAAAGAATAAATTTTATGTATAGTAAATATGAAATAATAATGCTGGGCTTTCGGTTACAAGTAGAAGTATGCCTCCTTAAGTGACCCTAACGTTCTTATGAACGTGACTTGTTAGGTTTAGTGGCAAATGGACACTATAGAGTATATGAAAAGAATTGTGACTGATACATAGAAATTATAATTGGTATTATTATTTTCTTCATTTATTTGTCTTGTTAGAGGCAATAGCAAGGTAAAGGAGATGGAAAAACTCAGATTGCATTTAGACATTAAGAGGTAATGTGGCTGGAGAGCAGGGTACCCTCTCCCACCGCCCCCACCATCACCCGCAAGTACACAGTAAGAAGAGAGAGAAGTAGTTGGGGAGAAAATCATGGAGGCTTGAATGGCAGACACAACTGAGGTAAACAGTGAGTGACCCAGAAAGAGCTTTAGTAGAGAAAAGACATAATCATAGCTCTGCTGTAGAAAAATTAATATAGCTGCATTTACAGGATGCTTGAAGTGGAAGGCCTTGGAGGCAATCAGACCAGCTGAAAAGGAGGCGCTCAGAGCTGCCAAGGTGAAACCAAACATGAGCCTGGGCCAGGGCAGTGACAGCAGAAACAGAAAGAAAACTAAATCTAAAATCAGGAAGGAGTTTTCATTTTGATTATAACTAGGGCAGAGGGTAGAAAGCAATAAATAAAATTAATCATGCTCAGGGGATTGAGAGCTACAACGTAATATGAATTTGTAATGGATACAATTTTTAATCCTTGCTCCCAAAACTACTTGAATTTTATAAAATGATGGAAGGAACAGAAAATAGCATGAGGATAGTAGAATAAAGATGGACTATAAATGCAGTACATAACTTTTTCAGAAGGACAGAGTGAAATGATAAACTGTAAAGAAGCAAATATATAGCTTTGGATGTTATCTGACCTTGATAGAAAATGACAGCAGAACTATAGAGATTTGTCATTTATATGCACCCAATTATTTTAATAATAACTCTTTAATATGCAACTGAGAACCATTTTCTCAAAACTGGACCTTTAACTCTTAACCCAAACTATGGAATCCTAGACTTTAGAGCCAGGAGATACTTTAGCAATTAACAGATACTGCAATTTCACAAAGGAAGAAATTGAAACCTGAAGACTATCCCAAGATAATGAATAAGTGTGTTAATCTGTATTTGTTGTGAATGTGCTTCAGGAATATTCTAGAATCATTGCTATTTATAATAGATATCTTATCCTTATTCAGTAATATTAGAGAATCATACGAGACAGTAAAATAACTTCTATTTCGTTTTATTTTTTATTGAGATATAAATGACATAACGTTATATTATTTTCAGATGTACAACATAATGATTCGATATATGTATATATCATGAAATGATCACCACAATAAATCTCGTTAGCATTCATCACCACACATAGTTACAAAATTTTTTTCTTGTGATGAGAACTTTTACGATCTGCTCTCTTAGCAACTTTTAAATGTACAATACTGTATCGTTAACTATAGTCACCATGCTGTACATTACATCCCCAGCACTTTTTAATTTTATAACTGGAAGTTTGTACCTTTTGACCACCTTCACCCATTTTGCCCACCCCCCTCCACCTCTGGCAACCACCAATCTGTTCTCTGTACCTATGAGTTTGAGGAGTTTTTTTGTTTGTCTTTTTTTTTTTTTTCCACATGTAAGTGAGATCAACCCTATTTTTCTGTCTGTCTGACTTATTTCACTTAGGATAATGCCCTCGAGGACCACCTATATTGTTGCAAATGGCAGATTTCCTTCTCTTCTTTTGGCTGAATAATATTCCAGTGTGTGTGTGTGTGTGTGTGTCACATTTTTTTAAATCCATTCATTTATTGATAGGCTCTTAGGTTGTTTACATGTCTTGGCTGTTGTAAATAATGCTGCAATGAACATGGGGGTACATATACCATTTGATTTAATGTTTTTGTTTCCTTTGGATAAATACTCAGAATTAGGATTGCTGGATCATATGGTAGTATTATAAAAAAAATGTTTTTTGAGGAAACTTCATACTGTTTTCCATAGTGGCTGCACCAATTTACATTTTACACACAGTGTACAATTGTTCCCTTTTCTCCACATCATTTCAACACTTTTTATTTCTTGTCTTTTTGGTGATAGCCCTTCTAACAGTATAAGATGATATCTCACTGAAGTTTTGATTTGCATTTCCCTGATGATTAGTGATGTTGAACAACTTTTCAAGTACATGTTGAATATCTGTATGTCTTCTTTGGGAAAATGTTTATGGAGATTTTTAATCAGATTATTATTTTTAATTAGATTATTTGTGGGTTTTTTTGCTATTGAGTGATATGAGTTTTTGATATTTTTTTGGATATTAACCCTTTATCGGGTTATGATTTGCAAATAGTTTCTCCACTTCTGTAGGTTGCCTAGAGTATTATTATAGTTTGATGTAGACTTCTTGTTTATTTTTGCTTTTGTTGGCTTTGCTTTTGGTGTTAAATTGGTCATTGGTATTGACCAATGTCAAGGAGTTTTTCCCTGTGTTTTCTTCTAGGAGTTTTATGGTTTCAGGTTTTACATTCAACTGTTTAATCCATTTCGAGTTGATTTTTGTGTATGGTGTCAGGTACAGGTCCAGCTTCATTCTCTTGCATGTGGCTGTCCAATTTTACCTAGCTCATTTATTGAAGAGACTATCCTCTCCTCATTGTATATTCTTGTCTCCTTTGTTGTAAATTAATTGACTATATTTGTGTGGATTTATTTCTGGGTTCTTTATCCTGTTCCATTGTGTCTGTCTTTTTATGCCAGTACCATACTTTGTTGATTACTATACCTTTGTAATATAGTTTGAAATCAGGGAGTATAGTGCCTCCAGCTTTGTTCTCTTTCAAAATGGCTTTGGCTATTTAGGTTCTTTTTTGGTTCCATACAAATTTTAGGATTGCTTCTTCTATTTCTGTGAAATATGCCATTTTTATAGGGATTGCATTGAATCTGTAGATCACTTTGGGTAGTATGGACTTTTTTTTTTTTTTAATTAAAGTTTATTAGGGTGACAATTGTTAGTAAAGTTACATAGGTTTCAGGTGTATAATTCCGTAATACATTATCTATATATCACATTAATATTGTTAAAAGTATGGACATTTTAACAATATTAAGTCTTACAATCCATGAGCACAGAATATCTTTCCATTTATTTGTGTCTTCAAATACTTTCATCCAGGTCTTATAGTTTTCAGTGTACAGGTCTTTAACCTCCTTGGATAAATTTATTTCTGGGTATTTTCTTTTGATGCAATTATAATAGAATTGTTTTCTTAATTTCTCTTTCTGACAGTTTATTAGTGTATGGAAACGTAACAGATTTTTCTATATTCATTTTGTACTCTGCAACTTTATTGAATTCATTTATTAGTTCTAACAGTTTTTTGGTGGAGTCTTTAGAGTTTTCTGTTTTAAACATATCATCTGCAAATAGTGACAGTTTTACTTCTTTTTCAACCTGGATACCTTTTCTTTCTTTTTCTTACCTAATTGCCCCTATGTTATTTCTTTAGCATCTCCCATGGACCCAAATTTTGTCCAACTTTAAGTCTATCGTTTATATAGGAAAACAATAGGTTTACTTAATATATCTTTCCAAACCACACTCTCTCCTTTTCCTCCCTCCTATAGCCCCCAGTGAGTCACTTTGTTGGTATCACTTCCCACCTTGCATCTCAGAATAAAACACTGGGATTTTTATTTGCTCATTATTATTCTAGACTAGTTGAGGTTGGAGTTAAGACAGGACTAGGGAGGCAATTTGTCATAGTTAAGAATAGTTAGGAACAAAGGCTCTGGAGTCATCCTACCTAGTTGGAATCTAAGCTCCACCACTCATTGGTGTGTGACTTTGAGCAAGTTCCTTAGACTCAGTGTCTTCCATCCCAAATGAGGTTAGTATTTGTAACTACCTGATAGGATTGCTGTAAGGATTAAGTAATCAAATGCATCGAAGTGCTTGCTATGACCTTGACAAATACAAACTTGTGGTAATGCTGGTAGTCGCACCCAAATTACTTCTTGTCTTTGACTTTTCATTTTTATGGCTCTTTTGAGTGCATGTTCTAATGTGGTTATACATATAAAAGGGGATAATGACTTCCCAATGAATGAACAGACCTTCTGTTAATTTCCTTTTGCAACCTTCCTATGCTAATAACTCCATATTGTACCATTATCAACCTCCGATCCAGGGTAGTGAACTGCATCCTGTACAGAGTTAATGAGCCATCACAAATAAGATCAGCTCTATTAGTACTGCTGTTATTCATTTATTTTCATTATCCAAATTACCCCATTTATATTTGTTGTAAAGCACAAAGCTGGTTTCTGTTATATATATAAAGAGAGAGAGAGAAAAGCATAAATTTACAGGTAAAACATGTACTGCTGTTAAAAGTAATTTTGAGGTTACTTTGAAGTCAAACACAGAAAAGTGTGTTTTGTTTTTATAATTAATGAAATTCACCAGTAGATACCTAATATATGTTGATGAAAAAGACCAAGGGCAAGTATAAACCAGCTCTTTTGCAATGAATCTACATATTTATAATATTGCCTATTGCTATTTCAGAAAATAGGTATTCCAAAAAGGAAAAAAAACAAGAATTCCTTTCAAGTAATGCCTTATATAATATTGTTTTTAAATGAATAATACAATAAAGAAATAAGCAATAAGTTGGATCATGGAGTTTTGATGTCGATACTGTGGCAACATTAAAATGAAACATACTTCTAACAAAGACGGTCTTTCCATTTTTCCATTTTTAATAATTCCTGTGGTGAGTAGTTTGAAATGAATTGAATGGAATGATTATTTCTCCATCTCTGTCTGTGACCTAAGTCACTCGTATCAAATGTCTACCAGTTATTCTAAAGGTGGTGATGTCAGAAACCAGGAGTTGGCCGTTTTTCCTCCTGTGTTTTGTAATCTAATTCCACATGGAAGCATGGCATTGCTTAAAAGATTTAACGCACAGTCTTTCTTTCTCTCCCCTTTGAATGATACAATAGAGATGCAATGAGCTACTTCACAGTTGAATTTCGACAAATTACTTTGTTTCTGAACATTGTTTATTTGTTCTCTTAACCTGCTATATGTTGGGTACTGAGGATACAAAGTTGAATAAGATCTCTTCCCTCAGGAATGATACTTTTGTTGGGGTTATTGTTAAAAATGGTTCCTTCATTCATTCATTTACTCATTCATTTAAAAAATATTTATTTAGGAATTTGCAGTGTACTAGATACTGGAAATATATGCATGGACATAAAAAAAACACAGTTCCTGCCCTCCCAGAACTTACACTCTAAGGGGAGATATGACAGTATCTAGGAAAGTATACTGTCTTCACTATACTACATTTCCTCACCCTATACAAGAAAGTATAATCTAGTCACTATACTATATTCTCCTCATCATCAACAGGATGCTCTTTCTAAACTACAGATTTGACTTCATTTCTTAACTGGTTGAATCATTTCAATTGCACTCTTTTGCTTCAGGGTAAAGAAAGCCCAAATTACTTTACATGGTGACTTTCTTTACTGAATGGCTTAAAACAACAGAAATTTATGCTCTCACAGTTCTAGGCTAGACGCCCAAAATCAATGTGTCATCAGAGCCATACTTCCTCTGAGATTCTCTGTAGAATCTCTCTTTGCCGCTAGTTAGTGACTGTCAATCTCTTCCTCCATCTTCACGTGATATTTTCTTCCCAGTGTCTCTTCTTATAAGAACACTAGTGATATTGGATTAGAACCCATTCTAATTGAGTATGACCTCATCTAAACTTATTTAAATCTGCAAAATCCGTATTTCCAAGTAAGATCACACTCATGGGTGTTGTGGGTTAGAACTTCAACATCATTTTGGGGGACACAATTCAACCCACAATAGCATACGTTCTTGTTTATTTGATATGTGTGTGTGTGTGTGTGTATACAAAAAATGTATACACAAGACTTGTTTTCATCTTTTGTTATCAGTATATATTGAGTGTTACAATTTTAATACAGTTCTTTCCTTTCTTAAAATGTGTATACATTTTTTGGCACCCTCTGTATATATTATATACCTCTGTGTGTGTATATATATATATATATATATATATATATATATACACCACGGGGTGCCAAAAAAATGTATACACGTGGACACTTTGGTCAACGTTGCTCAAACAGTAGTTCGCAATAATCAGAAGTGTCTGGATGCTGATGGTAACCACTTTGAGCACCTCTTGTAATTGCTGAAGTCAAACGTGACTTGTACTCATCGTTTATTATTGGTATATATTGAGTATTACAATTTTAATACAGTTTTCCTTTCTTAAAATGTGTACACATTTTGAAATTATTGAAATAATTCAAGCAGAAGAAAGATAAGGTAAGATATGTATTTTAGAAAGAGTACTCCATCTTCAGTGAGGGCAATGAATTGGAAAGGGGCAGAAATTGATAGTGGGATGAAAAGGAGAGATTGGAAAATAAATCAGGAAATAAAATCCATGGACTTGGTGATTGATTAAATGTCGTAGGAGAGAAAAATTGAGAGGTGCCGATGATGCCCCGGTTTCTAGTTTAAGCAAAGTATGATGCTGCCGTTCATTGGGATATAGAACATAGGAAAAGGGTCGGGCATTGATTTGGGGCAGTGGTAAGGGATGAGAAGATGATGTACTTGTATATACAGTACACTGCCTACCATATTCACTCAGTGAATTTGTATCCTTCTTCCTGGCTCTTAACTCTGTCTTCTTAATTGAACGGTATGTTTTCGTTAAGTTTCCATAGTCACAGGCCTATTTATGCATGATTAAAATCTGTCAGGTTAACCTTTTCTATGACCATGTACCAGTTAGATAACAAATTAACTTAAATGCTTTAGTCAAATTAGTGTATAGTATTTTGAACTTCCTTCAGGAATCCTCTCTGAACAGCTAAGAGACCTACAAAGTGACATTCCATAGGGACTTATTCATCGCATAATATTTCTTTCTTGCCACCCTAGTCAGGTTCTTTTTTCATTCATCTATCATCTCTACTCATGGAAAGGGTTTCTCTGCTGTACTGGATTTTTTTTTTCATCTTGATAATTCAGTTTGTGAGATGGGAGACCTTTCTTTCTATAACTTTTATAGAAAAACTTATTTGAGAGTTGTATCCTTTTAATTTTTTCTTTGAAATTAAGCATGGGCTGGGAAAGAGAAATAATTGATTTTATTTTCCCAATGAGGCTCAGTAAAGTAGATAAAGGCAGAGTGGATCTAATTCAGAAAATTTTTTCAAAGTTTATCATTTTTAATTCTGTATAGTTTGTAGAGTACATTATGCATATCACCATGTGCCAATTGGCTTCTTGGGCCAATTCTTTGGGAGAACTTCATTATCCACTTTATAAATGAGGAGAGAGAGGCTCATAGAAGGTCCTACACCTAGAAAACGGCACAGCTACAATTCAAATCCTATTATTTGTGTTACATGTCACCCTTTGCTCTGGCAAAGATACATTAATAATGAAGAATAATATCAGTAAGCACGCCTCTTTGTTAATAGAAGTATGACTATGTATAGCTCAGGAAGGAAACTCTATCGCTTAGGAATTCTGTGTTTCAGTAAATGAAAGTTCTACCAAGGTCAGACACGTTTCTTCATTTACCCTATAATGCTTTGTGTAATAAATGATTCTTTCAGCCATTTGTTTGTAGAAATACTGACTGTGCTAAATTTTACCTAACCACCTTTAAGACTAGTTTGAGATTCCCCAAAACCACCCTCACTTCTGATACTAATTTCACGTTCAGGATCTCCAAGATGACCCTCAGGTTTGATAATTCCCTAGAAGGACTCACAGAACTCATTATTATACTCACAGTTACAGTTTATTACAGCAAAAGAACAAAAGCAGCTGCATAGAGTGGGGTCCAGGGGAGTTCAAGTGCAGACCTTCCCGTTGTCCTCTCCCAGTAGAGTTGTGTGGACTGCACATACTTCACCCAGCAACAATGTGTGACTGTATTCATAGAGTATTGCCAACCATGGAAACTCACCACATCTTGGCATCTAGAGTTTTTATCGATGCCTGATCACATAGACGTGGTTCACCACCTGCATGGCTGACCTTAGTCTCCATCCCCTCCAGAGATTGAATTGATATCATGTGCTTCAAAGCCCACACCATACATCATACTGTTAGTAGACTATCTGGCATGGCCCAAGGTCCCCAGACAAAGACACAAGGGCTTAGAGATTACTTCCCAGGAACCAAGAGCAAAGGCCAGACCTCTCTTTGGGCAAAGTTTATCCTTTACTGCAAGTGACTTTTGCAGCTCTTCATTCACTCAACAAATACTGAATGCTTATTATGGGTCACCAAGCTATCCCCTGGGGTACATGGCAGTGAGCAGGATGTAAGCTCTCCCCTCAAGGAGCCCACACCTTCAGCTTTCTGTAGCAATCATCACTAAAGAAAAAATATGCCCCGTTTTCCCCTCATTTACACTTTCTATCTTTGGAGAATCACCTTGTTACCTATGAGAGGATTCTATGAGAACATAGAACAACATTCTCACCAAATAGTCATTGTGTATGTGTGTGTGTGTGTGTGTGTGTGTCTTCTCTTCAAGTGCGCATAATGATGCAGCTACTTTGGAAAACAGCGTGGCAGTTTCTCAAAATGTTAAACATGGAATCACCATATGAACCAGCAATTCCACTCCTAGGTATATACCTAAGAGAAATGTGAGCATATGTCCACAAAAACAAACAAACAAACAAACAAAAACACTTGTATTCAGATGTTTATAGCAGCAGTATTCATTATAGCAAAAAAACAGAAACAACCCAGATGCCCATCAACTGAGGAACGGATAAGTGAAATGTGGTCTATCCATACCGTGAAATATTATTCCACAATGAACAGGGATGAAGTACTGATACATGCTACCCCCTGAATGAACCTTCAAAATGATACGCTAAGGGAGAGAAGCTAGTCACAAAAAGCCACATGTTCTATTATTTCCTTTATATAAAATGTCCAGAGTAGGCAGTTCTACAAAGACAAAAAGTAAAGTAGTGGTAGCTTAGGGCTGAGGATTGGCGTGGAATCAGGGAGTCACTGCTAATTGAGTATGAAGTTTCTTTTGGAGGTGATGGAAATGTTCTGAACAGATTTTGGTGATGGGTGGACAATTCTATGAATATACTAAAGCCATTGAATTGTATACTTTAAAGGGGTAAATTTTATAGTATATGAATTATATCTCAAGAAAGATGGTTTTAAAATGAAGCACAAAATCTCTGGACTAAACCTAAAGACTGTGAGCTCTGAGAGTGAGCTGACCTCACTCTCTGACAGAATTAATATGACTTTCCCATTAATTGAGGTGAGTGTCCCTTTCATTATTATTCCAAGAAGTCATTTCTGACCCTACGTATTTGCATGTATTGAAACAGATTTAGAAACGAGCACATAACAGATCTTGAATGAATATGTGCTGAATGGATAGTCATATCCATTCAGACTTGAAGGTGGAACACATCTCCTTTTTTTTTTTTTTTAAGTGAAATAAATTTGGATTTGAGAGGTCTTTTCCCTAGTATAGTGGATTCTCCACAAAGCAGTATTATTCATTTAGCTACATGATGTATTAACTCTGCCCTTCATTCATTGAGTGATTTCACAGAAGACAGTTTTGAAACTGAGAAGGGAATTTGAAATTGTGCAGTTGAATCTTTCCAGTTTCCATTTGAGATATTTGAGGCCCAGATAAGTTCAATCGGTTTTTAAAACAGGGCTGCCATGTGGTCCTAGGTAGGCTCTCTGGGGATATAAAAGGAAATAGCATGATCCCTGTCTTCAAGACGTTTACAGTTTCAGGGCAATGAGGCTCAAACACGAATAACCATAATCAACAGCAGCATGAGATGGAGGAAGAGCTTGAGTTTTGGACTCACGTCTGATACAGGTTTGAAGTCTGACGTCTAAGCTTATTCTCTGTGTGATCATGGACTAACTTATTAGGTTTTTAGGCCCTCATTTTTCTCATCTGTAAAGAAAGAGGTAACAATGCCTAATATTAATTCTAAGTCGGTGCAAAAGTAATTGAGGTTTAGAAGGTTAAAAATAATTGCAAAAACCGCAATTACTTTTGCTGATAATAGCTGCTCTTTATGGAGCGCTTCTGTACCAGGCACTGTGCTATGTAAGCATTTTGCATATGTTACGTCCTTTAATCCTCACGTGAATCCATGTGAGCTTATACTGTTACCACGTTTATAGAGGTGGACAATGAAGTTTAGCGAAATTGAGTACTGTAGATTCATTCATCCAACAAATACTTATCGAGCATCTACTAATGCTAGGTATCATGCTAAATACTGGAAATGCAACTCTAAGTACAGGACGGCGTGGGAGCCGATAGGAGATGCACTGTGTTTCGGTTCTGGGAGGTTGGAAGGCTTTACTATCTAGCTCTCAGGTCACTCCCTTCCCCAGAATGCACGGTCCTTCCATGAAACTCCCCGGGGAGCTGATATTCATTCCTGTCTCTTGCATCTGTTTTTCTCTGTTTCCTTTGTCTTATATTAATTTTCACGACCATCTAGCCCGTTAGATTGAGACCTCCTTCCTGGCAGAGACCATATCTTACTCATCTTTAGTGTCTTTACATTGAGTTGTGTATAAGACTGTTGAATGGATGGATCGACGAATCAATACGTCTCTATTGACGATTTTTGTCTCTTAATGATCAAGCTTTCTCTAAATCACATAAATTACTCATCTTAAATGTTTTTGTTATCTTTTAACTTATTGGGGCCTTGTTCTCATTTCCTTCAGGCTGTGAAACAAAGTCCATTTATATGAGTTTAATTTGTTGTTGTTGTTGTTGTTTTATGATACTAGGCTAGAAATAATTTATAAGTTGGGATCTCTTGCCATCGACTCGTTATTTATCATCCATGGCTTAGGAGATGGCCCAGATCTACCCAGAACTTTCTCTATCAAGATAACTGTTGGTTTGCTCAGTATATCAACCAGATTCTCTGGATGAACTCTCATTGCTGAAGGCATTAGGTCCTTCCTGGGATTAAACTCGCAAAATGCAAGGTTTCCAAAGGCTATAAATTTTAATCAGGATTCCAGCATGATGTAGTTTCTTTCCAAACTGTATATTAGAAAATGTATCTGGAGATGGTTTGCTCCTACAGGTTATTCCATGGTTAAACTAGATGATCTTCAGACATATTTTTAATTAGTTCAACTTGCTCCATAATAAATGTGGTTATCAAGTTTGGGGCCATAAAATCTTAATCTTCCTAAACACTTGAAATGCAAGGTTTATATGTATCAGAAATTTAAAAGACTTGAAACTTTGCCTTAGATTTTTTTTTTTAAAGTTGTTAAATTAAAATAGCAAAGTAGAATTGAGGAAGCCTTTTTGATATTGAGTGTCTTAAGACACTTCCTGTAATTGTTTTAAAATGTTAATAATCAAGTCAAAATATGAAAAGTAATTAGTCAATAATTATACATTGGCCCATTGGCGTATTTCCAAGGAAATGTCAAGTTAGGTAAAGGGATAATTTTTTTTTAAGTGTTATAGCTACTTTAATTGTCAAAATCCCTAATAAAAAAAATTCAAAGCATCAGGTACTTTCCAGATTTTGAGCCATGCACATAATTTTACCCAAGTTTTAGCACACTCTTGGTGGCCAGTGACTCTCCTGGAACAATCCTAGGAAGGGCAGCTTGCCAGCATCAGAAAAATCTACCCAAGCACCTAAAATTAATATAATAAACCCAACCTTCCTTTCTATTGCCTTTTGGTTAGACTGCCCGGAGGAACTCAAATCAAGAAGGAACAAGGTGTTTTTGCTGCGGGCTGACTACTTGGGATCCAAAAGGACACTTCAGAATCTGAGAAATCTAGAGAGAAAGACAAGAAAATGATCTGTGTGCTCAGTAGAACAGGGAGGCCCAGACAAATTCAGAGGCCTCAGGAGATATTTTGAACTTCTTTTCAAAGCTAATCACAAAATAATCACTTTGAAAGGGACCTTGGGGATCATCAGCTGAGTCTCCTCATTCTGTTTCTGAAGACACTGAGCATTGGAGCAGGTACCCAAAGTCTCTCATTAGCAAGAAGCAGAGCCAGGAAGACTCAAGCCCAGTTCTTCTGAAACCCAGTCCAGTGCTCTTTAATCTGTATTCAGTGCAAATGCTTTTTGTAGGTATGTTTTTAAAAACCTTTAAGAAGAGTTTAAAGTCATTTCTTTTGATTTGGATTATTCATTTTGTTAATCTCTTTCACCATTACTAAGTGCATTTCAATCCCTGAGCTAAATTTCACTCCCTTGAGGCTAAATTATGACAGAACATTCCATTCACTTAAAAACAATTGTACTATAAAAGAAAATACAAGCAGAAAACCTTGCCAATAATAAACATTCTAAAAAACTGAATGTGTACCACTTTTATTCCTGCAGAAATGCCAAGAGCAAACCTACTGCACCTGCAAGCTGTAGCGATGACACAGTGGCCAAGAGCTGGTGGCTGGCTAGTCCCATGTGCACCTAAGTTTATGATTGCACCTGGGTACCAGTTTAGTTTCTTTGCCAGTAGAGGCAGGTGATTTAAAGAAACAACAGCTATTTCGGGGGAAGGGCATTAGGGAAAATTGGGAAGAAGTGGCCAAAGTCACATTAAAATAAAAGAACATAGCCAGTGTTTTGTTTTTTCAAATTCTCAACTCTGCTTGACTACTGGCCTGTTCTCTGTCCCCTTCTTTCTCCTGGTGGGGGAGGAATTCTTCCCATTGTGTGAGTCTCAGCTCCACAGACAGAAACCTTAGTCTTGCTTGGTTGACAGAAAGATATGTTAATTTCTTGATTCATCCTTCCACATAACAGTCTTTTATTGAACAACATGATATGATATCTGTGCAGCCATTCCCACTCTTGGTTTTTATATGATCTAGCTAGGGATGAAAGTTTTTGTTGGTTTTTCTTGACTGGGTAGCCCTACTCAGGATTTACTTTGCTTGGATAAAGGATATAATTTGACTAATTAAGGCAAAGACCCACTCAATGGTGACGCAGGCACAGCTCTTCTGGCACCTGTCTTTTTCTTCCCCAGATGTGTCCTAGGTCAGGCATATGTGGTGCATGCTGAAGGGGTGAGCCCTTACAAGGGCTAGGTCAGAGGAGCAGTGAGTCTCTTCATACGTGGGCATTTTTTTTTTAATCCAGAGAAATATTTTTATGCTCATTCAAAACATGCTCCCTTTAGCAATCTGTTTGTAGAACAGTTTCATCAAGGCTATGTAGGTCTAGCCTCCTATTTTCCCAAGTAGTCTCCAAGTTTCTGTAATTCAGAGTATAGATTTTGTTTTGTTTTGTTTTGTTTTGTTTTAGGTTTTTGCCCAGATGATTTTCATGGCTCTAAAGCAGAGGTTGCAAACTAGCAATTCTCACACCAAATAACATCCCACTGACAACTTTTGTTCGGTACACAGAGTGTGGTTTTGAAAAATTTGAATGAGTTGCCAGTACTTAAAAATAAAATTTTCAGCAACAATTCAGATTTACAGCATATTCTTTTAAAAAATCAGATCTGCAACGTTTGTTCTGCACTCCAATACAGCCACCGTTTAAGAGAGGTGAACAGTTGCTGTAGCCTTGAGATGGTGTGAACACTTTGAAGCCAGCATCCTTCCTACACAGCCTGGTCTCTGTAGCTATTTGCATTTCTGACCCTTCTCCAACGGTTAGGTATTTCTCTGGGGAAGGAGAACGAGTTAAAGTTGTCATCATGAGAATGATAAAAAGAATACAATATTCACCTCGTATATTAAGCACTAACTGTGCCAGACATTGTGCCAAGCATGACATAGTACCTTTTAAACCTCACAGGAAACCCAACGACAACCCAAAAAGTTACTTTGCTTGCCCAAGTTTATATAACTTGTGAGTGTCTGAGTTAGGAATTGAACTCAGACCTGTCTGACTCTATTTTCATTTTATCATACTGCCTCTCAGAATCACACCTCCCTCCTAAATAACCCTTCCAGAATTTTGGGCCTATAAAAATCTGCAACTGGATGCCAAGGATTGGGGGCCCTGTTGACTGCTGGTTTTCCAGCTTCTGTCAGGAAGAAGAGAAAGGAGAAACTTGTTATCATTGGTGGGTCTTCCTATACTCTGATCTGCTAAGAACCGGCTTTAGGTACTAGTACATATAACTATTTTTCTGGGTAAAGGGAACTCTTGTGAAAATTTTTTCTAAGTCAATTGGAAGCCACATTAAACACTTCTCAAAGAACATTTGGGTGAATATCAGGTAAAGAATAACTACTCACATTTTTTTAAAATCTTAAGATATGAAAATATAAAATCTTAATCTGTGCAGATGGTTATTTACAAAGGAAAAAAATAAAATTTTTTATACTTGAAATTACATATCTTATTTATGTTATCTTTGTTTCCCTTGACTCCAACCTTGTACTATCAATAAAGCCTACTGCTCTTCAAATCCAGAATATTGTAGATTTACTTTGGCATTATCTCCTGCACTTCTGTTTCTTTTCTTTCAGATTTCTTAAAACCTTAAACTAACTTCTTTGGTTTTTGCCATCTCCTTTTAAAAATGCTAGGAGTACATCTTAACAAAATCTCTTTCT
This sequence comes from Rhinolophus ferrumequinum, assembly GCF_004115265.2. Classification (NCBI taxonomy): domain Eukaryota; kingdom Metazoa; phylum Chordata; class Mammalia; order Chiroptera; family Rhinolophidae; genus Rhinolophus; species Rhinolophus ferrumequinum. Next base: position 20,706,199 of record NC_046295.1, on the reverse strand, counting down.
ATGCACTTAGTTTTGGGGTAGGAAAATAAATGTTCCTCCTGGCAACATGCGTGTGCTCTATGTTAAGAATCTTCTGATTACAAGTAGCAGAAATGTACTCGTTCAACCTAAGTTGGAAAGGATTTCGTTACTTCCTACTGCCTATGAGAGAATAGTTCCATCTTGAGTCCTTCTTCTGTTCCCTGGACAGTGTGAGTTGCATCTTTCATCCTTTGGTGGGTGAATCTGATGGCCTGGATATACTCAGAAGTTAATACTGATAGACAAGCCATGAAAAACCTGTCTTGGTTCATACTAAAGTCTTTTTGTACTAGGACAAGATGAACCTTCTGCTGCAAACATGAGCCTCCTCTCTTCTTCAGCCAAAAGTTCACTGGGGTTCAAACACTGTCTTAATGGATTCCAGCAAGATTTTTGTGGAGCTATAAGAAAGAAATTTCTGGTTTGCAGGCTGGAGGAATGTGTCTAGCACAGTACCAGCACTGAAATCTGGACCCACCTGGATTCAAGCCCCAAGCCAGCCTTCTGGTCTGCTTCCGATTTGTTGGGGGGAACTTGGCAACCTGCCTTTATTGTTCCAAAGTACTGCTGCCATTCTTTAATTCACAGCTCACATCTCACCTCCTCCATCAACCCTCCCTACGCTGATGAGAAACCAGCCCCATCTGTACCCCAAATCTAGTACATAGACCCTTTTCTTCTCCCATTCAAGCAAATAGAGACAGGTAATTCTCAGTTGTCCATATTGATAAAGGAGTATGTTCCTCTAGATAATCTGTTATTATAACTCGTTTGTCAAGACTTTCCTTCCTCGTAGAGGGGTGTATGGCACATGGAGATAAATACAGAGGGTGCCATTTTAAGAAAGGAAAACTATTAAAATTGTAATACTCAATATACACCAATAACAAAAGATGAATACAAGTCATATTTGACTTCTGCAATTACAAGAGGTTCTCAAAGTGGTTACGATCAGTGTTCAGACACTTCTGATTATTGATTATTGATTATGGCGAATTACTGATTGAGGAACGCTGACCAAAGTGTCCACTTGTATACTTTTTTTTGCACCCCCAGTAGTTCAGACATTGAGAAGTGGTGGGACTGGAAGGTCAACTAAGGGCACAACCAATGTGTTTGCGATGCTGGATTCTCTCTGAATTTTGACACCTTCTCTCTGAATAATCCCATTTTTCTCCCTTATCTTAGATCAGTGGGCAACTTCTCAGAGGACAGTGAAGTTATTTGAAGAATGAAAATAATTTTTTGTGTAAAATAAGAGTTCCATTTTTGAGTTTTGAAGAACAGCAGAGAGCAATTTTTAAAAACATATAATACCATGGTTCCCTGAAAATAAGAACTAGCCGGTCAATGAGCTCTAATGCGTCTTTAGGAGCAAAAAGTAATATAAGATCCGGTATTATATTATATCCAGTCTTATATTAATTTTTGCTCCAAAAGATGCATTAGAGCTCATTGTCCAGCTAGGTCTTATTTTTGGGGAAACACAGTATGTCAGCATCCACTTTCTTTTTCATTTCTGCAGCTTCCACAACTGTAATTGTTGTTATAATTATATAATAGTAGTAGTAGTAGTAGCGGCTCCCATTAGTAAACTCTAAGAACTTTACATTCTTACAATGAACTTCTCACAACCACTTTTGAAGGTGTGATTTGTACTGTTTTACAGAAGAAGAAACCTCGGCATCGAGAGATGTGGTAGCATAAACAGGGTTATGTCGCTACTAAGCAACAGAGTTTGCATTCAAATTCAGACCCATCTGGTTCCACAGCTGTTACACTATTCCATACTGTACTGCACTGCACTGCACTGCACTGCACCGTGGAATATGGTTGGATCCATGGAATCCTTGCTCAATGGAAGAACAGGAAGTACAAACACAGGGGACTTTGTCCTTGTCCAATAGAAGGTGGCCATAGGACTAGCTGATGTTAGAGTCACTACAAAGCTCCTCCATAACAACAAACAAACATCAGAGCTTATGTTGGCTGAGTATTTCTTTACTCAGTTCCATGTATGTGTTAATGATTGTGTCTGTTGCTTTTCTACCTCCTTTTTTTTTAATTGTAGTAAAACATGCATAACATAAAGTGTAGCATTTTAACCACCTTTAGGCACACAGGTCACTGGCATTAAGTACATACACATTGATGTTTAAGCATCACCATCATCTCTCTACATCTAGAACTTTTTCATCTTCCCAAATGGAAGCCCCTACCCATTAAACCATAACTCCCCATTCTCCCCTTCTCTCAGCCCCTGGGAACTATCTTTCTGCTTTCTGTCTCTATGAATTTGACTATTCTAAGTACCTTATATAATTGGAATCATGCAATAGTTGTCCTTTGGTGGCTCGTTTATTTCACTTAGCGTAATATCTTTAAGGTTCGAGCCTGTTGTATCACGTGTCAGCATTCCGTTCCTTTTTATAGTTTGAATAATACTGTGGGGACAGAGCCCCAAAAAGCAGTTTCCAGGCTCTCGGCCTTACATAGAAAGGTGCTGGCTCAGGTAGTAAATGGCCGTCGACTGTGATCAAATGGCCATCAGCTGTGGCTAGTTGGCCGTCAGCTGTAACCAGTGAGCCATCGGGCACTAATATAACGGCCGTGGCTAGGCTAGCAGAAAAGGGGGAGCTAGCAAGAAGATGGGGGCTGAGCCTGCAAGCGGCAGAGTGAGGGTTGCGAACAGTGTGGCTCCTGGTTCCTGTGTCTCCAATCCAGCCGCCAGCGAGAGTATAGTGGTGTGACTCCCCTACCTATGGCTCCGTGGGTGTTCCTTTCTGGCCTCACCATATCCTGCATTCTTGTGTGGGGAGCGGGAGTAGAGACCCCGCCGGACGACCCGCATGACACATGGCGTAGCGAGCAGGGTCCCCTGCACGACAAATACCCATTGTATGAACTGTTAAAAGATAAAGTGTGGCATATTATAAATGTTAAGAGTTTAGAATCAAGCAGCATCAAAGCAGAAGTTAGGAGGGCTCTACTGACAGAAACCAGGGGAAAGACTTATTTAGAGAAAGTAGAGAAGTGAAGAAACGAAATTATTTGATTGGCAATAGCTTAAAGCCTAGCTGGCTGTCCTTTTTGTTTTGTAACGCTGAGGCATTTACAGGCTTATATTTTGGTTTACTTAGCTAGGAGGCTGTGGCATTAGAGCCACATCAGTCTAATGATATCCTTGTTTAATTTAACAATATGTACCACATTTTGTGTATCCATTCATCTGCTGATGGACACTTGGGTTGCCTACTGTGAATACTGCTACTATGAACATGGGCCTGCAGATATCTGTTCAAGTTCTTGCATTCAATTTTTTTAGGTATATATCCAGAACTGGAATTATGGGATCATACGGTCATTCTTTGTGTAATTTTATGAGGCATCTCCACACAGGTTTCCACAGAAGCTGCACCCGTTTTCATTCCCCCCAGCGCTGCTTCCTACTCTTACAGGCCCATACTTCTAGGTTATAAAGCCCTCTAAAGCACAGCTGTGCCTTGTTCAGTCTTTTGCCCTTTAACAGCCAGTACAATACCATTCATATAACGGGTGCTAAGTAAAGGACTTGCCCATTGTGATGGAGATCATGATGCTGAACCGTCTCCAGCCTCTCTAGGCAGTTTACAAACGTTTGTGCCTGAATTCCTCTAGCCTGTATTCTTCCCTACCTTTTCTCCCTCTGCTGCTCCCAAGCTCAGAGAATAACCATGAAAATAGTGAGATGCTGTCTACAGAAAAGAAATAAAAGTATAGCTGTGTTGCTTTGCATACCAATGAGATGTTTCTGAGAGTGACAGCCTGCTATGTATTCGGGTGTTGATTTATGATGGCAAGTACATGTTTAGCAGGCTGAATGCACATCTGCAATTTAAATGACTACTTACAAAATAGAGCCTTTTTTCCTTCATGTCTGCTTAGAACCGAGGGCTAATCATGTAGTTGAGTAAGCAGTTATGTCTTAAACAAAGTTCTAATCCCGTTACAGAAGAAGTTATCACTCGTGCAACTGTCAGATAAGCACTTGGTCCAGGAAGGTAAGCTTGACAGTATGCACACGATAAAGCAATGCATGATTGTTCTCAGCAGTGGCTTCTGCCCTCACTTTAGGAAATTTGAGCAGGAATGGGATGGACAGCTTTTGGTTCAGGCTGGAGACAGCATTGTACCTTCAGGAGTATACAGAGGGTGCCAAAAAATGTATACACATTTTAAGAAAGGAAAACTATTAAAACTGTAATACTCAATATATATCAATAACAAAAGATGAATGCAAGTCACATTTGACTTCTGCAATCACAAGAGGTGCTCAAAGTGGTTACCATCAGCATCCAGACACTTCTGATTATGACGAACTACTGCTTGAGCAACGTTGACCAAAGTGTCCACTTACATACATTTTTTTGGCACCCCCGGGATATATGGAATGCGAGTTTCACAGAGCTCTGCCTAGGGTCCTTATTTGTACTTGAATCACCCCTGTTACTGTCCTCTTGAACATTTTCGGAGCTAAAGCTGACAGTTTCCTGCTTTGGCGAATTATGTGAGGTTCCCAAATAAAAGCTAACATGAAAATACTCTTTTCACATGCTTTCCAAATGTTTTTATTTTATTTTTGACAGAGTGGGTCAGAGCTGAGTGCAAAGGTGTTTTCGTATTTGACCAAACTCTTCTTGTCACACACCCTGGCCCTCGACCCAGGCTGGGAGCGGGCTCAGAGGCAGATACTATTTGTGTGAACTGTGTGTTCCAGTTAGCGTGCTGTGGAATTGACAATGTGTCATTCTGGGTTTTCTTCTCCTTTCTGACACTGCATGGTACGAATCAAAAGTTCACAAGGAGGTCACAATCACTGGCCCTTGGCAGGTTTTGTAAGGTCTCTGCGGGGTTAGGCTGCCCAGATGTGAGCACTGCTTGGGCTGAGTTCAGTTTGTTTCCATTCTCTCGCTCCGCACTCCTCCCTTCTCCTTAGTATTGCCAACTGCTACTGGAGATGTTTTCCCCTCCGCTTAAGGTAATAACTGACTTAGGGCTGAAGCCAAGCTACAGGCAAGCATTGAAAATAAATTGCCAGGGACTTATTGTCTTACTATTGGAAAAAGCCTCGGAATCTTTTCTGAAAGTTCTTGTCTCCCAATGAGCTGCGCTTTGGGAACATCTTCCTCTCCACAGTGCTCTTCGTTGGGTACTAAAAAGCACACTTAGTAAACACTAGTGACGCGTGTTGGACTTGGTTTGGAAGCAGATGGCAAACATTCCCTCAAAAACGATTTCTTAAAACAGTGTGCTCTCATGTGAGTGGCTGCTGCATGGATGTGGTGTTTCTACTCTTTCAGACATGGACACTGTTCCCGTAAACGTTCTCGGGTACATTAGGCGACCCAGTGTAATAGGAGTGATTTATCAGAAAGAGGCTACAAGTTCCATTCTGCGTTTCTAGGTAGGTGACAGGGGAAGTTGCTTTGGTTTTGTCATGTGTGCTGTCCCAGAGTTTGTATACAGGCTTCATGAACTCTGCAAAACACCTGGCCCAAAGTCGATGCTTCATAAGAATCACAATTCTTTTCCTCTTCACTGTTTATTGTTTCCTCTTCTTGACATCAGATTTGATAAGTGAGAATTGTCCATTGTCACAGTCTATAGTTTCCTCATATAATTTCCCACCCTCCCAGAAGAATTGTGGCTGACAGTATTTATTTTCAACCTCCTGCCAACTCGGTTACAACTGCAATTCACTAGCTACAAAGCAGGAGGCTTCGTGGACCTCAGTTGGGAAGACCACCCCTCTCTGAGACAAGCAACCACTTGTAGGGAAATCTGTCCTTGCTCTTGACACATTTATTACAAAGAATTTAAAAATTGTGGTTGGAAACCATTTGAGAACTCAATGAATGCCTAGGTGTTCTGGGAGCACCCACCATGTTCATAGAAATTCTCATGTTGATAATAACAAATGTTTTCATCTTCTCTTTGATATGTATCCTACTAAATTATTCCTTGTAACACAGCTGCACCTACAGGAAATAGTTCAACTTTAAATAGTAGAATTTTAATGTGGCATGAAGACTAGGTCAAAACCATATGAAGAATCCATTTGAAATGACAACATTTAAAACCTTAAAATAAATGGTTAAATCATGTTTTGCTAGCAAATGTGGTGTTTGATAGACTCAGTCTTGCAGAATTTGGCAACTTTTTGTTTAGATTTCACGTAGATTCTAAATCTGTATTGATAAGAACACATTATTTTAAAAATATAAACCTGTTATCTCAAATTACATGTCTTATATATAATATATGTGGAAGAAACGTTACTTGGTTTAATATGGCCAAATTATGATTGTTGCATGAATCATAGAAATTTCTTCTTTTCTTTGCCCGTGGTCTACCAGGAAGCATGAAGGTAAGGTTGCTAAAGCAGGTAATCTGGGGTGCCTTTAGAAAGGTTAGAAGATAACACACATACAAGCTTTTGTTTTAACTTTTTTTAGGTAGTTGTAGAAAACTGACTAAAAAACAATTATAACTATCATAAAAACGAATTTTAAAATATTTCTAAATTTAAATATTAATTTATTTTTATTCTCAAATTAGACACATGCTGACTGTTGAATTCTGTCAAATTTGAAATTTGTAGTTTCAGCTGGTTTTAAACTAGGAATACAATAGAAAAGAATAAGAATTCATTTTTATGTATGTAAGTGGGTGGCTAATGGAATTTTCTTAATCTTTCTGAATGAGAAAAATGTATGCAGTTATTTATTTTTATCTCAGGGCCTTTGAGTGAATTTGTTGTCGTCTAAAATAAAACAAGCAGCAGTTCATTTTGCCACTGTCAATATTGCAGTGACTCAGCAAAATGCAACTAATTGTCCTATCCAAGCCTAGAGACTGAAAGGGTGGCCAAGTTGATCACCATCAGCCTTCTTCTAGCCCAGTACAATCCCATCCAGAAGCTAACCTTTCATCTGGCTTAGGGAATTTTTGGCCCAGTAAAAATTATCCAGTCCACTTTTCTCTTAGGACTTTGTGACTGCTGTTTGATTGGTTTATTGCTAATTCTGATGAATCAGCAATTCAAATTCCCAGATTCAGGAAGGCTACTTTTCCTCCTTAAAAAAAAAAAAGGAAGAAAAACTGAATTGTTTTTGGCTTGCACTTTCAGATCCAAGTTTTCTTCCCCCATTAAGAGAAATAGATTTTGAATATTCCTTCTAACCAACATGGATTTGATTACTCCCTTTCTTTCATTAAATTCAGCTGTTATATCAACACAGCCCTGTGAGTGAAGGCTCCCATGGAGAAAACAGGACCCCAAGCTCTTGCTCCAGCCCCCTGAAAACGTATCTTTCCTCAGACTTCAGGTGTGAAAAGAGTGACTTTGAGAAATCTTTACTTTGTGTAAACAAATACATGTGGTGATTGTTACTCATTATACATATTTGAAAATGGCCCTGAGTTAACACCGGATTAGTGGGCTAGGAATGGAGAGTTAAGGGAGGATATTTTAAGAATCCTAAGCATTCTTCTCTCATTTAAATTGGCTGCAGAGGAGACGATTTGCTGCTCCCCAGCCATTTCAGAGAGGTTTTCTCATTTCTAACAGAATCCTTAAAAACTCCCAGCTGTCTTTTCCCAGAGTGAACCGGGCTGCTTCTGTTTCATTGGCTACTCTGTCAGGGTAGAGGGAAGTTAAAAACATCTCCAATGAAGCTCCATCTGCCCTGCCCTCTAAAGGAGAGTCTGTTTCTTCTATAGGACTGAGGTTGGGATCTTACTTCATATTTGCTGTTGTCAATTCCAGAGGGGCCGCAGTAGATCTGAGCTTTTGCAAACTTGACCCTGTACCCAGAATTGTGAGACAGTAAGTCTACAGGTGCTCAGATCACTAACTCCTCCTTTACAGCTTCAGATTCATTTTCACATATAGGAGCAAATACCTCCTATTTATGCAATGACCATATATCCCCCCAAAGTAACCAGCACATGTGGTCCGACAATTATGGGGACTATGAAGTAGAAGGTTTGAAAATAGAATTGTCCCAGAAATTTCTGGATATATGGTCCAAGTTGTTATATGCTAGACCCTATACTAGATCTTTTTATATAAGCTATCACATCAAATCCTTTCAAAAAGTATATAAAGTAGATCTTATTATTCTCTTAAAACTCATGGAAGAACTGAATCTCAGACTGAGGGTGTGTGATGTATTCACGCAAGTGATTATATAAATCATTACATCCGGGTTGAGTCGTTTGTCCCGCCCACGATGTCATGCTGCCTCTTTCATGGCCTAGGGTTATACAGCAGGTGGATTCTGGGTGTAAGTAATAATGTTCCAGGTTAAGCAGTGGCCAGGGAAGTGAATGTGTGGTTAAAGGCTGAGATGGGACACTAGTCTGGTTGGTCTAAGTGGCATATGTCCAGAGAGAGAAAAAATACTTTTAATAATTATAAGGCTCATGGTACAACCGAGAATCATATCGTGGCTCCATTTGTTCTGTGACAAAGAAAAAAAAATCATATTTTTTTCAATAAAAGAAGCTTACTGTCTCAAATATTATATGATATGACTTACTCCTCTGGGAATAATCTTATATTATTCTTAAACTAAACCTTCAGTTTCTCAAGCTGATCTGAAAATTTTCTGCCTTGTGTAGGCATTACAGCCAGATGGAACAGAAGTTTGGAGTTATTTTACAGATGATATTTTTGCATAAACTCTGCTTTGATCAATTTTCTCAGGCTTTACTCTGAGACAGAAATGGCAGTAGAGAACCGAGGGAAAGAAAAGAAAAGAAATATATCAACTGAAGACGTCTTTGACTGACTTTGAACCAGAATACTAATAGGACCATTCAAAAGCTTCATTAGTATAAAGTAATACGTTTTGAGAAGTACCCAGGAATTGACTTGAGAGCCAAGGAATGGCAGAAGCCCTCCTGTCTTGGGGATTTGAGACGCTTGAACAATTATAATGGGAGGAAAACTGTTTTGAGAGACAGATACGTCCCTCTTTACCTTTCCTTTTTCTTCACCTCTAACCTTGACACCCACTTCCAGCCAGCATACTATTGCTTTTGAATATTAACTTCAGATAGCATATTCAGACATGTAAATGAGAGCTTTATTGTATGCAGGAATTTGCTGACTTGTGGCCCATATCTGGATTTTGAACTCCTTAGATATAAATTTTCACAAAATTTTCCAGAGCTGCGTGCACGAGTTCTGGCCATTGTAGCAGAATGCCTACTTTGTGGTGACTTACTGAACAGACACATTCCAGTACGAGCCACATTTGTACCAGGGCAGAAGACCAGCTGCTATCCTTTCTTCTCAACAAAGGACTGTTGTATTTGAACAAAAATGATGTACTGTATGCCCAGAAGGGAGTCTGAGCAGTGATGTCAAAGTATACCATGATGTCACCACAATTCACAAAGAATTACAGTTAATGCCATGTGAAGTGAGGCCAAATTCAACACTTTCCCTCTTGGGTACTTCACAGTCTGAGAGACAGAAGCAAGGCCAGAGGTCAGGCCTCTGTATAATTTTGTTTCACATTCTCCAGACACCCCAATTTTGGAAGCCAAGAAGGGAGAAGGCAGCTTGTTAAAGAAAAGTCCTCTGACCATGTGCTGAGAATGGATTTGGGTGTCTGTGTGCGCACATGTCTATACTAGGTTAATTCTTAGAATTTTCTGCTGAAGACTACCAGACAAACTAATTTAACTAAAAACAGACCCTAAAATAAATAAGAAAGGAGCACAATAAATCAGACTGGTAGTACCTGAGAAATCTAATAAATGTTGGAAATGAGACTTAGCCATTCCTTTTTTGCCTTTCATGATGTTTATCCAGCCATTAGATAAATCAGGTTCTTGATCTTAAGAAAGGCAGCACAGGGAAAACTCTTAAAAAGGTTTGCAACTGAATACATTCACCGCTCTTTCTGTCCGCTGTCTTATACCCCTACCACTGCCATCTTCTTTGTCTTTCATTTACTTTATGATATAAACACCATAGAACCAGTGACAATCCCCCAGTATCTCTAGAACTGCAGGGTAAGCAAGCTAATGAAGAGCCCAGGAAAATATCTCTAGCTCCAACAACAAAGAGGATAAAATGTGATTCATAAAAAGTAACTGGCCAAATTTAAGTCCTATGAAACCAGGTCCTCCTTTAGACTAACCACAGAGGTCGATGAAGTTCCTACACTTTGATGGGGGTGGGGGTAGGTAGGTTGAAGATAGAGAAGGACTGTGGCTCTGGTCCAGCCAGAGACCAGCCAAAGGGCTACAGTTCACACAGAGTAATAGGAAGAGTCAGGCCAGGGGGCTGTCCAAGCTACAGATCCTTTGGAAGAGCCAAGAATCAGGCACTAAGGAGATCAAGTCCAAAATGAGTGTCCAGGTCTAGAGTTGGTGTCAGAGCTACCATGTGATGCCCAAAGCACTGTGCCTAGTGGAAAAGAGGTCAGAGGGAGACTCGCTTGGAAATAATAAGCATTTATACCCCAAGGCAATTCTGGAGTAACCGATGAAGGACTAGAAACGTAGCAGGCAAAGTGACAAGCAGAAATTAAACTCTCAGATTACAGTACTAAAAACTGATGCATCCACAGAGATCTTTTTGACAGAGAGCTCTTTTTTGGTCTTTGGAACTAGTGGCAGGGAGTTTAAGTGATATAAGCTGTTATGTTCTAGGCTGGGACAAGAAGGATAGTTCTTTGAAACCATAATATATCCCTGTCCCGTAAAGCGTTGCATATACAGTAGTCCCCTTGTCCACAAGGCATACAAGCTAAGATCCCCATTGGATGCCTGAAACCTCAAATAGGACCGAACCCTGTATATACTATATTTTTCCCTATACAGACATACATACCTATGATAAAGTTTAATTTATAAATTAGGCACAGTAAGATACTAACAACAATAACTAGTAATAAAATAGAACAATTATAACAATACACTGTAAGAAGAAATATGTGAATGTGGTCACTCATTTCAGGGGGTCCCTTGCTGATGTCTTCATACAGGCTCAGTGCTTGCTGGCACAAGTACACTGCTGTCAGTCGGAACACGTTTTCTGTTCGTGTCTTCCACCCACAAATTTAACACCTTTTCCACCTTCAGGGGACACTTAATATGCACTATGGCCACAGCTTTTGCAATTTGAGGTGCAACACCAAAACTAGCACAAATTTCTTTTGCCTTCACAATTTCATGATTAAAAGATGCATTCTTACCGTAGAGCTTAGCAACCACAGCGTACGATTTTTTTATTCTTATTATTAAATGTAGAACTTTCACCTTTTCAGTTAAAGGAAGCCCTTCATGGCTTCTCTCTGGCACATTTGAATTGCCAGCATTACGCTCTGCAAAGCCATTAAATAAAACAAGGGTTACCTGAACACGAGCGTTGTGATACCGTGGCAGCTGATCTGATAACTGAGATGGCTACTAAGTGACTAATGGGCGGGAAGCATCTTATAACATGGAGACGCGGGACAAAGGGATGATTCACCTCTCACCAGGGATGGCAGGAAATTTCATCACGCCACTCAGAAGCGTGAGCAACTTAAAACTGCAGAATTGTTTATTTCTGGAATTTTCCATTTAGTATTTTCCGCCCGTAGTCAACTGCTGGCAAGTGAAATTCTGGATTAGTGAGATCTACAATGTATTTAATTCATTCTTTTATTAATTGTTATATTATTAGATACTTTGTGGTGTATGGTCTAGTAGGAGATAAAAAAAAATAAACTTAATAAACGAGCCAATTATATTGTATTACAAAAGAAGTGCCATAGAATAAAAGGAAAAACTTGGTCAGGTTAAGAGAACTTGGTTCTAGGGAGGAAATCAGCTTTAAATAGTCTGGTCAAAGAAGGCCTTATTGAAGAGGTGAAAGTTTCCAGAAGATTTAAAGGAGACAGCTGATATAGAGGTGTCCAGGGAAGAATGCTCCAGTCAGAGGTGACAGATGTGCTGTTCTAAGATGAGAAAGGGCTCAGTGTGTTTGAAGACAGCAAGGAGAGTGAGCCAGAGGGAGATGAGGTCGGATGGAGAGGTAATTCAGTTAGATGATATAGGACCTTGTGGGCCATTATAAGGACTCTGGTGAATCCAGGAGAAAACTAAGCAGTCCTACCAGTGATGGGTAAACCCAGAGGAGAGAAATGCCATACATAGGGAGGGTCCCTTTGGAAAATCTTTGCCTGGAGGAAAAAGAGTTAATGCTTTCACATAATTCTGTTTTCCACGTAGGTGGGTATGAGTGTGCAAAAGAGCCACACCTCATCACTTAGCCTAATAACCTGTGGGTCTTTACCAGCATTTCCATGACGTGTCTGTAGCTAATGAACAAAAGTAACTAATTTTGTTTAATGTATTTGCTTGCTTAAAAAAAAAAAAAAAAAAAAAAAGGCCTGCCCATGAGGATATACTTGCTATACTTGCAAAGATCCCACTTCTTATATATATTTTTTTAATTTTTATTAAATTTATTTGGGTGACATTGGTTAGTAAAATTATATAGGTTTCAAGTGTTCATGTCTATGATACATCATCTATATGTTACACTGTCTGTTCACCACCCGGAGCCAGTTCTCCTTCTATCACCATATATTTGAACCAATTTTCCTTCTTTTACCACCCTACCCCCTTATCCTCTGGTAACCATTAAACTATTGTCTGTATCTATGAGTTTTTGTTTATTTGTTTGTTTGTCTTGTTCATTTGTTGCTTTCAGTTTTATATATTTCATATGAGTGAAGTCATATGGTTCTCGACTTTTTCTGTCTGACTTACTTCGCTCAGCATGATAATCAAGATCCATCCGTGTTGTCGCAAATGGCAGTATTTCATTTTTTCTTATGGTTAGTAATATTCCATTGTATATATACACTACATCTTCTTTATCCAATCATCTATTAATATCAAAGGGCATTTTGGTTGTTTCCATGTCTTGGCCACTGTGAATAATGCCGCAATGAGCATAGGGGTACATATATCTTTACGGATAAATGTTTTCAGATTTTGGTGGTAGATACCCAGGAGAGGAATTGCTGGGTTATATGGTAATTCTATTCTTAATTTTTTGAAGAATCTTCATACTGTTTTCCATAGCGGTTGTTTCAATTTACATTCCCACCAGCAGTGTATGAGGGTTCCTTTTTCTTCATAGCCTCTCCAACACTTGTTATTCTTTTGTTGATGATAGCCATTCTAACTGGGGTGAGGTGGTAACTCATTATGGTTTTGATTTCCCTAACAGCTTGTGAAGTTGAGCATTTTTTCATATATCTGTTGGCCGTTTGTATGTCTTCTTGGAAGAAGTGTCAGTTCCGGCCCGCTGCCCATTTTTTAATTAGATTGTTTTTGTTGTTGTTGTTGAGTTGTACAGGTGCTTTATATTTTCTGTATATTGGCTCCTTATCGGAGATAGTATTTGCAAATATCTTCTCCCATTCGGTTGGTTGCCTCTTAGTTTTGTCGATGGTTACTTTTGCTGTGCAGAAACTTTTTAGTTTGATATAGTCCCACTCATTTATTTTTGCTTTTACTTCCCTTGCCTTTGAGGTCACATTCATAAAATTCTCTCTGAACCCAAAGTCCACAAGTTCAGTACCTGTGCTTTCTTCTATGCAATACTGTTTCAGGTCTTATCTTTACGTCTTTGAAGATCACACTCTTTTCCTGATGCTCAGTTTTAGTATTTAGAGCTGGTTTTGCTTTTGGCAACAAGGTGTGGCTGACAGAAGCATGTTCATCCTCCTTTTCCTTGTCTCTTTACTGACCTTTAACCCCCAAGAGGAACATAATATATCACAGAATTGAGGGATCACTCCTCTATGACATAGCCTGGATTCCAAATCCATCAACATGAATTCCTAGTATTGTGATCTTGGGCAAGTCATTGAACCTTTCTGAGTCTCAGTTTTATTTTTGTAAAATAGACATAATTTTAGCTAATCAGGGATATTATAAGAATTAACTGAGAAGATACATATTGTACCTAAATACAGCAAGTGTTTGGAAAACCTGTATATTATACTTTCCCTTCTCCAGATGGCTTTCCCCTCCTCCATGCCCCTTTGACCTTTAGTCTTAATGATTTTACTCCTTTTCTGTTCTCACCTATTTTGAGGAAATTATCTGATTAAACCCATTCACCCTCGGTTGGGACCATGCCTACTACTTATGTGTATTCCCTGCAGCACCATAATAGCCAGCACAGTGCCTCATGCTCAGTTGATTTGGTTTAATTTAAGTATAATCAACAACTTCATATGTTAGTCCTCCCAAAGGTATTGGAACAACAAACAAAGGACTACACCAGTGGTTCCCAACTTTTTAACACAAAGGGGTCCTTTATTATGTTTTTCCTACGGGCCTTGTGTATTGGAAGTTTCCATTTACTCAAAACATTGACTGTATTAAGTAATAATTTGTTTTCCCATTTTATGACTTAAAGACCTGAGTACAATTAAGAATAAATGCAATAAAAATCAGGATTCAGCTTACTTGTATAATGAGATGGTTGGTGTTTTGGTGACTTTATGTGGTTTTATTGCAGTTAAATATATTTCCATTAGGCTTTTAGAAATACTAAACATAGCTCATGGACCACTATTAGCACCTTTGTGAATGACCAGGGATTCTATTTTCTCATATTGAAAACCATAATTGAAAAGAAACAAGTGTGTAAAGGAGGAAATTGGGGCCCCCATAGCAAACCATGAGAAGTGTGGGGTATGTATATGCATATGTATGTGAGGGTGGGGCTGGGGGTAGTCAAGGAGATGCAGAGCAAAGGTTTAGCTGGGGAGTGGTACCTTCCCGATTACTTCCTTTATGTGCTTCCAAGTCACATATACAGATGAAACCATCTATTCATCCTTGTGCATATGTCTGTCTCTAATGGGGGTACTCTTAATACAAATATTCAACCTTGTTATCACTGTTCACCACTGTCATAATAAATGCTGTGTAGCGTATGTGTTCATGGTTTATAGGCATCTGACTATAACTTAGTCAGGAATCTCAAGTTGGAATTTGGCTTTGTTATTTACCAGCTATGTGACCTTGGGCAAGTGCTTCATCTTCACTATACCTCAGTATTATAAGCTGTACTTGAAATTATTGAAATCGTAAGAGTGTGTTAATCTTAAGAGAAGTATTTGTGGAGAATTGCCTGAAAGATAACCAATTTGCTTTTCTGTCTCTGGAATGGTAAATTGTTTTATTCTCCTCACATGATGGCCACACTCCATTGAATTTGACTTCTGGAGTACAGTGTCATAGAGGATCTGGTACCACATAAAGTTGCAGTGGCAAAGAGTGCTGCACTTGATTAGCAATGTCTGCTGTGGATCCCAGCATGAAAAACAGCTGCACATGTGCCATGTTTTCGCCAGCCCAGCTCTAAGTGCTGTAAAGTCTATGCTTAGCTTAAGTCAGACCATCACAATGTTCTGTGCCTGGATGATTAGTTTTGACTTCCTAAATTTGCTTTTGTCATATGTTCCCTGACCATTAGAGTTTATCAAAGGTTGTTGAAGAACCAGTTCTTTGAAACTCCTTGTGTTTATTTGCTGAGATGTTATTGGCACATTGTTACATGGCATTGTCTTTCAGAAAACTCATAGCAGAACTATGTCTAGGATTTCAGTACTTTGAGTAATTGTGGTTCCCCTGAGCCAGTTTGTCATTCATTCATTATGTAAATATTTATTGACTATCTACTACAAGGAATGAACTACCCTATACATTTTCTAAATGACCCAGTTGGTGCCGTGACCCTTGTAACTCCCCACGTTTTCCTATTTTCTAGGAAGCTCCCATCTAGGTGACCCCCACTCAGCAAATGTATAGGACTTCACAGTGTGCATTCTGTGTAGTTCTCTCATTTCTGGCCTTATCTTTCTTACCGTCATTTTTCTCTTTGTCCATTTTCTTCCTTTTTTTTCAAGATTTTATTGTGTTGTGTCGTATGTATAAGCTGTACATCTTTGTTTAATAAGGTAAAGAATAAACAAGTCAATATCTAAACTTTTGAAGATAAGGTTGGAAATATACTATCTTCCCTATTAACGTAAATAGCAAATGATTTATAATGTATGTAAAAGCACACTCTTCCCCATAAAGTTCTATCTGAATTAAATAATTATAAATAAAAGCAGCTGCGATCAGATTTGCAGAGTTTAGTTTTCCATATTTGTCTTTCCCAGTGCTGAAAATAAAGGGATTTAAAAGTTTCTTACCTCATGGTGTTGGACCAAGAAAAGCTTGACATCACTGGCTCAGTATTTAATGCTAGAAATTGAGGTTCTTATGGGAAACCATTTGAACTGTGGCCAGTGTGAACCCATCTACGCATGTCAGTCTGGAGCATGGTATCTGCTTATGGGTCGTGTTTATTTACATTCTCCACATTATCCACGTGGTGATCTTTCTCCTGTGGCTCCTAGTGAAGACATTTTATTATACATATTTCAGTGTCTAGAGAGTTCCAGTCTTGTGTTCTGCCTGTTCACTTGCTCTCAGCTCTGTAAAGGAAGAAACCCCTATCAGCACATACTGTCGGCTTGATGCCTAAAATCTGCACGACAAGCTAAAAGCCTATGAGCCAACTTGGATTGGATGTTACAGTTCTACTTTTTTGTTTAGCGAGTGTTTTTTCCTCTACATTGAGTAATTCCTTAAGGAGAATGAAGGAAAATCATCGGTTTTCTGTGTGTGTGTTCTACTCAAAAGACGCAGGACTGCAGGTCTGTGTGCATGTGTATGTATAATCTATGTAGGCAAAAAGCAATCTCTTAAGGTAGACAAGCAAAAGTTGATAACCCACTAGTGGTGTTTAAACACCTAAAACATTTTAGAGCATCTCAGTTTTTATGTCACCTGAGACAAAATTTTTGTAACAAAGAAAAAAATTCAGTACTATACAGTCATTTTGGATGGGGTGGGAGAGAGGTTAGACCACTGTACCGAGCTGACACCTAGTAGCAGAACACTAATAAGCTGCATTAGGGCAAAATATCAGTTAGTTTTTCATCCCGTACAAAAAATTTCATGCAGTTGCCAAAGTTATGAGTGGGCATTACCTCACTTTAATGTTTTGTCCAGAATGGGTGGGTCTGGGAACTCAGTGAACTGAGCGCTGCCGTCCATGACATTTCGCTAATAATCAGCATAGGTGCACTTAGGAAATAGTCTCTTAAAAAGTACGGCCTTTTACAGTAATTCTTGTTCATGCATCAGGTCAGAGGTTTAGGTTTAGCCTCTAGTTGTCATTCATGGTATGTCTGTTTCTCTGTTTACACAGATACAAACATACACACACACACACACACATAAACATACACACATATGCATATTTTTGTATACATCATCAATGTTGGCAGTCTAAGGTTGCCTATATGTAACCTACATTGCAATTATTAGCAAATCATTATGTTTGGTGTTACGTGTTTCACTAATCCACCAACACCCATTGGACATCTCAGATGTCAGACACTGAGCTAAGGAGCAGAAATACGAAGATTAATAAACGGGGTCTCAAATAGTCCATGATCGGGTATGGAGACAGACGTTTTAATAGATTAAACTCAATATAAATTGTACAACTATTCTAATTGAGTATATATAAAAGAAACCCCCAAATAATAGAAGCTTAAGCACATAAAGGATTTACTCTCCCATGAAAAAGAAGTCAAGATGTCATCAATTCAAGGAGGGTTCCAGGCTTTTTCTCTTTCTGCTCTGCCATCTTTTTTTTTTTTTTAATTTATTTTTAATTTATTGGGGTGACAATTGTTAGTAGAATTACATAGATTTCAGTTGTGCAATTCTGTATCACATCATCCATAAATCACACTGTGTGTTCACCACCCAGAGTCAGCTCCCCTTCCATCACCATACATTTGATCCCCCTCACCCTCATCCCCCACCCCCCAACCCCCTTACGCTCTGGTAACCACCAAATTACGTTCCCCAGATTAATTTTCAAACCCCGTGGCCATCCTGTGGTCACCGACTGCCCTCCAATCCCCTCACCCTCCCCCCCACTCCCCACCCCTCCCGCCCATCTAGCAACCCTCAGTTTTTCCTCATTGTTTCCCAAACTGTTTCTGATTAGTTCATTCACTTATTCTTTTCTTTAGAATCCGCAAATAAGTGAGATCATATGGTACTTATCTTTCTCTGTCTGACTTATTTCACTTAACATAATGTTCTCTAGATCCATCCATGTTGTTGCTCTGCCATCTTTAGTGCAAGGTTTCCAGTCTCAGGATTGTCTGATTCTTCAAAATAGCAACTGGAGCCAACAGGAAGGAGGAAAGGCAGAAGGCAGAAGGGGACTTCCTCAACCAAGTGAGCTTGCTTAAGTAGCCTTCCCAGGAGTCCCACACACTTCTACTTTTATTTCAGTAATTACAATGTGGTCACATGGCCAATGAGAATGTATTCTTTTATCTGGCTGTATCGCCACCCCAAATAAAATTGATGCTCTGTTACTGAGAAAAATAGGGAAGATGGATATCGGGTCGCAACCAGTAATCTCTGCCACATGTAATTATGAACAAAAGGCTGAGGAAACATGAAGCAACAAATAAGTTAACTCTGGAATGTGGAAAAGACTTTTTGAGGAGGAGACAATTGGGATTTGAAGGATGAATAGGAGTTTGCCAAATAAAGAATTGGGAAAGAATGTTTTAGGCAGAAATAATAGCATGTGCAAAGACCCAGAGGGGTCTGACATTATATCTTCCAAGTAAGCCCATTTCTGTATTCCTCTTTTTTCCTCTGTTATTAAGGATAGCCCTGAAAGTAATAGTTCAACTAATTTTTAATTAATCTAACAGTTATTTAAAAATCAACAGATTGAGATATGTCAACAATGATTTTCCTGATGTAACTGCAAATAATTTTCTACTTGGACCAAAATAAGAACATTTTATCTGATGATGAAGTATTCCACATTTTAAAAATAATTGAGTTAGAATATTTTGGCATCTTAAAAAGGAATTGATACAGAGTAGGGGGGAAAGCAATTGTGTCAGGGCGATGTTTGTCTTTTCAATTCTGAAATTAAACAAAGCCAAGTTAGAATTGACTTGGTTCATATCCTGGGGTCCATAAACCTACACTGAGAGCTCTCAGTGGTCTGGCCAAGTTAGTCTTAAAGTATGTCACCTTCCATTTAGCTATTCCTAACATGACTGTTACTTTGGATCTGTGAAGCTGGAGCGTTCTTTTTTTAAAACGGCTTTAGAACCATAAGAAACTTTTAGGATTAAAGAGATTTTCATGATTATCTTCTTTTTGGCTCCTTTAGAGACATCACGGTGCATTAAAATTTTTCCAGAGAAACTTAAATCTTTTGAGAAACCTGAAATTTCTTTCAGAAATACACCTCGTTAGCTTCGAGACTACTGAGAGTATAAATTCCCATGCCCTCTGCCCATCTTGCCCTTCCACAGAGCTGAGTGTCTTATAAGATACAGGTCATCTCTTTCCAACCCCAAACAACAACAGTAGAGTCAGTGATTCTTTGAACACTGCCTAAGTGAAGATTGCCATGTTTGTTCAAAGGATTCAGCTCTACAAAAGCAATCAGGTAATTTAATCTACTGATTTTGGTTCGGGGGTGGGTTGCCACTTTGATTTTTGCTTACTTTCTAATAAGCTAGTATCTGGGGGATATTTTTTCAGATTTTGAACACTGGAGCACAAAAAAAAAATGAAAATATTTATCTGTAAAGATATATGTGCTCTGAGGTTCATTGCAGCTTTATTTGCGGCGGCCAAGACATGGAAACAACCAGTGTCCTTCGATAGATGATTAGATAAAGAAGATGTGGTACATATACGTAATGGAATACTATTCTACCATAAGAAAAAATGAAATGGTGCCATTTGTGACAACATGGATGGATCTTGAGATTATTATGCTAAGTGAAATAAGTCAGACAGAAAAAGTCGAGAACCATATGACTTCACTTCTATGTGGGATATAAAACTGAAAACAACGAAGGAACAAGACAGATGAAGAAACAAAAACTCATAGACACAGACAATAGTTTAGTGGATACCAGAGGATAAGAGGGGAAGGGGGCAGTAGATGGGGATAAACAGGATCAAATATATGGTGACGGAAGGAGAACGGACTCTGAGTGGTGCACGGCTGGTGTGCTATGTAGGTGGTGTGTTGCAGAATTGTGCATTTGAAACCTCTGTAACTTTACTAACCACTGTCACCCCAATAAACTTTAATTTTTAAAAAAAAGCCAGTATCTAGGCCTGACTACATAGTAAACCTCACAGCGACACCTCCCTTGTGTCTAGAGACCTCCAACTCCTTATTCATATCTCAGCTCAAAAGATTTTTCCTTAGGGACGTCTTCTCTGGCCTTTCTAACCAGGTCAGCTTCTCCATATTTTATGTTCTCAGAGTACCCTGTATCTATGTTTTATAGCTTGTATCGTGACTGTCATTTTGCATTTATTGTGTGTGAAGATTTGAGTCATATGTGCCCTCACCACGACACGCTGTCCCATGAGGGTGGGCCCCTCTGTGCTTAAACTCACCACTGGATTTTGCTCCTCACACAGGGCCTGACCCCCGCAGATCATTGATCACTGTTGGCTGAATGATTAAATGATTTTTCTGTAAATACATTATTTGTGTATTCCCATTTGGCACTGTGCTCAGAATATAAGAGTGAACACAGAATTGCTCAGCCCGTGTGTGGGTCCATGTTGAAAACAATTTCACTGCAGTCATAGACATGGAAGGAGTCTGAAGCCAGCCTGTGCTTGGTTCTGCAGGGACGAAGGCTGGGTGAGTTCTGACATGGCCTCACTGCAGCCTCTGAACATACTGGGGGGCATCGCTATTGCTGCTTCACCCCAGTAAACCCCCGGGGGTGAAGCCAGCCCACCTTTGCTCCCCACTTAAGAGCCGGGCACTAGGTTTTCTTGACATCTTTATAGTTCAAAAAATGAGTAACTTTTGAGGAAGTTGGTGCTTTGCCATCTATTTTTAAAGATGCCTGTATGTTTTTCTTGAAAAAGATACATATTAACACGTTTAAAAATACATTACATTTAAAAACACAATACTAAGTAATTGTATTTTTTCAACCTTTGCCTAAACAGGTGTTTGCAATTATTCAATAAAGGTACTGAAAGGAAAATCGAACCTCAAAGAAAGGTCACCATAACCACCAGATTTTTGAAACACAGGACAAATTGTGGAAACTTTGTGGAGATAAGACTCTTGAAATGTCACTACAGTTCTCTTTTTATTTTGTCCAAGACAGTAGTTGAAATAGTTTGGGAGTGGAATGTCTTTTGATATTAGATCTAACGAGAACTATAGAGGTACAAGAGTATGGTTTGGATTGAATCTTTTTTAGCTTGTACATTGAAAAGGAAAGAGTAAAAATACAAATGAGTTTACCCATCTACTTGATAAATGTGTGTGATTTTGTTAAGCCTGACTTGGACAGAGCATAAATATTTTGTTGATTTTAAAACTTGGCTAATTATGAACTAAGTGACCTTGGCGAGATTCATGACCTCACCTATAAAACGAGGCTATTTTCCATGATTGTTGTGAGAATGAATGAGATATGTGTATTGTGGGCCAGGCACAGCACAGGTGCTGGTCATGTCTGCTGCCCGCCGTGTCAACCCTTCTGTTCCACCACACGCACATGCGCTAACCTTGTTTCTGTTGGCTGACGTCGTGATTCTGTTTCTCTTCTTTTAGTCGAAGTGCTAGCTAGGAAAAGAAGTATTCTCATTATCATTCAGCAAGTATTTATGGAAATCCCACAATTTGCCAAGCACTGTTCTCGTGGTTCGGACTACGTCAATGAACCCAAGATACAAAACTCCTACCACTAGGCATCTTACATGCTAAGGAGCACCCGGAACATGGAGATTAGTCTTAAACTTGTTCCTGTTACTTCCTGTTTGCGTTTTTGTGTGTGTGATTTTGGTGAATCATAATTATTGACAGTGGGAATTATTTTTGAATTAACGTTGTATAATATCAATAGTGCAAGATTTTCCCCTCTCTCTCACCTTCTCACCCTGGCTAACTCCCTCCTCCTCCTTCTCTTTCTCTCTCTCCTCCCTCCTCTGTTTTCTCCTCCCCCTACCCCCACTTTTCTTTCTGTTTGTATATTTGAACTATGAAAACATCCTTACCCATGTTGTTTTTTTCTTCCTTAGTCTGATTCCAATTCCAGCTGAATTCTGTCCACTTCATGGGAAGCCTGTTTTGCCCCTCCACAAGGACGGTGGGAGGGTCATTTGGTGGTGATGGGCCTCACAGGGCGTCTGTCCTTCAGGGGGCACCCGGTTGAATTACACATCTCTCTTTCTTGTTAGATTGTTGGCTGTGATCACCAGCTGGGAAGCACCGTCAAGGAAGATAACTGTGGAGTTTGCAATGGAGATGGGTCTACCTGCCGGCTGGTCCGAGGGCAGTATAAATCCCAGCTCTCTGCAACCAAACGTAAGACACTACAGAGAGGGGACAATTGTTGGGCCTTTGGGCTTGTTATTAGCAAGTAGGGAATAACACCTCCACTGACGTGAAGACAAATCTGAAAAAACTGTGGAAAGATTCATGTCTCTGCGCTGTGGATTGGTGTAGGTGGGGCAAATCAGATCACCCACTACAACCGCAAGGAGGAAACTTTTCCTTTTGAGATACATTAGGAGTAAGCTGGACATGCATCTAGATATACTCTGTGTGCAAGCATGAGCTTGTTTCCCAGCATGAGGACAGACTGTATTCCTGCCCCTACCTGATACATAGTCAGACACGCTTGGTGGAATACAACAGGGAGAGTGGGTGGATCAGGACAAATTCATTCCCACAGTGAAATCACATGATCTTCATTTACAAAATGACCTTTGATCACTGCTAATCACAGGTTATTTTCAGAATTAACATTGGCAGTGATTGTTGACTTTTGTGTGCTAATCTCTCTACGCCAACACAATAAGTGTATGCTTACTATACGTGTGTGTGCTGGAAACTTTACATGATCATCTCATTTAGTCCTTGTAACAACCTTATAGCAAAGTACTATTTATCTCCATGTTATGAATAAGATAACGGAGGCTTAGACAGGTTATGTGATTTCCAAGGAGTCACACAGCTATTATGTAGCAGAGCCAAGATTTAAGCCCAAAGTCTGATTCCAGAGTCTAAGCACTTACTCGTTCCCCTGGACCGTCTCACCAGGCTGTTCTGTTCCATGGTGGGACATTTGTAAAGCAGTCAGATGGCTCAAGGCAAGGCACCTCAGATACCTGCCCAGCTGGGTCCTGCTTGGGTGATGGAATATGGTTTCGTAATGCGTAAACCAACAATGGAGTCACACACCAATCTCGTTCATTTTATAATACACTGTCCTCTGTGACAATCCTTGTTTTAGGTGCTGCAGCAGATACAGAAATAAGACAGCTCTTGTACTCAAGGACATGCTTTTTTAGAATAATTTGACCTTGCTTGGCACATTGTTTCCACTTTGCCACTATCCAGAATCCTTCAATAGATTCTTGATTGAGTATCTCTTTGTACATGTCTCCCCTTGGGAAATAAGAATGAATATTTTTACTGAATGTGGTTTTGTTCTCTTTTCTTGTTGACTAGATGGAGGAAAACAATTGACATATGAGGGGTTTGTGGCTTTAAACGGATGTGTAGATCAAGAAGAAAGGCAGCATGCACTGGAGAACTATTCCAAGAGGTCAGGAAAAGGCAGCTTGCCAAAAGGACTAGGCTCTAGGGAAGAAGAGATGGCAGGAAAAAAGGCTGGGGACTTTGAAACACATGAAACATTGGAGGTGCCAGCTTAGGAACCCTCCACATTCTAACACCCCTGCAGGCAGTGAAAAAACAAAACAACAAGAAAAGCAAAAACAAAAACAAAACCTCCAGCAGAGAGAATGAATAATGAAGTGAGTCAGACATTGATACAGTACATTCAGGGAAGATGTTTTTTCTTTGGTCATGTGTTGGTAGGATTTTCTGTAAGATGAAAGTTAAAGAATTTCGACGATGGAAACCGGAGAAGGATAGGATAGAGCACACCATATTTTGCTGTGTATAATGTGCTTCTGTGTATAATGCGCACCCATGTTTTTAGCCTAAATTGCCAAGGGAAAAAAAAGTCTTCCTTTTAATTTTTTAATTCAAGTTTTTGTTTGTTTACATTTAGTTACTTGTTTTCTGTATTATAAAAGAATTTTAGCATTTATTTTTTAACATATTATGATACAAGTAATTTTATGTAACAGATAATTAAAAAAACACAAGAACAGATACAAGGTACAAGAAATTTTATGTACGGGTAACACATTTACCATATTTACGCGTCATAGAAGGCCAAGAACTCTTCTTTGTTGCAAGTTCATTGTAAGTTCAACAAAACCGATTATCATATTCCAGGATATTATTTTGCATACAGATATCGTTATTGATTTCTAGAGTTATACTTTTAACTCATAAGCATAAATAAAAGAATTAAAAATATTGATATAGATACGGAATTAGTACTACCCATGTATAATGTGCATCCTTATTTTTCCCACACAAATTTGGGCAAAAACAGTGCGCATTATACACGGCAAAATATGGTGATTCTTTTGTAAATTTCTGAAATCATAGTGAGATATTTGGGAAAAAGTTACCTTTTAAAAGTTATTTTTATAGAACTCTTTAAGGAATACTACGGTAGGAGAGTTAAGATCTTTTTACTTATTGGTGTCACATAACTGATTTACTGCTCATTTATCTAAGAATCTAGAAATTTCTGTTAGGCACAAAAAAAGAGATGGCAGGCCTGTGTGCTATCCCCGCTGTATAGCACCTTCTGAGGGCATGCTTTTCATGGTGGGAATCCTTCCTTTATTCCCTCTCATGTCCTCCACCTGCCCCTCTTCACAGAGGAGCCTGAACATACTGCTATGATAGGTATTCCTCTTACTCTCCTGTGAGAGGGTGATCGGAGACCTTTGGGCCTGAATCACTGGAGCAAAGGTGGAAAGCTCTGAAGGAACAAACTGAAGCACATCGCGAGCCATAAGTCATCTCCAGGTCTGCGAATAGATACCTCAGTGCTCAAGACCAACAGTGGGTAAATTATATTATACACAACCTGATGATTTTCCATAATGACACAATGCAATTGATTCGTTTACCTTAGTGCTGATGATGCTTCATGACACAATGATTTATATCAATAAAGCCCAGCACATGCACGCACCTCACCACAATCTATAGCAGATGCTGAGCAAACTACCTCGTTTATGTTTTCTCTACCCCCGAAAAAACCTTCCACCCAAATTTACAGGCTGCGGGGTGACCCACAGGCAGGGAAGATTAGGCTGCTCTGCGGGGCCCGGCGTACCGTCCAGGTGAGTCGCTCTCCACCCATGAAGGCCTGGAGCCGCTCTGCCAGGTCTCTCCCGCGCTCTGCCAAAAGGACTGCAAGCCAGCCACATGCTCTTTTGAACTCCTAGCACTCGGGATCCCCACATTGAACTCATTTTCTTCTGAACTTACATCCAAGTTTTGTGTGTGTGTTTTCTTTCCTCATGTTATCAAGCCTTGGGGGAACAAAGGGAAAAACAGGAGAGTGGAGAAAGACCATGGCGGAAAGTGCCAGAAGGCAAAGGAGAAGTAGGAGGAACTGATCAAATGGCTGCTATTTGCTGGCAAATAAAGAAACCCTCTTTGTATTAAAAGACATTGTTTTTGCCTCCTGCAAATATAGACAACAGAAAAAGAACTAGATCAAGGCACTCTTTCCCCTTTCTAAAAGAAAAAAGTGTCCGCTGATAGCATTCAGTGTTTCCATGTTTTTCCTGGTCGCTTCGTTTCTACTTCCTCAGACCAACAACAACAAAAAAATC
This sequence comes from Rhinolophus ferrumequinum, assembly GCF_004115265.2. Lineage (NCBI taxonomy): Eukaryota > Metazoa > Chordata > Mammalia > Chiroptera > Rhinolophidae > Rhinolophus > Rhinolophus ferrumequinum. The sequence continues at coordinate 20,680,222 of NC_046295.1, read as the reverse complement.
AAATGTAGTGAACACTAACTTACTTTTGATTCTTGGAATGAAAGACTCATTTTCCCCCAAAATTGATTGGTTTGTACCATATTAGGTATTTTCCAATTATACTCAGAATATACTTAGACCTGAAGAGAACTTATTTGCCATCAGTTTGATGTTTCCAGCTTTGCAGATCTCTTATATGTATCTGCATGTTTTCAAATCACCTGGGTATCCTAAAGATCTCTCTCCACCTGTCTTGAGTGGCAGGAGCTTGAAAAACTAATTTATATCAAGATAAAATGAAGCTCCTAATGCCCGGCTTTGCTTCTCAGACTATGGCTTATGCTGATTTATAATAACTATGGGTAAACATATTCCTGGACTATCATTCTGGCTCAAAGATTTTGAGGTAAAAGATGTTTATCATAAAACACATGTCTAGATATTATAAAGTGAATAATATATCTGAATGGTTTAAAGAAAGCACAGAACTTTAAAGAAATTTCTACCTTGCACCTGATTTCAGGTTATATTCACAAGCTACTCATTCATTCATTCATTCAGCAGCAATTCACTCATTCATTCAACAACAAATATTTCTTGTGTATTTGCTATGTGCTAAGCAACTGTTTTAGGTGCTGGAAACACAGGAAAGAGCAAAACAGACAAAAATCCATTTTTCTCATGGGGCTTACACACTAATGTGAAAGGTAGAGAGATAAAGGGACAAAACAAGTAACTAAATAAAATGTGTATATGTCATATGGTGATAGACGTCATGGGATAGTAAGGCAGAGAAGGAGAATTGGAGATAGAGATGGGCTGCCAGCCAAGGGTGCTGGAGGTGTGTTGCAATGTTAAGGAGGCTACTAAGGAAGGATTCACTGATACGGCATTTGAGCGAAGATCTGAGGGAGCGGCAGGTAGAGCACCATGAAAAAGTCAGGCGGAAGAGAAATCCAGACATAGAGAACAGCCAGTGCAAAGGCCCTGAGGTACATTCTTAACATATTTCTTGAAGAGCCAAGAAGCTGGTGTGAGGTGAAGAATAGCACGAATGTTGCAGGATTTCACAAGGGCTTGGCCGTTGACCTCAATGAGATGATAAGTCACAGGAGGATTTTGAGCAGGGGAATGACTTGATGGGATTTACTTTTTTAAAGGATCATTCTATCTACTATGCTGAGAATAGATTATAAGGGGTCCAACTGTAAGAGTAGGGAAAGCAGTCAGGAGGCTATTACAGTAAGTCAGGCCAGGGGTGATTGTGGCTTTGACCATGGTAGTAACGTAGGGGATGAGAAGTGATCCAATTCTGGATATACTGCATTTCTTTGAATCTAAGACATCATTGTTTGAAAGAGGTACCATTATTTTATGTGCCACTAAGAGAGAGAAAAAAAGATACCATTGAAATGAAGAAACAGTAACACAATGCCTTCCTGCCACTTAGGACTTTTACCTGATAGTTATTAAAAGATCTATGTTAGACTTCGATTTATTTTTATCTTATATTACTCTTATGCATCCAGAAAAGTAAAATAAAACTGAAATAAATGAATACGTTGATAAATAAAATTAAAGTTTTTCTCAAACTTCAATTCTTTTAAATCATTTTGAACTCAGTCAATTTCCACACATCACCAGGGTACTGGTATTACAGCATTTTTAAAAAAATCCACAAAAGAAATAAAATCCACTGGTATTGGGCTCTTTTTTAATAGTTTTATTGAGGTATAAATGATATACAGTAAACTGGATATTTAAAATGTACAGTTTACTGAGTTTTCACATATACACACACACCTGTGAAACAATCACCATGATCAAGATCATAAACATATCCATCATCTCAAAAATTTTCTTGTGCCCCTTGTAATCCTTTCCTTCTGCTCCCTGATGCCCCTGTCTTCTGGCAAACAATGATCTTATTCCTGTCACTATAGATTAGATTGCGTTTTCTAGAATTTCATGTAAATGGAAGTACATAGTGTATAGTCCTTTCCGTCTGGCTTTTTTCACTCAGCATAATTATTTGAGATTCATTAATGTTGTAGCATGTATCAGCGGTTCATTTTCTTTTATTGCTGTGCAATAATTCCATTGTATGGACATACCACAGTTTGTTTATCTATTCACCTGTTGATGAATATTTGGGTTGTTTCCACTTAGGGGCTCTTGCAAATAAAGCTGCTATGAACATTCATGTCCTTGGCTTAGATGGACACATGTTTTCATTTCTCTTGAGTAAATTCCTGGGATTAGAAGGGCTGGATCATAGGGTAGGTGTATGTTTGACATTTAGGTAACTACCAGACTATTTTTCTGAGAGTTACTATTTTACATTTCCACCAGTAATGTAGGAGAGTTTCACCTGCTCGGCACTCTTGCCATCGCTTGATATTGTCAGTATTTTTTAGTTTAGCCATTCTAATTGGTGTGTAGTAGTGTCTCATCGTGCTTTAATTTGCATTTTTCTAATGGCTAATGATGTTGAACATCTTTTCATGTTGTATTCGTTTCCAATTGCTGCTGTAATAAATTACCACAAACTTAGTGGCTTAAAGCAACACACTTATAGTTCTGGGGGATCAGATGTCTAAAATGGGTCTTGCTGGGCTAAAATCAAGGTGTTAGCAGGCCATGTGCCTTCTGGAAGCTCTAAGGGAGAATCTACTTTCTTTTACTTTGATTTCCCAGCTTCTGGAGGCTATCTTCTTTCCTTGGCAATTTCAAAGCCAAGCAGCATAGCATCTTCAGATCTCTCTATGACTCTAACCTCCTCTTCTGTCTCCCTCTTCCAATAGAACAAATGCTTGTGATTATATTGGGTCTGCTCAGATAATCTAGGATAACATCTTTATTTTAAGATCAGCTATTTATCAATCTTAATTTCATCAGCAACCTTAATTCCCCCTTTCCTATAACATATTGGTAGGTTCAGGGAACATCTTTGGCAAGAGGAACGAGTGGGAATTATTCTGCCCATTATACATGAGCTTAGTTCCTCTTTAGTACAGCGTTAGTTCAAGTCTTCTGTCCATTTTTAAAATAGGTTGGTTGGTTTCCTGCTGTTGAGTTTTGAGAGTTCTTTATATATTCTGGGTACAAGTCCTTTGTCAGATATGTGATTTGAAAATATTTTCTCTCAGTAGGTAGCTTTTAAATTTTTTTTTCAAAATTCCTTAATGTTATCTTTCACAGAGCTTTTAATTTTGATGAAGAATAGGTTTATCCTTTTTTGCTTTCATGGATTATACATTTAACGTCATGTCTAAGAACTCAGGTCACAAAGTTTTCTTCTATGTTTTCTTCTAAAACTGTTATAGTTTTACATTTTACCTTTAGATCTATGACCTATTTTGGGTTAATTTTTGTATAAGATATAAGGTTTATATCTAGGTTGAATTTTTATAAGGATGTGCAATTTTTCCAGCCCCATTTGTTGAAAAGATAACCTTTCCTCCCTTGAATTAGCTTTAAAAATGTCAGAAATGCATTGGCCAGTTGTGTGTGGATCTATCGCTGGACTCTATTCTGATCCCTTCACCATAGCACATTGTCTTGGTTGTTACGGCTTTAAAGTAAGTCTTAAAACCAGGTAGTCTGATTCCTTCAAGTTTATCCTTCTTTTCAAATGTATTTTGGGTATTCTAATTCCTTTCCCTTTCCACATAAATGTTATAGTCTGCTTTTCCATAAATACAAAAAAATCTTGCTGGGATTTTTATTAAAATTACGTTAATTCTACAGATGATTTGGAGGGAATTGACATCTTTAATGTATTATTCAACCTATGAATACTTCATGTCTCTCAATTTATTTAGGTCTTCTTTGATTTCTTTCATTAGTCTTTATTAGTTTTAAGCACACATGCCCTGTATGATTTAGTTAGATTTATACCTCTTTCAAATGGCATGGTATTTTTAATTTCATTTTTTGTGTATTGCTAGTTTATTCTTGGCCACGTAGTTTGCAAACTTGCCAAACTCTCTTATTAGTTCTGTGAGTTTTTAAATTTTCTACACAAATGATCATGTTGCTTACAAATCAGGATAGTATTACTTCTTCCTTTTCGATTTATAAACCACTTATTATTTTCATGGTGTTACTACACTGGCAAGGATGTCAATACAATGTTGAACAGAAGTGGTAAAAATGGATACCCTTACCTTATTCCCATTCTTAAGGGGTAAAGCACTCAGTTTCTCATTATAGAGTATGATGTTAGCTGAAGGGGTTTTGGAGACGCTCTTTATTACCTTGAAGAAGTTCTCATCTGTTCTTAATATGCTGAGAGTTATTATCATAAATGGATGTTGATTTTGCCAGATGCTTCTTCTGCCTCAATTGAGATGATATTGTGGTCTTTCTTAGACTTTTGTGATGGATAACGTTAATTGATTTTCAAATAAAGAACCAGCGTTACATTCCTGGAGTAAACTCTATTTGGTCGTGGTGTGTTGTTCTTTCTATAGATTACTGAACTTGATTTGCTAGCATTTTGTTTGAGGTATTTTTACATCTATGTTCATGAGAGACAGTTGTCTGTAGGGTCCTTTTTTTTATTCTGCCTTTGGTTTTGAAATCAGTGTAATATTAGCCACATATAATGAGTTGGGAAGTGAGTCCTTCTCTTCTGTGTATTGTAAGAGATCACATAGATTTGATGTTACTTCGTCTTTAAACTCTTGTTAGCACTCAACAGTGAAATTCTCTGGGCATGGAGATTTTTTATTTTGTACTTAGTTTTTTGAATGTATGTACTACAGTTATAGTTACTATTTTAATGTCTTATCTGTGTTCTTATTTTTCTCTTCAATATGGGTTGTATTTAGCTTGTTTCTTTGTTTATTTGCCTACCTGATAATTTTTTACCTTCCTCCAGACATTGAAAATTTTATCTTGCTGGATACCAGATATTTTTGTATTCCTATAAATGTTCTTGAGTTTTGTTCTGGAAGCAGTTAAGTTACTAACATCAGTTTGATTTTTCTGGGTCTTAAAATTTGTTAGCCGGGACCAAAGCCATGTTTGGGCTAGTGCTAATTGTGCCCTGCTACTGAGGCAAGACTCTTCTGAACGGTCAGTATCCCAATATAGGAAGTTTTCCAGCGAGGCTGATAGGATAAGATACTATTTGAGACTTTTATGTGTGTCAGATACCTGTTCGTATCATTCTTTTATGTAGTTCTTTTCCTGGGCTCCGTAGTTTTTTCACATACATGTGCTGATTGATTAGCATGACTATGCTACTGGATATCTAAAGAGAACACTTTTAAATCTCCAGAGTTATCTCTCTGTGTAACTTACTCTGGTAATTTGTCCTTCAAACTCTAGCCACCTTGATCTCCCTGGGTTCTTAGCTTTGTCTTCTCAACTCAGGGAATCCAGGGGGCTCTGAGTTCCCACTTCCTGAGCCACGGCCTGGAAAGTCTTGCAAGGCAGTGAGCTGAGGCGATATTAAAGCTTACCTACTTTTTTTCTGACTCTCAAGGATTACTGCCTTTCTTTGCCTGGTATCCTGTGTTTTGAAAGTCATGGTTTCATATATTTTTTTCTGACCTTTGGTCTGGGAGATTAAGGCCAGACCCTATGAGTCCATCTTGGCAGAAAGCAGAAGGCTTGATGCTGGGCTCTTAATTCAGGTTTGCAATTACGTAGTACTAGTCAGCTTTTGACTCCTATTTTGAGGATGTTCTTTAGCACTTCTGATTCTTCATCTCCCTACAGCCCTCATAACCATTTGATTCCCAGAGGTTAAATGAATTCATTCCACTATTATCTTGGAATTTTCTTCCAAGCTGCTGACACCCATTTTGCAAGTTTGATACTGGTTGTTTTGATGTTAGCACCTGTACGGGCAAAGATAACTATGGCAAGATTACTGCCTCGGTGAGAGAAAACATAAGACACAGTGATTGTGAGGTGCATTCTGATTTCATATATGTTAAAATGTGAAATATGGTAGACTCAATAAGTACGGCTTTTTGACTCATGACGATAGGACTTTCTAACTGATTAGATTTAAGGATGAAGTCAAGGATGGCTCCAAAGATTTTGTTCTAAGCAACTGCATAGAAGAAATTCCCTAACTGGGGTGAGGTGGGAAGCATCTTGTTTGGCCTGTCTAGTATATGTCCTCCATGGTGCAATTACTGATAAACTGGTAGGTGTGTGTGGCGGGGGGTGGAGGGGGGGAGGTGAAGGGAGTTGTGGAAGGCCTCAAATGCTGAGTTTCACTTTATTTTATTGAATATATTTTAAAAGTGATAAAGTAGTCATGAAGATTACAAATATACTATCAAAACCTCCTCAACATTGGCAGACTATTTTTATATGTAGCCACGTGTGTTAACAAGGGATCTTTCATTAAAAAAATAATAATGATAAGATAAAGTAGCAGCCCCAAAGGCTTACAGCAAAGAGTCTTTAAAAATATGAACTTATTAACAGGTCTAAAAATAAGATAAACTCCGATATCAGAACAGGAAATCCTGTCTTTTAAAAACTTATCACCTTTCTCTGATACAGCAATGAATCACACAGAAAAATCTTGTTAAGATTAAAAATGAATCTAAAATGTTCTACAGGAAGATGTGGAATACACACACACATGTTGCCAAAAAAATGTATACACCTTTTAAGAAAGGAAAAAACTATTAAAATTTTAATTCTCAATATATACCGATAATATGAATACAAATCACGTTTGACTTCTGCAATTACAAGAGGTGCTCAAAGTGGTTACCATCAGTGTCCAGACACTTCTGATTATGGCGAACTACTGCTTGAGCAGCGCTGACCAAAGTGTCCACTTGTATACATTTTTTTGGCACCCTGGTGTGTGTGTGTGTGTGTGTGTGTGTGTGTGTGTATACACGCGCACGTGTGTATGTAGATTGATTTATTTTTTTGAGAAAATCTTTTAGGTATAATCCTTGAGAACAATTTTCTTGAAAAAGGAGATTTGCAACCCATATATGTGAAATGGCAGAATTTATGATCCCCATGGAAACTTTGTCCATTTAATAAAGAAAGAGATTACCTGGTCTCTGAAGCAGAACTTTCAGAATTGTTGACTAATAACCTGGAAACATGTCTTGAAGATTGGCATCATGGTTCTGTCAACAAAACCAGAATAGATCAGGGCCAATGCACTTGATCATACAGTACTGTGCCTTCTTGGGAAAGGGTACCTGGAGGAATTGCAGAACCCTCAGAGAGGATAGAGCCACTCACGTCTCCAGCTATACCAATTGAATTAATCACTGAAGGGCAGTTGATGAAACCAGACTGTCCACACATTCTCAGATGTTTTTAACATCTCTCTGTGCATAATACTATAGTAGATGCCAAATAGAAGAATCCTCCAACCCATCCCTAATCATTGAGAATTTATCGTCAAATGAAACAATCATTAATACATGTATAACTCAAAGACTGGCTTTTTATCAACATGCAGAAAATGAAATTAATGTTTTTCTTTTTTTTGTCAAATTAAAAGCACCATATATTAAAGTATATTCTGAGATTTATCAGGGGGTGTTAACAGATGATACTTATGAAAAAGTTTCCTTAAGTAAACACATTGGAGACACAAATAGAGTGAAATGGATTTCTTTGGTTCGGGGCTCCTTAAGAATCTAATTAATGTGCTTTTGTAATTTCCATGAACAGAGTACAATATATGGTATTTCCCCACACATTTTCTCTTAGGTCCCTTTTTCAGGGACCATCTTGTGGGGCTGGTGCTTTGTTTGTCTTGTGTGTCACTGGATCTCTGGTGCCTAGTATGGAACCTGACACTAGGAGACACTCAAAACTATTTGTGGAATAAAGTAATGAATTTGCTGGTTGCCTGATGACCTGCCAGTTGTCTGTTAGCCCTTTACGGAACCACAGAAGAAATAGGCCATGACTCTACTACGTTGGGTGCTGTGTACTGCTGATGGTGCAAGTTTGCACCAGCCCAAATGACTCCACATTTCTTTTTAACTAGGCAAGTGTGCAGGGCTATTGGAAGGCATTGCCTGGTCTACCCTCTCCATCCTGGCCTTTGCCCCCAACAACTCGGAGTTTCCTCCCCATCTTCCTCAGGGAACACACAAAGGTTACTGCGTCAGCCAAAAGCTGGGTTGATGCCCCAGCATGTGGAATGTGAGTCACTTCTCAGCAGAACAAGAGGGAGTCTGCCTGAGCAGTGTGGGGGTCAGAAGACCGCCGCTGAGCATTGCAGGGCCAAACAGAAAGCTTCCCTTTTACTTGCACTTTACTTGACCTGTGGATAAACAAAGACTTTCTATTTCTAGAAATCCCATTGTTTTAACTGCTTTGAGTTTCTTTTGTAAACTTAAACATCCATGTCTTTATGCAAGGCGTTTAAAGCTCTGTGGGCCCAGTCTGAGCATTCTTTGTTCCTTTTCTGTATTCCCTTTACATGTTTTGTTCTTAGATGCCACAAACTCTTAGCTATCTGAAATTCAGCCTTTCTTTAACAATGTAGGACATTGAAAGCAACTAGAAGGTTGTAGTGTGAGTAGAATATTCAATATTGCAGAGAACTTAATAAATGTAACCTCTTTAGGGAAGAAATTGAGAGCATATGATTCTTCTTTCTCATTCAGCTGGCTATGTGCTAGGGGCCCTGAGGCGTTAAAAAACATCATAAAATAATGTCTTTTAGTTCCTGTTTTCAAGGAAATTTGAAATGGGGGGGACAAAGGGGATAATATTACAAAATACTGTGTTCCAGACTATATATCTATATATATATATATATATATATCTCTTTCCACACCTATATCTCTTCACAACCATGTTATGAGGTAAGTGTTGTTTCCTCTGTTTTACAGAGAAGCTAAGGATCAGAGAAGTTAAGAAACTTCTGAGATTCGTTTATTGAAATTAAATTCTCCCCAAGGCAAGATGATATAATGTTGAAATTCAGAGAAATTGGCTACCTTTTGAGATTCTTTTATTTAAACTAAATTCTCCCCGTGATAGGATGATAATGTATAATATGTGAAACAGAACCCCACAGAGCTTCAGAATATGCTGATGAGTTTAAAATACCTGCTTTTCCTTGTCTTCTGGAAGGCCCTCCTGTTCTTTGACCTTGGGTTACTCCTTATACTTCTCAGAGGCTTCGTTTCTTTTCATAAAGTGGGGGTGGTGGCATCCTCCTTGCCCTTTTATGTGTTTTGGGTGAAGGAATAAATAGTATAATTTAGATGAAAGTGAAACTCTTCAATGCCGTATAAATATAAGGTATTGTCACAAATGGAGTTCTAAGTAAGAATGCCTGTGATGTCTTTGGGGTGCATGTAATAGACCTTCATTTTTTTTTTTTTTCAGTGTAGGTTTTGGGATTGCTTCCAATGAGTTTAGGCTCAATTTTCAAGTATAATAAAAAGTAATCCATTATTTAATGATCTGTGATTCAGCCAATTTTTTTTTTCCAAAACAGAGAGGATGTGTGGGGGAAGTGTGAATAACCACTTATGGAACACCCAATATATGTAGTATTAGATGCACATAGTGTAGAGGATAGTGGAGAACTGGAAGGCATGATTTCTGCCCCAGAGGGACTGAAAGAACTTAAACAAATATACGTTTCCCTTATTCTTATCTGTCCTGCTTATCCAAGGTAGTTACTTTGCTAGAGAAAAATCCAGATTTTGATATAGTAAAGTGATCCTTTGAACATTAGAATTTATTTTCCTTTTGTAATTTAACACAATTGCTCTAATCTAGAGATATTTGGCAATATAAGACCAGGATTTAAAATCAGAAATGAGAACTTGCAAATCTATTTTTCCCTATATCAAAATTCACATATTTTTTAAAAGGCCAGATCCCTTAGGAGTTAGCTAGTCATCAGCTTTTTTAGCATATTTTATTTTGAGGAAAGTAGAAATTTTGATTCCCAAATATTGGTGTTCACATTAAATATTTTAAAAAGTGTTGTCATTTGGGGTCGGGGGTATGTAAGTCAGTGCCTTTCTAGGAGACAATCAATAATTTTGTATCAAATTATGTGCTTTTTAAGACTTTGCTTTGTTTCTCTCTAGTGGATGACACTGTGGTTGCTATTCCCTATGGAAGTAGACATATTCGCCTTGTCTTAAAAGGGCCTGATCACTTGTGTAAGTAAACTTAGTTGTTTTCCTTTGGGTATTGGGAATTTTAGTCATTATTATTTATTTTTTGTTCCCAGAAGAGATTAAAATGCAGAAGTACAAATCTTTCCACTCTATAATAATACGATATTTTGAGTGCTTCTGTTTATCTTTCGGTTGCTTGATGAGATAGCAAAAACCTCTGTGGTAATTATCTCTAACCACAGTCTTCTTGGAAAATACAAAATACATGCTCCCCATAGGTTGGTCATGAGTTAAGCACATGTTTATGCTTTTCTGCACATTATTTCCCATTCTTTCTGATTTTCCTTTCCAATTAATCTCCGTCGTTTTCCTGCCTCGCCTCTTCTTTTTTTCTTCTTCTTTCCGCCATTCCCTTCCTTTTCTTTCTTCTTTCTTTTATCCGTCCTACTCATGTTTCATTACTTTATCAAGAGGAACATAGAAACACCAAACAACGTTAACCCTGTGCTATTTAAATAAAACCATTGTGGTATGATTAAGCATTTCATGTATTAGAGACAATATAAGGTCTGCGTATCTTCAAGATAGCTATTGAAATTCAGGATTACTAAAGGGTGATCATAACACAAAGATCCAATGGTAGCAGATCCCACCACAGTTTGTACAAGAATGGTCTTCAGTCATGACAAGCCAGCAGCACACATCCATATCTGTTTTTTAAATACCATTTAGTACTGCTTATATGTAGACCTGTAAATTACAAGCAGGAAATTATGGACTATGAACCAGGGAGGGAGTAGGAGAGGATATGCTAGTATTTTCTGCAAAATTCAATTTCCCTGAAAGATTTCACTCCAGTTGATCCCTTGAGCATTTCTGATCTCCTCCACTGTAATTGTTCCTGGGTTCCTACAAAGCCATCGATCATCTTCTGCTCTTTCTCCCCTCCTGCACATATGCCTAAGAAACCAATTTAGGTAACAAGCACTATCGTTTGGGAATTGGATTATGACTGAAATCATACCAGAAAAACAAACAAGAAGAAGACAAATTGGAGCCTGTGAAAGTTCAGATAGCCTACTGTAATCTTCCTTAAAAATAAATATGTTTCAGTAAATACAGTCACTAAAAGAATAAATAAGGTACAGTTCAGGCAAAGCCAAAAGATGATGATAAGACACCTTATGTGATCCAAGTTCTTTTCTAGCCCTGAACCACCCCAAAACTATAGTGTTCACATGTCAAAGAATGAAATATGTGTGTATACTATTACCATTCAAATGATTTGTTTTTCCCCTTGAGAAATGGACAGAGGTAACTGCTGGTGTAACAACCCCACTCAAAAACAGTATTTTTCTGAGCAGTGACACCCTAAAATGAAACATCCAGACCAAAATCATCACCAAGTTGGGGATTGACTCCTCACTGCAGAAGAAAAAAAACCAAAGGAACGTAGATATAAGAATATCTAGAAGAGGAAAATTCATTTTTATAAATGTATTAGCCTCCCAGATTTGATAGGTAAAGCGGCAAATGATATTCACAGATGATGAAAAGCAAAATGGAATCTGCTTTTTTGCTCCTAACAGACATGCTGCTGATATCATATGTATAACTAAGGAAGTTTTTGTTTTGTTTTTTTGTATTTGGAATATAATTCAAATTGAATGTGTGAATAAACGATGCCACTCCAGAGCGGAGGAGGGAAGCCTGAGCTACTCCCAAAGAAAGGCTACACGGACTTTATCTGAGGGTCATGGACATTTAATTGGACACTAACATTCTCCACCTGCTGGTATTCCTTGTAGTAGAGAAGGTGTTCGACAACATCTAGAATAATTTAGTACAAATACTTTAGGCACTTTAGTACCACCAGCGACCTTAAAATTCTCCTTAACCCCAGGACCTCAATCTGTAAAACATGTAAGAAGGAAATCATTCTGATTGAATGTAGGGTAGGTGACCCACAGCTTCACCTAGCCACCCCATCTTTCTTCTAAAGAACCCCTGCCAAAATCAAGGGTTCTTGTGCAAGTTTTGGAAACCAATGTTCGATTTCACCTATCTACCTTCCTTCATGCAGTGGGCAGTCATTCTAAGTCACCTCTCAGTCACATGAGAATTTAACGTGCTCTGAAATATGTATCATCATTACCATTGTCCCCAGCCTGCTCTGATTTCCTACAACAAAAGATGCTTTGTAGGCTTTGTCATTGGTCAAATATTCCAGGAATCAAGACGTTCTTCTTTCTGTCTTAAGCTCTTATGAAACATCATCTAGGTACACAATACTGAATGACATCCCAAAAGGAATTTTTAAAAGAAAGAAAACTAAAAAGAGCAGTTAGTTCCCTGTCCTTCAGTCATGATACTTTGTTTGTTTTAAGCAATGGCGCACACATGGTAAGTAACCAGAAAGTATAAATCAAGTGACACAGACACTGAGGGAACGAATGCAGAGAGGCACCCTGGATCTCATAGGGCAAAAAGAAAAGTATGGGGTATTCTAGACTGGGGGCCAGAAAGGCTGAAATCCAAAAGATATGTATGGAAGATGGTTTAGTCAAAGGTATGGGATTATGTAAAGTGGAATGCCCAAATAAAATGATCCAGGAAGCCAAAGATTTTTTTGACGGGGAGTCTTGAATGTTTGGATAATGGATTTTAAAATGATTTCATTTGCAGCATAAATTGTTATGTGATCCAAAGTCCCTATATATTTTGTGTACATCATAATTTTAATTGTGTCAGCTCTATAAAGAATGATACTTAACCCTTACATAGTTCTAGACTCTGTTCCATGGAATGTACACGCACGTGGTCTGCTGTAAACCTGGGAATGTCTTTCTTTCCTCTCCCTGTGTTTGATTATGTAGATTTGGAAAGCAAAACCCTCCAGGGGGCTAAAGGTGAAAACAGCCTCAACTCTACAGGCACCTTTCTTGTGGACAATTCTAGTGTGAACTTCCAGAAATTTCCAGACAAAGAGATACTGAGAATGGCTGGACCACTCACAGCAGATTTCATTGTCAAGGTAAGCCCATTTTGGTACCTTGTTTTCAAGCCACCTCCAGGTATTTATAATCTCTTGATGAGAGAGAGAGAGAGAGAGAGAGAGAGGAAGAGGGAGAGAGAGAGAGGCTTTAGGTTTTAACATAGATTTGGAAAGCCTATAAGCCTGATCCAGGAGATGTTTAATTCAAGGATGTTGAACTACGTCCTGGACTTTAAAAGACTATGATATTTTTAAGGTCTAGGAAAATCCTGAATGTCTGTGTGTGTGTGTGTGTGTGTGTGTGTGTGTGTGTGTGTGTAATTTAATAAAAAGATTCCACTCACAAAGCCAATATATCATTAGTGGGGCTATAAACTGTTTTTAAAACAGGTTAGGATACAGTCATTGACTCGTATAAGGTGTCCTCAGTCAGAGAGAAAGACAAACTAATGATCCATAGACTTGGTCTTGCTTCCTTCCAATTGCAAGTTCTGTTTTCTCTTGTACTGGCAACAAGACTAAGTTGTTTCCTTCTATCAGAGCTTCCCTACTCTTCAAGGTAATATAAAACACATTGCTGGACGCAGCATACACATTCTGTAGGAAAAATGTACACACTAGAAGAGCATTTGGGAATCACAATAAAATAAAACATATTTTTTTCCTTCAGTAGGTCAGAAGGACCTGAAGGATTTCAGCTGTAAAGCTGTAAAACTTGTAATGTGTCCAGGATTCCATAAATTTTTCATCATGGGACCTGGAGCCAGAGGACATTTGATTTAAGCTAAGGCTTGATGACCCCATGGCAGCTGGAAGTAAGAATGCATATAGGAAAATGTGATAGGCAGTGAGGTTGGATGGAAGAAGGGTTCCAGGGTACTGTTCTTTGTCTCCATCTACATGGTAGCTCTTTTTAATCCAGTTCACCTGCCAGCCACATGAACATGAGCAAGAAGCTATAAACCATCAAAAGATAGCTCTCAATAGAAATGATGCTGAAGGCAGTTAAGTAATTTCAGTCAAGCAATCAAATACAGACATACCTCAGAGATATTGCAATGTCAATTCCGGACCACCGCAATAAAATGAGTTTCACAATGAAGCAAGTCGTAATCCTTTTGCTGGTAGAGGGTATTGCCTTCAATTTGTAAAAAACACAATATCAGTGAAGTATAATAAAGTGAAGCGCAATAAAACGAGGTATGCCTGTACCGTAAAAAATTGAGAGATCTTTGTATTTTGAAGCCCTTTTTGTATGGTTGAATAAACCATTTATGCTCATTTCCCTAATGGCTTTGCAAGCATTAATACACATACTGACAATATAGAATTGGATTCAAGTAATATTATTCACATTTAAATACTTCACAGCATTGTTGAATACATTTCATGTATCCAGCTGCCTTCTAAACATCACTACTTGGATGTCCCACAGACACAATGAGCTCAACATGTCCAAAACTGGACTTGTCTATCCCCAGACACCTACTTTATCTTCTTTCTTATCTTGTAGAATAATACACTGTTTACCCAACCGAGTCAGAAAAACTTTGATTCACACCAATTTCCTCTTCTGCTATATTCGCGTAGTCAGACATTAAACTTTGTCAGTTCTACCTCTGTATCATCTTTCAGGACTATTCTTTCTTCTCCATCTTTTCTGCCACTATCATAGTTTTAGACCTTTGTATTTCTCACCTGAACTAATATCATGGACTCTGAACTAGTTTCCATTGCCCATGTTGCCGTCAGAGTGAGTTTTCTAGAACCCTAACTCCTGTCTTCATAATCCTGCATTGTCCCTCACCTCCACTCATTGCTTTGGTATGAGAATGCAAATCCATAGCACAACATGTATTACTCTCAATAATCTGGATTCTCTCTACCCTTCCCACCTCACCTTTGACTTTTCTCCTCCCGTTTCAACCAATTGAACGGCTCACAGGTCCCCCAACGTCTTGTACTCTCATAAATGATTACCTTTGCATGATGCTGTACCCTCTATCTGCAATGCTCTTATCTTTTCTTCTTCCATTCACTTCACTAACTTATAATCGTTCTTCAGGATTTTCTCTTTCCAGAAGCATCCTGAAGCGTTTTGCAGGATTTTTTTCTTTCCAGAAGCATTCAGGATTTTCTCAAATAACCCAAAATTCCTATTTACATTACATCTTCCTACTGTGTGTTCCTTGAGGGCAAGGACAGAATCCTACTTGTCTTCTATCTCCATAAGAAAACCCAATGAACCCTAGCAAGTGCTGGATGAATAAAGGACTTTAGCCACATGGCAATTGCTGAAGTGGCACAGATGCAGACATCTTCATTTTACCTGCAAAGAAACAGCCTTAGGGAAGTTGAATAATGTGCCTAAGCTCACCCTGATGACAAATCAGGACCAAAAATCACATCTCTTTAATTCTGGCCCAGAACTCTTTTCAGTATTCTGTGTTGTTTCTAAAAGTCTTTTTTTTCTTTTACATGTAAGTACATATATTTAAGAAAAAATGGACTTTAAAGAAGTTTTTGATACTTTCCTAGGTGTCTACCATCTGTAAATATTTTCATTCAGAACAAACTAAGCTACTATCATTTTAGTGATTTTTGCATTATACTCATTTATCATATTTGGTGACTTAGTTTCAGGTTGCAAATGAGAGGAAATTAAGGTTTCATTAGAAAATATCAGGACTGAAATAATGTGAAGTTATTCTAAAATAGATTATAGAATTTTAAAAATCAGTTTATTCAAACTTCAAAATGAGTCAGATAATTTAAGAAGATACAGAAGAAGAAAAAAGAAGAAAATTATCTTTTTGATTCATAATGAAGCAACATTTTCTTCCCTGTTTTCCCCAGGGAATAACTGAAAATGAAAGATTACCATTTGATTTTTTTTATCATCTTTCATGATTTAGGAGCTTATAAATTATACACATAGTTTGTAATTCAGTTTTTAGTGTTCAAAGTGTAGTCTATTTGGCGTCATATATTAATTCAAGCAATGACTTCCTATTTGAATGAGGTACACAGGATTTAAATGGAAATGGTTATTTGTCAACATCTTCATGGCATTTTACTGTCAAAATATTTTTTTTTGTTTATTTAAAAGAGAAAGACATTTTTTTTTGCACGAAAGGAAATTTTTTTTACAGTGAGAAATCGTTATATATTGCCATTGGTTCCAAAATTATGTTTTGGAATTTCCTTTAAAGATTAAAACCAGACTAAATTTTTATCTTGCTTCCTAGAGGAGCATGTCTTCCAAAAACTTAAACTTCCTGCATTGGCTGTGCAAACATTTTTGGCAATACTAGTGGAGAGTGGTAGAAAGGATAAGTTCTCTAGAGTTTGGTATTTTCTCCTACGTACTGGGTGTGTGAACTTCAGTACGTTGTTCCACCTCTTTGAGCCTGTTTACTCCTTTGAAAAAAATAGTAATAAAATACCACCCTATAGAGACTTTGTGAGGAATTGAATGAAATAGTATGTATAAAAGCGATAGGACCAAATTACTTCTTTTCCATCTCTTTGAAATGCTTTCACTTCTGGTCCAACTTATCCTAGTGCTCTTCTACACAATGGCAGAAAGTTGCTTCTATGAAAATGGTCTGAGGCCTGTCAATTTTCAAGTGGCATACCCAGGAACAATTTGGCAGGTGTAGCTATTAAATGGATGTGAGAACAGAGCGACTATGACATCTGTCATCACGCTGTTAGAGACAGTTGGCTGGATCACTGGCTGGCTTCCTCCTACCGTGCCATGTGCATCTTTGCGGAAGCTGCAGACCTGATGAAAGATAATGACTTTCCCAGATAGAAGAGGGTCTTTCTCAGTCATAGTCCATTCTTTATTAGAACTTCCAACTTAGCTCTACTTGGGAGGTAACTCAGGTATATTGGTACATGTTCAGTTTGTGCCTGTTTTTAAATATTAAGAAGAAAGCCATATTAGATAGAAAAGTCAAGTATTAGACTCATATTACTCATATTAGATAGAGTACCCAAGCCAGCAAAAGAGCAGAAATACCCAGGAGAATAGTAAGCAAAAAGCATACTTAGAGCTAAGAACACTGTCTCTGAATTCATGCACTGATAACTAAAGATCAGTTATTTCCTACAGAGGATAACTTACCAAATGCATTACATTTTTATAGTTAGAAGATTGGCATCATTCCAATTGATGCCTAAGTAGCTCCTTTGAGTACTCTAGGGAATAGAAATGCAGTGGTTTCCACTTGTATCACTTAGAGTATTGGGCAGTGATGATGCCTTCATATTTCTTTCTGGACAGCCCTGAGCATAACCCTGTACCTAATTCATATAAATATGGTATCTGCCCTCTCCTAGCTTTTAATGCCATTTAAGAGATAAAACACTGGATAGGAAATTTTGAAATAGTGATGCATATAATTACATACTAAAGTAAAATAGATAGTAAAAGCTATCGATACTTGCTACAGACTAATGTGATTAAGAAAGCCTTTGTGAGACTTGGGTAGTATTGAAATAATCAATTCTTTTCTCCACTGGAGGCTGAGCTGTGGCAAATATTTAAGCCCAGGTTAGTTCTGCCCTGCCACCCAGCATATTTCTAGATGGCCACTCTATACCAGTCAGGCTGTGCTCATACAAAGGGAAAATCATTGTTGTAAGTCAAACATTCTTGAGAAGAAAAGTTTGAATAAGCTCTAGGAAATAGAAGAAGCATGTAATAAATAGTGATTATTTTTCCTACCCAACTTTCACAGGTAGTGATTCCCCAGTAAACATACTCCTTTATGCTGATAGATTCCAACAGTTTAAAACTGAGCTCATTGCAATACACTGAATGTCCTGTTGCGTTTCCCATTTAGGGGTGGGAGAAACTTTCCTGTACCATCCTAGGTTCTTTGGACTTGTCTCATAATTAAATCTACATGAGACAGATTAGATTAACAAGAGAAAATAACCAAACTTAATTATATACATACATATGGGAACCCCACCTACAGGGCAGGTTCAGAGACAGGAAGTTAAAATGAAGTGTACATGGCGGTCTAGGCTACGGATGAGATAAGGCGCCCTGGGTCTTCAGAGGGGAGGACGGTCACTGCAGGGTGATAGGAAAAGCAGATGTTCAGTAACTAGTAGTTTGCCCTGCCATGTAGATAGGTCAAAAAAGTTATCTCTGATAATCTCTTATTATGGACATGACCCCAATTTCAATTTGTTTAGGTAGTTGTGGGAACGGCACAGGAGTTTCCCTTGAGGCTGCAGGGTCTCTCACAGCTGCCGTTAGCTCAGAATAATCCACATACCACAAAGGAACATCTTGAGGTGACGCCTTCTGAACCCCTACACCCACATAGTTTTACCAATTGCACAGCTAGGTTTAAGGTACAGAATCAGAGAACCAACTGTGAGAGTGGCAGGCCCTTTTCCAGTTCTAGCCCTTCTGGTTCCACTCTGGTCATTTGTTTTCTGCCCTCCTTCTCCATCTGACACTGAGATCATCCTTCCAGTAGGTTCAGATCTGCTCAGCCTCTCAGCATTTGCTTCCTGACACATCTCTTCCACCTCTTTGTTCCTTGGCCAACCTTATACCCATTGCTCCCCAAGAGGCATCTCTAATCTCCTGCCCTACTCAAGGGCTATGGGCAGTAAGTCCATAACCAACATCTCTCAGGCAACACTGAGTCAGGGGCCTATGGGCTGAACTGCTGTATCTCTCAAGATGGAGGTCTGGAATTCTCGGAGCACTAGAAAATGCTATAAGAAGTGTAAAAGTAAAGCTGGGTGCTAACAATTTTTTATCATTTTTACTGAATAATCCCTAATCTTAGCATTGCCCACTGTTAAAATTGTCAGGTATTGCAAACCGTGGGATGATTGAATTTATGGTTCATTCCAATAGTAACGATCATTTTTACAAACGCTTTCCTCTCTACTATACCATCATACTATCAAAGGAGGGTGGGAAGTACTGTTGGACAAGGCTTGTGTTGTAACAGTCTGCTTCTTTTCATGAATTTTAGCAACAGTTCATCAATATCAATTTTATCAATAAGAAGTTATCCATCTTCAATAAAACTGGCAGATATATATAAAAAGATGATCATTATTCTAAGAATTTGTTGCAAATAATAGTTTGTGATTCCAAAATACTTGAAAGGACCATGATCATTATATAATTCATTTGTTTGTTCATTCATACATTCATTTATTCAGCAATTGTTTGGACACCTACAATGTGCTAAACATTATAGATGATGCTGCAGAAAGAGTGGTGAGCAAGAGAAATGGTACCTGCCTTCATGGAGTTTATAGAATATGGAGAATAAAGGCAGTAAAATAACAATGATATCAATATTAAGTATTTGTAAACACTTAAGTGCTGGAAAAGAGATCTTATTCTTGTTGCATATTTTGAAAGCCCCAAAAGAGCATTTTAAAGGGTGTTTTCACAGTTTCTTGAGTATTCGCTCTCACCATGAACCACCAGAACAGTCCCAAATTGAATATAGTAGACATTGAATAACTATAGAGACATTTAATAAATAGACCCACCTGCTTTCTATTTTATCCCCTCCATAGCAGGCATATTGATTTATGTCTACTATTTTCAAGCACTCCCACGTCATGGCATCCCTGGCTGCCCTTCCATAGCCATTGTGGGTCCAGCTTAGAGGCTCACAGGAGCAGGGCTCCCCACAGTTCCCTTTTGTTGTCCTCTCCTCAGGTCAGTACGGTGACTCATCTGCAACCAAGGTGGGTGGGGGGACCCCTGACTGCCAGCCCCGCCTGCTGGCCTCTCTGGGGAAGGGGGAGTTTTTCTACATCATCAGGGAGAGAAAGGAACTTAGTTGGGGAACACCCCAAGGCTCACAAATTACCTTTACCCAATGGAGCATAGTGGGTAAAGCATAGTGCTTCATCTGGGAGACACTTTGTGTACTTGATGTCTTTCATGTGTTTGAACATTCCCCTTGACTCCTTTAATTTTACGGGGACTTAAAGCTCAACCATTGCACACACACACATTTATACTGCCCTGCAGCTCTCTTATGACAGTGCGATCAATGGCTATGGAAGGTGACCAGTGAGAGTTATTATATTGACTTAGAAACACTGAACCATTGTAATTATAGAAAGACAAGCTTGGTTCAGAGCATTCTTTTTCCTTATTAACTTAAGAAGGTCAAAATTACATATGCCAGATGTATTTAGCTCCCTAAAACGAAATTCTAATGCGTCAAACTAAAGCGTTCAACATACTCTTGAGAAACGGGACGTGATGTTTAAGGATTTAGGGTTTGTGAAGCTCCAGAGCTAATGGTGACAGCGGTCCCAGCAGCCCAGAATTAATAAAACCAGAGGAAAGGAACCCCGTGGCTCATCTGTGTAAACAACAATTAGGCCATCAAAGTGAGACATCAGGTTAGCCTTTTCTTTTTCATTTTAAACTTTTTTTTTCTATTTCAAAACGAAAAATTGTGAAGATACTGAGAGAGAGGTAAAGGATATCATTAAAGATAAATGACTGTATCTTCACAAATTAACAAAGATTTCTTGGTACCATGAGAATTATGGCGGCTTTAGAGCCAGGCACACCTATATTCAAATCCCAACTCTGTTACAGCTGTGTGGCCTTGAGCAAGGCACTCAACCTCTCTGAACCTCTCTGAATTTTTCTCGTAATGCAAATATGGAAGATGATACAAAGTACATTTAGGATTAGATTTTATATAAATAAAATGCACCCTGGACAAAGTAGGAATGTAATAAGTGCCGATGGCTGTGATAGTTTATTCTGTTGTTATGCAAGGAAGAAGGTGACAATAGAGAAGGGAGAAGCAGGATGCTGAAAGTGGGAAGGAACCAGATAAGATGATGAGGTCAGAGATTTGTACATCACCATTGGTTTTATCTAAAAAGTAACTATTGGAAGTAACTATGTCCCAGTTCATTTCCAATCTCTTTTCAAATCTAGACACACAGTCTCAGCATTTATGATCATTCTACATCATTTTCATTGGACTCATTAAGAACAATATTCTTTCTGCTTGTTTTCTTTCCTCCAACATGGGATTTACTAACCCTCCCTCTTGACACCAAATCTCCTTGTCCTTCATTCCTCCCTCTTAGGGCATGAGATGCTTTTATTGGTAACGTCCAGGTAGCTGAAAAAAGGACTTGCTCCATCTTTTGCCTCTTTACCCAGACCAAAAGATAAGCCCAGATACTACACATTATTCTAGAACAAGGTTTGTCCAAGTATTTTGATGTTATATCCTTCTCATTTTTATTTAACCCCTTCCGCTTTCCTAGAACTTAGTTTAATGTCTACATCCCAAAAGGAACCCCCACAAAACAATTCATCTTTCTGGATCTAAACAAAGTTTCTGGCCTTTTTTATTTTTTCATAGAGCTTATGTTCAAATGAGAGCCTTCTTCTAATAGCTTTCCAACATGGTAACTACACATCCCAAGAGAGCCATAAGCTTTTGTGAGCTAAAATTTAAAAAAAAAAGGAAAACTTTCCAAAGAATGTGATTAATACTACATCCCTAAGCAAGCAATTAGATATCCCGTATCTGACACATAGGACTAAAAGATATTAATCTGTAGGCCATACCCCTTTTGTGAAAGACGCTGTATTTCTTCAGCTGTTTTTTGCTTTAAGGAAGGGAATTGTATCACTGTTTATTCTAATTAGAAAAGACCTGGTTGCACCCTGGGTCAGAATTCCAGCATAATATGAGACATTCTGTAGCTTTTCTTCCTTCTTTCTCCTTTCCAGCTCTTCCAGATTTTCTGAGGAGGAGTCCCATATTCTCATCCAAACTCTAAACATTAATCTAGGAGTTAGGACCTATTCCCTGTTTCTTCAGTGTTACCCTCTGCATCCTAGGTGTTTAATCCAGTTGTCAAATTCAGTAACAGAAAAATAAGGCTATCTTTTTAAAACTCTGAAGGCCAAATTTATCAATTTATCCTAGATAAAGGGCAGTTGGGATGGTGATAAGGCTTGAAAACATTAACAGACTTCAGCCACGTGATTCAGCTGATTGACACTTCTCTCATTCCTGTAATGGAGTTGGAGTGAAAGGTGGTTCTCTCAGATGTCCATGGAACTTCCTTTAGTATAATAAATTGTCCAAGCCTTGCCCTTGCCCAACTGTCTAAATGTTGTATCACATGTCATTCTGTCTTCATGAAATCAAGGCATTGTTCCCGGTGTGCACTTTTTCCTCCTCTTTCAGTTTGAGTATGTTTTCTCAAACTGGTGCTTTTAAGAACCATTAAAAAAATTACTGTCTCACATCCCCTCTTTTAAAAAAAACAAAGGAATTGTAATTTCCATAAGCACATTTTTTAATTGAAGTATTTGCTTTCATATTGTAAGTTGGTGTTTTTCAAAATTTTGTTCTTGGATATCTACATTTGAATTGCCTGGATCTCTGGGCTTGAGCCCAGGAATTTGCATTTTCACAAGCTTCCAATTGGTAACTTTGCACATTAATATATATAAATCACCAAGTTGTCAGGAAACTCCATATATGTCTCTGAGTGAGAAGAGATAGTTAATTCTTTAACTCTTTTATTTTTCTTAACCAAAGACAGTATCTATCCTTTTTTTGCAGCATATGGCATTTATAATTTTCTTAAAAGAAGTTCTCCATTTCTGATCCTACATTTAAAAATCCATATAATTTTACCTGGAAAATTATGAGAGGTTGGAAATAAAAGAAGGTAAGGGACTAAGTGGCTTGGGATAAGATCCAACTGGAATCACGAACTGAGGCATCGCTCTCCCTTGTTCTGAGGCAACAGAACTGGGAAGGGGATGATAGTGATGGAACATACAAGACCCATTCGCTGGTTAAATGGTAAGATGGGTGATGGGGCTATTGCCACTTCTCTCCCAAGGTAGTCCTTCACACAACCTAAGACCGCCAGCACAATCACACGTCCTTGTCCAAAGTTGCAAGGGACCCAGAAAGCCCCTCCCTGTCACACTAATTCCTCTACTTTGCTGTTGTCTCCTGCAGATCCGCAACTCGGGGCCCGCTAACAGTACAGTCCAGTTCATCTTCTATCAGCCTATCATCCACCGATGGAGGGAGACGGATTTCTTTCCTTGCTCAGCAACCTGTGGAGGAGGTAACGGTGTTCACTTAGCCTAGGAACTGTTGTCTTTTATGAGGGAAGACGTGGCTATTCTAAGAGTAGAGTCACTTCAGCATGGAAGAAATTGAGTTCTGTGATGGATCAGATCCTTTCTTCTGACTGCGTCCAAATCCTGAAGCCCTTCTGTAAGGCATATAACTCAGTCTAGATGCTTCATAAATATTTCTGTCTGTAGAGTCCCACTAGAGGAAACAGTCTTGACTCCTTTCCTTGATTCCATGGAAGGCCAGGACAAGAAATATCATAGCTTGGCAACAGCACGGTCTTGAGGCGATTCTGTTCATTTGAAAATAAACCACTCATCTGGTTGAAGTGAACTTATTTATTCAGGAATCAAGTGAAGAGTATTTGTGAGGACTACTACCTAGCATGATGTGTCCAAAAAGAATGAGAGATTAATTTGATTAAAGGAAGTGTATTACCAGGGGAAAAAAATCACTGCACAGTAGACTTGGACTCAGTTATTTTTCAGTTCTACCCCATCATCCGTGCAGTAAAAGGAATACCACCTACTTGATTTATTCATTAAAACACATCTCTCTTGAAAAGTCACTAAATGAATTTCTATTTCTGCTCCGTCACCTCTGTAGCATGGACAGCATTTTGTGTTACTGGAAAAGGTTTCTCCCCACATTTTCTGCTCTTCGTAATTCTAAAGGTTGCATAGTCATTCCTTTGAATTACTTCATAATTTATTTAGCCACATCCTTATAGAAGATCATTTACTTCATTCAAACTCTATTACAATGTAATGAATAACTTAATACCTAAGTATTATTTTTCCTTTGAAATTATTTCCTTGAAATAAATTCTCAAGAGTGTTTCAGAATTTTTGTGGCTATTGGCATATATTACCAAAATTCTTTCCAGAGAATATTTCAATTTCATTTCCAACTGAGCCAGTATTTGTGGATTATCGTTGTGTGTGTTTTTTTTTTTTTTTTTTTTAAGTTTTGGTAATTTAATGGATAGAAACTTGTCTGTATGTTCCTTTTAAAATGAGCACATCAAGCAAATTTTACTCCAGCTTCCTGGAAGCCTGTTAATTGGCTGGCTTGAAGTACCCTAGTCCACACAGGTGTCACCAGATCAGGGGAGTTCAAACTGCGGCCTGCAGGCCAACTGCGGCTCACAATCCATTGTTAATTGGCCCGCAGCAAATTCCAAAAATATATTTAGTTTACTTAAATAAACCAGGTGAGGCAAGACGTACTTCACCTCGAGTGAGTGGCCCGGCTGTTTGGGTATTTTACCGCATATGGCCCTTGGTGAAAACCGTTGAAAAAAGTTTGGACACCCCAGCACTAGATTATTTTGACAAGAGAAAAGAAGGATGTTACCTCAAAATGAAGAAAAGTGATTATCCATTAATTTTTGTAAAACAGTTAAGAACATATGATATAATTCGTCTTCAGCTGTGTCATCTGTGTCTACATAATGTAAACAAACCACTTAAAATGAGGTTCTGTAGAGCAATACTAGATTTTAGCTTAAAAGCAATTAGTCAAAACTACATCAAGTGCTTTTACTTAATTATTAAATAACTATTAACTCAACATTTTAAGCATTTCAATAAAACAGTGTTTCCAGTTGCTCTATCTGTGCTGAATAGAAAATCACTTTGTTTAAAAATAAACTGCCAATTATGTTGGTGTTTCATGGGAATATGTTATTTTGATTCACATATTAACGACTAGCCCAGGAAATGTTTTCAAAGAAAGAAATCAGAGGAAATAATATTTTCTTCTTTGCTTTTTAGATGAACACCAGGTTTTGTGAGAAGTAACAATTCAATAAATGCCCAATATGCCAGTTTCACATTGAGCTGCAACAGAGCATAATTTCTATAACCTTGACAATGGCTTGCTATATAAGACAATTATCGTTAGATTCATATATATCCCTCCCCTTTGGACATATTTTCTTCACATCTAAATAAAGAAGTAAAACTATCAGTGGTTTTCAAATGTTTGGAGCTATGAAATGCTTTCTTCAAAGGAAATCTTTCTTGGAAGCCAAGATAAAAGGAATATGTACTGCTCAGAGTGAAGTACTGCTCAGAAGTGAGGGGTATAGAAACCAGCCTCCCTCCTATTTCAGGGACCACAGTTTAAAAATTACTAAAAAAATGATCTCCAAATTCCCTTTTATGTTTCTGGTTCTAGATTCAACTGGTTGACCGTTTTGCTAAGTGTAAAGAATTGCTACTCCAAATTCGTTGCGAAACTTTATCTGAAAACACAATTATCTGACCATTTTGGTCATTTACTTAATTTTTGTTCTAAAGTTTCATTTCTCATACTCTAGAACAGCTTCAAAGCAACACTTTAAGCTGACAAATTATGATTTTTAAAAATAATAATCTCAGATTCAAAATTTACTTAGTGCTTGTGCCCATATTTTACTACATGATAAATTCCTTCAGTAGAAATTGTTTATGGAAAATTACGAAATGATTAGTTTGTCATAAACTTATTGGCTTTTGAGTATAGTGTAATTGAAAAATAAAGATATATTTACTTACATAAAATATCATTTTGCTTTTTTATTTTTTTATAAGACAAAAAGTTAAATGGAACATGTGTTCTTACCTATAACTTCACGCTTTTCATCTTTACAGTAAAAGTGTTTAAAAAGTTCTTTTTTTAGGTCTTTAATGAACAATTAATTTTTGTGGGTGGTCTGAGAAAACAGCCTCAAGCCGGGAATCTGGTTTATAAACCTCTGTCTGATTTCCTAAAATCTTTTGCGAGACTTTTAAGCACTCTAAATCTGACTTTCTAACAGGTATTTAGCAAAAACAGAATTCAACCACCTGCCAAGGGGAATATATTTTGGAGTTAGTTGGGTTAGAATGATACATAAACCTTAATTTTTAAAAAATTATCTATGTACATTTATTTTTCACCCCAAGAATCTAAGTCCTCATCAGCATCCCAGCAGAAATCCACAGGACAATAAAGAGGCAGGTAAAAACAAAGGTAAAACACATTGTAAATAGAACTAAGTATTACTCAGCAACACTATTTTTTTTTTTAAGAGGATCCTCTAAATAGCGGAAATTTGTGCATGGAATCTAAGAAATATTGCCTAGAAACTTAAAGAGAAATGACAGAGGACTTTGGGTGAAGCAAAAATTCACAGTAGGAAGTATTGTTTTAGTTCTTTGGGAAAACTTGGGATTCATGAGGACTACTGTTAGGGTCTTAATGATCCATTTACTCAGTTTAACCCATTCAGATTGTATTTAGGGAGAAACAGTGTCAGGTTGCTGGCAGGTCCTGATTCTGTGCTGTATTCCATTGTCCACCCATTACCAAGAGGAGCAGCGTTGAGGTTTATTTATTTGGGATCTTTTCCTCCCTGGTGCCCCAGGTATAAGGGAGCCAATTTTGCATCCTTGTATGAGATGGCTGGTAAATAAATACCAGTGATCTCTTTTGGATACAGAATCTGTGTTAGGCTTCTAGATTATAACAGAACAAATTAATAAGAATAGTTCTTGCAACAGAGTCTTATAATCTAGCTATGCCCCTATAATCTAGTTCAAGCCCTATGGTAGGATGTAATTCTTACAATTTGAGTGGGAAAACGCAGTATTTGAGGCAGGCAAAAATTAATGAGCCTTCCGTTTATCTGTCTTTTGTCCTGGAAATGACTGGCGCATTGGGGAAGAATGTCCTTAATGTGAGATGGCCAAAAAGCAGAAAGAAACGTGTTACCTTGACATGTGTGGTTCAACTCGCCTGTCTGGTTTGCTACCGTAGGTTACCAGCTGACATCTGCCGAGTGTTACGATCTGAGGAGCAATCGTGTGGTTGCTGATCAGTACTGCCACTATTACCCCGAGAACATCAAACCCAAGCCCAAACTTCAGGAGTGCAACTTGGATCCATGTCCAGCCAGGTCAGTCAAATTTACTAGTTCATTTATTATAAATATAACTCAAGTTCCAAATAAGCTTCTTAAATGAAAATGCTTTACATTAAAAATAAACAAATAAATGCTGCCGTCCAGTGTCCATTCCTAATCATGTGTTGTTGGTACCCGTGCCCCTTGTTCTGGCTACTATATGATGCCATCCCAGGGCCTCTAGATTTTCCATCTGTAAAGCTATAGGTGAGCACTCTCAGTCATTTTTCTCAGTCTGATTTTTTTTTTCTTTGTGGTTACTTGTTTCTCTCCTTAACAAGGTCCAGACCAATGGACCTGAACAAATGTGATGGTACAATGTTCTCCGGATTCTCTCCATTGTAACTCTGTTACCTGATCGGTGATATGATCGCCACACACCATATTTCAGGGTCACAGCTGGCCCATTTTGGCCTGTGGTGGTTCACATTGATTAACTAGAATCACAAGCAGTCTTAGAGCAATTCTACGTGTGAACAAACTCAGCCCTTGTTAAAGAGAAAGCAAGACTTATTTCCAATAGTCAGATATTTTAAAAGTCTTTTTCATTGGGAGCTTTAAAGAGATACTTGACACTTTCATATACCGCTGTTTGCTTTTTGGAAACCATATTGGCCCTCAGTTATTTGCAGGGTCAAGAATCAGACTAGCAAAGGAAATATCTCAGATGAGGAGTGATCAGAGAAGTGCAGGTCAAGAATCTTTTCATGGGTATAACATTCGCCTTTGTAGATACAACACTTCCTGTTGAATCTCTTTATTGCCTTAGCTTACTCATCCCCAACATATGAGGGAGATTATAAGAAACCTTTTCTCCTACAAAACTAATCACGAAGACCAAAAGACAAAGAATTCTTTCCCAAAGTCCTTCAATTTCTGAGAAACACCTCAATGTTATTTTTTAAAAGTATAGTTTACTAAATACATATGATAAAACTTTGAATAGTTAAAATGCTACATGAGCAACGTGGATGAAAATCATTCCGTCTTTGAATTGTAAGCAATGCAATTTTAGTTTTTGCTTTCTGCTGTTAACTTTTTAAAGTTTACTCATATTCTTTTTGCCTCATATTCATGAATTCTCAATTCTATATGTGATGTGAAATTGCCTATTTCATATATCTAGCTCATAAAAGTGAACTCAGAATGACAGATTTTTATACAAGAAACAGAAAGAATAGATATTTTACAATTATATAATTTAGACGAAGTTTAATTTAGCTTCATATTACACCAGAAAATTATGTATTAAAAATTGGATATGGTAAAAAAACACACAAAAAACTGAATAAGTTGCAGAATTTTGCTTGGACGTCTTTATTTTGGAAATATTAAGGGTATGAAGTATTTCTGGCCAAGATAATTATGACTAATGTAATTCAACCTATTTTAAAATTATTCTACTTATTATACATCTTTATCCATATCTATACCAGAAAGACATGAAAATGATAAGTTATGAAAAGGAAAGTTATCCCAATTCAGACAGGTCAGCCATAGAGAGACTTTGAAAACATTACATACACTTCCATAAAAAAATGTGTGTGTGTTTCTAGGAGAAATGAGGAATCCACTCCCACAACTGCATAGAGCTTTTCCTCACTGGGAAAAAAACTTCAAGGAAGAGATGGCCATGGAAAAAAGTTCTGAAATAAAAGCATTACATTAACCATCTTAAGAAAGCTTTATAATCAGAAAAACATTACTCAGTTTTTTTTCTAGCTTCTGATTTTTGCCTATATTCTCTGTTGGAATAATATTTGTAGTCTATTTCTTATTATCAAAAAGCAAAAGGCCATTCTACATAGAAAGAAATTTGTCTGTGAAATTTATGCTTTTCCTGCATCCTATTTTTTTTTTAAACATCTAATATAGCACATGTATAAATGTTGGGACAGGTGGCTATTTTAAAAAAGAAAGAAAAGGAGAAAGAAAAAATAAGAGGCAGATGTCAGGAAGCTGCTTTTTTATTGCAGAGAATGAAACAAAGCTGTAAAAATTAAGATTTAGCACTAAGAGAGGTTTAAGAGGAATCTGCTTTAGGAAATACAGATATGCTACTCTAAGGTTAAGATATTTCCGGATTGCTGTGAGTCATTGAGCTCATTTGCATACCTGGGATCAAAGCAACCTTTCTGAATTCCAAGAGAGAATCAGAAGTGATGGTCTGAGAAAAGGAGATAGACTCTATAAAACAGGTCTGCCCTCTCATCAGACATAGCAGGATCAAACCCTCAAGGAACTGTTTTCTAACTACAGATTTAACTGTGTATAATAGTAACATCAAGAGTGACACAGTGATACTAAACTAATGCCTTTATATCCAAAATTAGAAATCCCCAAAAGGGAAAATATAGACATTCTGAGTACAAAGTCACATATTTTTGAATTTCAAAAGAAACTCATTTGATCTAGCCAATGAGATATTTATTTACTTTATGTGTCTTAGACTAGCATTTTATGGCCTATTGTATATTATTTGAAAGCAAAATCCCATTCAAATAGCTCAGTTTATTCCCTATCAAGACTGAAAGGTCATGGGCAGCAAAAAGGGCAGCAAATAATTAAGTCTATAATCATAGGTTTATTATTATATTTTACCCTTCTGGGCCTCAGTTTTCTCACCTGTGAAATGGGGGTGAGATGAGTATGTGTTGCATTAAATTAGTGGTTTTCAAACTGTGCCTTGAACCTCTTGTCCCACAGAGTTGCTTCATTCAATTTCATTTCATATATTTTGAAGTGTCTTTAAACAATAACTCACAAAAAGTATATTCAAGCATGTTAAACTAATTGGAACTTATTTGAGCTAAGCTGAGCTTATATTATTGTCCCACTTGTAGAAACGTTATACTACCAAAGTAAATGCGTCTTGCCTTCATCGTGCAGTTCTTCGATTATGTCCGTTTAAATGATAAAATAAGTATCCTAAGATTGCCAGGTGAGCTGTCAAAACTGTTACCATTAGCACCTACTTCTCTATGGTAATATGAATTTTTCATTACTACACAGCTAAAACCAAAACAAACTGGATGTGACAGCCATTAGCCATAATCCTTCATATCTAATTTTTCAATTTACCAAAATAACCTCATTAATTAGCCTTAAGATAAGTAAATGTTATATATTTGAACTAATGAACAACATCACTTAATTTCCAGTGCCCACAGATTGCTGTTAATTTTTGTGCTTTGTTTCTTTCATCTTGTCTATAGCTCGTAACACAGATGAAATCATGCTGTATATAATAGACACGTGGAATTCAGGGGCTTAGCGTTCTTGGTTTCTACTATTCGAAAGTGAGCTGGAATGTCCATGACATGCAGTATCTTTACATTTAGCTGAGACAGGAATTTGAGTCCCTTACACTGTAAGACAAACAATTGAGCCTACCTGGCGGCCAGAAGTTCCATCCCAGGAGAGCTTTGTTACTCTCTTCTGGTGTCATTTATGCAGTCATTTTTATGAAGTGATAAAATGCTTTTTGTTTCCTATCCAAAAGTGGTCTCAAAAAGGAAGCCAAAACTTAATGCCTATAATGAGAGGTCAGAGAAAGGGAAGGTAAAAATTTATTGGCTTTTAGCTAAAATTAGGAATGTTTCTCACTGGTGACTTGGAACTATGACATCACAAATACCGTCATGTGCTCTATACACAGTATAGTTTATATTCTGGTGGTAATCCCAGCTTGGGCACGACCAGAAATCCAGAGCCATGCCCCTCCTACATGGTTAACTTGTTTTCTGCTTCATTAATTTAATACTATAATAGGAACCCTTTCCCATGTAGCTAAGACATTTAGAATCTAATCAAATGTAATGTGCTTGTCATGCTACAGTCATAGATCTGTCTTATAATGCAGTGCATGCCAGTTTGTGCAATGCTTTATGTCATCTTTGCCTTTTGGGTGAAGGCTGAAGGCCATCATGTGGCCAGCAAGCCACAAAATTATGCCTATGGCTCATCAATAACTAAAAAGGCATAGTTTTAGTTCAGCTAATAAACATGTTATATTTTCAGAGTGGCAGTAAAATAGGCCACATTTGACTGTTAAGGCTGTCTGGGGGTAAGTGTGGAAGACATCGTGAGAAGATCAGAGAACCACCTTTTCAGATATTTTTGGCGCAGGCCTCTGGTTTTCCCTCCAAGGCAGTACTGAACGGGACTTAAATTGGCAAGAGTTGGACAAGTGACTAAAGCTCTCACTCATCACACTATCACAGTCACAATCATTAGTAAACAGATCTGTTTCTAGCTGAGCCCGCATCCAGATTGCCCCTACCCTGGAGGGATTTGGAGCAGCAGTCCTAAGCAAATGTCCCAACCTGTATGCCGCAAGCAGTAGTGCTTGGGGAGTTCTCATGGATGTTTATTGTCTAGGCTCCTTTTAACTTGACAGCAAGTTGCATAGGTCATCCTGACCATGCATGACATTGGGAACAAAATCTCAGAAGTGAATTCTAAGGCAACTTTAAAGAAATAATCTGCATTGTGAGAGGCAGGATGTGTAGTGGGCATGTAAAAACCTGGTCACGTTAACTTGGTGACCAGCTAGTCTCATGGCCACACAGCCTGGTAGTTAGGAGGGGAGTTTTGAAGGAAAGCAACCTGGCCTGGGATCCTGGCTCTGCCACTCACTAGTTGAGTAGCCTTTGGAAAATGACTTCTTCACAGGAAGCCTCCGTGTTTTTCATCCTGTGAGGCGAAGATAATAACAGTACTTATCTCAGAGTTGTCATGAGGAATAAATGGCGTAATATATTCAAAGAGCTTAGCAGGGTGCCTGACACATGATAAGCACTCAATAAATGTTAGTTGCTGCAGCTATTATGACTAAGATCATGGTTACAATAATGTGAATGTTACCTCAGAGAAACTCCTAAACTCTAGAAATCAGCTTCCTTCTCCAGGAAGGGAAAAGAAAAAACTCTAGAATTATCTATACAGGTCTAAAAAGGTAGTTCTCTATTCCTTGTTTACAAGAGACACAAATTCCTAGGGAATATCTTCATAAGGCAAATCACATTTATCAGATTTTTAAAAATAGGATGACCATAAGAAATTAATATAATTAGCATTTCCTGAAATCCCAGGGTGCAGTTGTCTAAGAATCCCCACTGAACCAGCTGTGCGACATTACCGTTAATAAACGTGGGATTTATGCCATGTTCATCTCCAAAGAAGGAGAACTCAGTGTAAGAACTAAAAAATGGTTTTTAATTAAAGTATAATATACTGTTTTCCTAATCGCAGAGGTCTTTTTTTTTTTATTACAATAGGTAAGTGATTTAGAAAAGTAACAATGTCCTTCCTTTTGATCAACCTCGTTTAAATATACTGCTATACTGCTTGGAACAGCTAATGAGTAAGCAATAAGAAAGACCACCATAAAAATCTCATGTTCGTGCATTATTGATAATGGGATAAATAAAGCAGAGTTCTGAGGCTTCCATTTTTAGCAAGAGAAAATAATCAAATGTAATACACACATACATACATATGTGTGGGAACTGCACATACGAGTACGTGAGAGAGAGAGACTCTGCATGTACTCAGGTTCCCGCAGAGTTCTGGTGATTTTTAGGGTGCATGGTCGCACCCGTCGCAAGTCTGTAGACATACCACACGTCACCAGACTATCAGCTGTAACTCAGTTATCGGGGCAATTCAGTTCTTCCACCAAGCCAGCTTATCACTAAAAATAATGATCACTTGTTATATTACATTTAAAAGAATTAAGTATAATTATTTAAGCAATTCTTTAATGAACTTGTCAGTTAATAGAACAGGTATTATCATCATCCTCATTTTGAACCCCAATCTATCAGTTTGACGTGACTAGTTAAGTAGCTTTTTTCCTTCTCTAGGCCTGATTTTTGCCATCTATAGAAGGAGCCAGAGTAGCTGTGAGGAATAAGTGTGATAAGGCCTGTACATCTTTAGCAAGGTGCCAAGCAATTTACAAAAGTCAGCTATTATTCTTAAATTAGTACCAAACCTGTAAAATGGCTTGCCCAGTGTTACTTCCATTTGAAGCTGATACAGCACTTTCACATCCATTATCTCAGTTCAGCTTTATAATCCCTAGGAGGTTAGCAGGACAAAGATTATCATCTATATTTAGGGATGAAAAAACTCTGAATCCCAAAGAGGGTAAGTGACCTGCCCCCAAGTTACGGTGAGCAAGAGAAAGCCGGGTCATGGATCTCAGTGCTTCCATCTCCAGAGTATTTCCTATACTACGTGAACTCAGGTAACCTGATCTCTGCCGCAGCATTTGTGCCATCATATTCCGCAGGCACCCTGTTTTCACAATGCCTTCAGCAGCCTCTGAGATCTGGCTTAAACCCAACATAGACCCCCATGACCACCACAGAACTGCCAACCGTATCGATGCCAAGTTGGTACTCTGAGTCTTTGAATTTACCTCACACCCAGGTTAAGCAAGCCCCTTTTGTATACATGAAAATACTGGTGTTTACTCAAACCAAACAATGACCATATCACTTGGGATAATACAGGAAGAGATAAACAAAGCCCAAGGAAACATTAGTCCCACTTATTTAAAAGCAGTTCAGAAATTGCATTCAGTAATATCAAGAATGTTTAACCACAGAAATATAGATATGAGAAAATTTTAAAGTTTTGGGTCAAAAACTCTCTAGTTTTATAATGGAAAATGAATATATGCCTTAAAAATGTTTTCAAATCCTAGACAAGGAAGCGGGGTTCTTTTGGTCTGGTTCTAAAAGATAAATAAATGAATGTTGCCTAGTAGATACTATGGTTTTGAAAAATTGTGACTTATTTACAAAATATGTTCTCATTTGCTGAATCCCAACTCGGCTCTTTGAATAATAGGAAAACGTACTGTTTCATGTCACCAAATGTTAGGGTAGGAGAGATTTTTTTTTTTTTAGATGATCGTCTACTTCAATGGTTTTCAGTTTGTGGTCCACAAAGCTCCAAGTTCTGTTTTCAACAGCCACTAGGAAGGGGACAGGTAAGACAGAGTCCCATGAGATGGGTTTCCAGGCACCCATTCTTACTTCACATTAAAACTGCTGATTTCATCCAATACTTGGATTTCTCTGATGACCAAATCAGAAGTCCAGAAGTGATTCACCCAGGGTCACACAGCTCTTGCAGAGAGAACTGACCTTCCATATACCAACTCCTTGAGGGGTCCTTTTCCTCGTCATGCCATGATCCTTTGTGCTCTGTCACTCATGGAAAAACAAATACTTGTGTCTCTTCCCACTTTTTATGACTTCTCTCCTGCCCCATTCTATACTGTTCCTTAAAAAGAGATTGGTTTCTATCACCCTGGAGTTGTCGCAAGGAGATGAATTAGCCTCTTCTATGCCAGAACTCCTTCCACCACCCACAATTCCATTCCATTTTTTTTTTTTTTTTGAGTACCTATCCTGTGCCAAGTTCTGTGCTTGGTACCTTGGTGAAGGCAAAGAATCACCTAGAGTCAGGGCCCCAAGACTGCCCTCGGGGAGTGGCATTGTACAGTTACAAACAGCATGGTATGTAAAAGACACATGAGACAGAAAGGGAAGGGACAGTTTTGAAAAGCTGTCGTGGCTATTTCTGGGAGATATCCAGTATAGGAGATCCAGAGTAAGCCAAACAAGCTAGAAGCACAGTCGCTATTAAGCTGGCCTTCGTCTGCCTCAGATGCCCCAGTCTTCTCTGCCTCCCAGAGCAGCCTTTCTAAACTGCCAAACTACCCTCCCTCACACAGACAGCAGAGCTAGCGGAAAGCAAGGAGTGGGACTAAAACTGCGCAGTGAGTGGCAGTTTGGGAGTTGCTTCAACCTTGTGTTTGTTTATTTGCTTTAATTCTGGAACATAGTGGTACTGTTTGCTTTTGTGTCTGCACATCAGTGACATGATTTTATTGCATGAGAGCTTACTAATTGCCTCTGTGCAGAGATTGTTAGGAGATACAGTAAAGAACTAATATGGATTCTGTTCCATGGTGCTTAAAGAAAACTCATGCATAGTTAAAAGTTAGTATATAGTTAAAAGTGATGGCAGGAGTTAGTGCTATGGGTGTTTGGAAGAGGAAGAGAGAATGTGTGGCTGGATGTTGAGAAGGAAAATAAGGACAGGCTTTAGAAGAGGTAGCACTTGACTAAGAAATTTCATTGGCCCTCTTCTACCATCGCCCCTCAAAGGGGGTCAAATATATGATGATGGAAGGAGAACAGACTCTGGTGGTGAGTGCACAATGTGATATATAGATGATATAGAACTGTACACTTGAAACCTATGTAAGCTTACTAACAATTGTCACCCCAATAAATTTAATTTTTTAAAAAAGAAAGAAATCTCACTGGGCTTTGTGGAGCCACTTAAGACTTTTGAGTTTGGTTGCTATGACAGCAGTGAGCAGGCTGGACTAGAGGAGGCAATGCCTGCAGGCAGAGAGATCCATTAGCAGACTGCTGCAGAAGGGCCCAAACTTATGTCCGAGAGAAGAAGCACTTTACAGGGGAAGATAATGAATCGTCTGGGCGCTCTGAACTTGAAAAACCTAGAGCACATCCAACTGTCGGGAAGTCAGAAATGAGGCTCTGCAGCCCAGGAGAAGAGGCAAGAGGTCCTGAGAGATTCACTGGAAAGAACAGTTAAAACCCTGAAAGGGACTCTTTATGGTTCATTTCCATTATACAAAGAACCCAGAACCCCGCAAGTTAGGTGCCCACAGAGTTCGTTATATTAGACTTTTCTTTGAGAGAGAGATTTATCACAATGTGTAAATTCTACAACTGAATAGTGTGAGCCTGAATATGGCTTGATTTTTAAAGTCAGGGATATAGTTCTAAAGTAGGTTCTGAGATGATTTCAGGACAGAAACTCAATAATCTTTAAGCCACACATGGAATTTGAGGCAATGGCCTCATTTATACTTTATATTTCCAACTGTTTCTGTCGTATACTTTCTCAGACCTGAATTTTGTTTTACTTGGACGTTCTAGTTCCTGTGACTGTTCATTATAGAACACTTGGAAAACAGAGAAACAAACAAACAAATAGAAAGCAAAAACACCCATAATTCAAACACCAGGAACAAACAACTATTTTGTTTTCCTAATATATTTGTGTGTACATATGTGTATATACTCATACACACACGTATATATAGACTTTATGAAAATGGTTGTATAGATGACATGAATACATGAATTTTCTCAGTATCATGGATCACATTGTACATTCTCTCTTATATTGAATTGTTTTCAGTTGACATTACATTTGAACATTTTCCATGTCCTTAAAAATGGTTCAAAGGCTTCATGTTTGTATACTGCATAGTATTTCATTACCTGAGCCCATCAGAACACAGTGGACAGTTCAGCCAGGTGTAAGCTTTGAGAGGATCAGGCGCAATATCTTTCTTCCACTTACACCACATGAGTCGGAATGACCATTTCCTCATCCTCATCTTCTCTGCTTCCCACCACGACCCCTGATGTTGGGGATTTCAGCGGGAATCAGTTCACTCCCCAATGTAAGAAGTGCATGAGACAGTAAAGAATGAGCAGTTTTTCCCCAAACAACTGTTTCTTAATGTCTTCCCTTTGTGGTTATTTTTTAAAATCATTTTCACCTCCTTCACCACTCCCCACACATATAAACGCATGTAAGAATACATGCACACACATGCACACACCTACAAGTCAAGACGTTACATGGGAAGAACTTCTTCAAGTCCCAAAATGACATCCTTTTTCTTGATTCTTCAATACGTACACTTTGCCTAAGATAAAGGACCAGTGTCCTAAAGGCGAGCAATAGAAAGTTTAGTTTCGGCCACATTGCCTGGCCCTCGGTGACAGCGTGGTGAAAGGCGGGGCCATGGCATGAACCCCAAGAGAGAGCAGAGCCAGCACACGAATATGCATGAACAGGACTGGACAGAGCACCATTGTTTTGATATCTTTCTGTTTTCACAGGTGCCATAGAGTCATTTTATGAGTCTTCACTATGACCCATGCCATAGAAAGACAAATATAGCTATGGTTTTGCTGAATCGAAGTTTAAAATTCCTTGTGCAAACAAAAACGTAATTTCTAAATCAGTTGAAAGCAAAGTCCAACATCTTGAATTCCACACGTTCCCCTTTTATTCCTTTTTTTCTTTTTTAGTCTGTCTCCTTCAATATTACTGCCTCCATTTTAAATATCATCAGCTGATAAATCAGTTGGCAAAGATCTGTAACGGTTGATTCTAATATTGAGGCTGACAAATTACAGCCATAAATTTTTTCTGGAAAGAAGGTAATGACATGCATTTCTGTATTTAGAAATTGATGCAGGTATAACTAAAATATAACTGCAGAGTCATTTTGACTTATTCCTTAATTAACTACTATTAGATTATGTCCCAACTTATTAGAATAACTTTGGAAGGTTGGAATTCATTAAAATATAGTTCTTTTAGAAAGAAAATTCCCTTAATTGCTGGATATAAGAATTATTAGGAAGAGCTCACAGGCTTCTAACAGAGGACAGAAATAGCCTTTCCCATCCGATTTTTTGTCTGCCAAAAGAGGACAGAAAACAATAGGAAGTTTCTGTAACTTGGAAAACTGGAGAGAAAAGTTTAATGTTAATATTCATTCCATTCTCGTGTTATTTAGAGCTGTGAAATTTTGAGCTTCCTCAAAAGACAGCATTCAATTTCATGAACATTTTTACTTACGGGTAACATATATGCATACATCATAAAAATTTAGTCATACAACTGAGTACAAAAACTTTAGTCATACAAATAAACAGAAAATTTAGTCATGTAAGATAAATAAGTCAGTTAGTACTCCAATGGTTGTCTCTTTTGGAAATAGAAATTTATCTTCATAGCTTTGTCTCCCATTTTCTTTCAAATTTAATTGTTATGTATCCCCTT
The DNA here is from genome assembly GCF_004115265.2 of Rhinolophus ferrumequinum. Taxonomy (NCBI): domain Eukaryota; kingdom Metazoa; phylum Chordata; class Mammalia; order Chiroptera; family Rhinolophidae; genus Rhinolophus; species Rhinolophus ferrumequinum. The sequence continues at coordinate 20,642,140 of NC_046295.1, read as the reverse complement.
CCCTTTCAGTAATTTCTTTAGGAACTACACTCTTTATTACTCCCTGTTTCCTCCTTACGATCTCCATTTCCCCATGACCTCCATTTACTGCTATTTTTAATCTTTGTGATCCATAGTATGACCAATTCACCCTTTTTCTACCCAAAAGCTTAGGTTTGTAAGCCATTAAAAAAATATATATATATATGTATACACACACACACACACACACACACACACACTCACACACATATTACATTATTCTATATCAGAGGATGGGATCAAAATGAAAGTCTTAATTTATTTAATATAAATATAAACATTTATATTAAATATGTATATGTAAATATATAGCCAACCATCCTGGGATACATGTAAAATACATGAGTTCCTTCAGGGTTCAAAAGAGGCACTTCTTGTCATTTGTCATTTGCAAAATAAGTGCCTTCTTCCCATGCCCTGCGATGCCCTGCCCCAGGCTGATATCTGGGTATTGAGCTCTGTCTCCCCGTCTTGATGGAGGCTCTGTTTCCATCTAAGATGCATGAGTCAGAATCTTCCACAAGTCAGGGGACTCAGGAATAAGAAAGTCTTGCCAATTGGAGGCTTTAGCTGAAATAAGTGAGGTAGGTTAGTGTAGGTTATTGGAGTCCTAAAGGCTTCTGGGGTGTTCCACACAGCCTATAAGATCGTTTCTTGTGAACCTATTAGCCTATCATTTCATTTCTTATGTCTTCTTTAGTCTCTATCTCTAAATCTCACAGGTTTCCCAGGGCACTAGATACACCAACAACGGTCATGACAATCACAACTACCACCATAATAGCAGTTAACATTATATCACATTCTATAGACCACAGAAAAGGTCTTTCATATTTACTATCTCATTTTAACTGTCACCCTTATTTTGGTAGGGATCTTGCTTTTGTTGATAGTTGCCTGTTATATTCACTAGTTCCCCTTCCCTTTATAATGTAACCAAGTGGCTGCTTTCCAGATATTACTAAAATCCTTAGATCTGCCAAGAGAAGAAACCTATTTGCTAGGTTATGTATCACATTATATAGTATTGTCAGTTCCCAGGTACGTACCCTTATATATAGCTCTCTCTTTCATCAGAAGTGAGACAGTAAATATAATGGCTTAGAGAGCATCTGGAAGTCACATTAATAATGATGATAATAATGACCTCATAGGATGTATAATTTGGGAGATTAAAGAACATTTACAAGCTTATTGTGTCATAGTTTAGAATGAGGTGCCAAGTTTTTGTGCCACCACCCTTTCCAATGGTATTTCCTGCTTGGATCAGAGAACTCAGTACAGTAAACGGTGCCCTTTCAAAGAACTTGCCCCTTTTAGAGCATATGCTACCATAAAGATATTGAACTGTTTTCGTGTTGTTTTTCAGAGACAATTTATGAATGTTGTTTTGCATTTGTCTAAAAAAAATGTGTATAATGTAATCATTTAGTGTTTATTTTATTGTGTGTACCTTCTACTCAGAGGGTTGGCATTATTGTTCCTAACAGTGACGGATACAAGCAGATCATGCCTTATGACCTCTACCATCCCCTTCCTCGGTACGTAAATCCATCATCCTGATGATGCTAGAATTAGTCAATCAGTCTTCTGCTTCTCTCATATGTGTATAGAGATTTTGTGTTTTTTCTGCAAAAATAAGATGGTAGATAGCGTATTTTGCCATCTGTCCTGAGTTCTGCTTTGGAATAATCCCTGCCTGCTCAGACTGGAAGCTTGTCATTCAAAAACCATTTTAAGATAGGATCATGTTCCACTGGAGTGGACACAGTAATTCAGTCTGATTAGCTACAGTGTATGGGTTTATGTTATGTCTTTCTTTCACTCCCTTTGTCCTTTCTGTGTTTCCTCTGCAATTGGACCCTAGTCATTAAAGCACTGTTGCTAACTGTTAAACAAACACTGCCTGAAGTATTATCGCAATACCACAAATGTGGAATTCCAGATGTGGTATTACTCTGAACAGGGGCTTTAAATATTCTCCTCTTTTGTTCCAAAGAAATTATAAGTACAAAAAGGCAGTTTTTTTTATATCCTTATTGTTCAGAACGTTTGTGGGGACTTTTTTTTCCCCAAAAACATTTTAGATTCTGTGCAATGTGGTGCTTTTTATAATACAGTATTTTTTTAAACTGGAAAAAATAATAGAAGTCATCAAGAAACTTTTAAAAGACTTGTTGTCTTTATTAATATATTTATAAGAAAACTGGAGAAGCTGAAAAGTATGCCAGCTACTGAGTGTATTGTCAACCACTTTGGAAACAACTCCCCAGGTAGCAGAAATTAGAACTGGATTTGAAATAACCACTGTGCCAAGAGAGACCTTTGCTCTATTCTCTTGGCTTATTTGGACTTCAGAGAGTCAGCTGCTATTTAGAATCCAGAGTTTAAATCAGATCGCAAACACAGTAATTGCTAATAATCCACAGTAGTTTTCTCAATCTCAAACTAGACAAGCCCAGAAATAATCTTATTCTGAACTGTAAAATAAAGCAAAGTTTGATTGAAAAAAATCTCCAAAGTTGTTAATGAATTGAATCCAAATAGAGGCTTTTGAGGTCATCTAGCCTAGCTCCCCTACAATGCTTCATTGTCCTGCTCCTTCCCCAAAATCACACCCATGCACCACACATCTATAGACACGTATTTACACAAATATGCATATATGTGTGTTTAATGCATATGTATTCTCACACATACATACACATACCTAGATATTTATATAATACATATACACCAGTGCAAGTTGTCGTCCAGCGTCTACTTAAACAATTCCCATGACAGGCAGGAAACACTTTTCCCCATTCTAATGGTAGCACGTAGAGAAGAGCCTTTGTTTTATACTATATATAGTTGTTTGGGTTTTTTTTAAGCTCTTCCACTGAGGGGTTACCTCAGTAGTCAGCTCTCTCCCACTTTCCTATGACTATATTGATAAAGATGATAAATAACTTTAGAATGCTTCTGATGTATCGTTTTGCTGGTTTGATCCAGATCCAAACTTATACACTCTTCTTCTTGAAAAAATAATGGAATGAAAATATAAAAAGATTAACTGAACCAAGACTTCATTTGATTTCAATTTCTGTATCCATAAAATAAGTATCCGTAAGACACATGTGTCTCTTTGTGTGAAGGCCGTGTATGTCAAGATAAAGGCAAAATTGAATGTCAGGGTGAGCAACATCAAGTTTATGTGTTTCCTGTAATGGCACTCCTAAATTTCTTGCATATCTATGATCTCTCTTATTTATATTTCTCTGGTATGATTAATGCCTGTCTTAGGTTAAACTTGATTTCTTCTGTATTCGGATTTCCCCCAAATGCCTGAAGCCAGTATTCTCAATAATAGATTGAAATGAGCCTCCTTGGTGTTCGTTTGCACCTGTCCTGTGTACACATGGGCCTGTCCATGCATCACAAGGGGAAAGGACAATCAGCAAATAGACTATATTTCTTACCCCTTGCACTTCTGTTTCTGAACTAATTCTAAAGTTAAACATTATGTTTTATTAATAAAATCTTCGTAAATGGAAGCTATTTCTACAAATATGTTTTCATTCCATAAGAAGAATTGAGGCTGAAAAATCATTCTCACATGGCAGCTTCCTGCTGATCAAAGCAGAAGGCCTTACTTACTGAAATTATTTAAATTAGCCTAAGACCACAGTGTAGATACAAAACACAATTAATGAGTTTTTAAATTGTTCTTCCTTGCTTTCAGTTTTGACTGTAACACTTATCTGAACATAAGAATGCAGTCTGAGGAATTATCTTTAATTCATAATTAACACATGCAACTTTTTCACATCATTCTTAATTTTGAGAATTTCTTAAACTTAACACACTATGTGTTTAAAAAAATTAAAACCCAAAGGAGTTAAAATATATAATATGTGAACTTATTTCTTATTCTTTCAGGGCAAGATTCTTGGGTATGCTTTTTTTCCCCAGCACTTACCTGGTCCCTGTTTTAAGATATCCTAACTGATATCCTCTCTCACCTTTTGTTATACTTTTTTTAAAGCACCAGACATGTTTTGCTTTGAAATTCCTCATAACCCTATTATTATGTAAGGATTCACATGATAATTTTTCACATATAGAACTGTAGTTGCATGTGATAACCATACTATAAATTCTTAAATAATACTAGCATTATTTGTCCTTCTGTGATCACTGACATTGAAAAGGATACTTATTACTGTTAATGAAATTACACTAGAGGTCAGGACCAAGTGTTGAGGTGACAGAAATTAATCACACTGTCTTAAGAAGTGTCAAGTTTAGAGATGTTGGAGTACCAATTAGAAAATGTGCTCCATAATTTTATGGCATCTTAATGTTCTAAGAGATTAAATGTACATTCAAAAACGTATTCCCACTGTACTCTCAGACCACATCCAAGGTGAGTATGCACTTACACATTCAGCCCAGTTGCAGTCTGAATTAGACCTGTTTTCCACCTCCAGAGGGAAACTCTCCAGAGATTTATGTGGAGACAAATGAGAATTGGTCTTACCTTTCTGGAAGAGAAACTCTCTATAGAGCTGCTTCATTCTCTTGAAAGCGACCAGAAAGTTTCCTGAGGGCTAAACAGAGAACCTCAGTTTCCCCATAATAACATTTTCTTATGTGTCTCCTGGGGAAATATGCATAGGAAAATATTGTATTTGGCAACAAGTTTAGGCTGTTGGCAGTGGAGATAACAGTTGTTGCCTAGACTTGAGCAGTCAAAGAAAATATGGAAGAAAATTCTCTGTTACTGGGAAACACACATTATCTAGTCTCATGCACAAGAGAAGTCAGATCACAATGTACATGAAATCCTACTTCTAGGATAATTAATGTCTCCACGGTATGCCTGAGCAATAGTTTTAAATGTAACTATTCGAGTGGCTCAACGTGGTGACACTTTGTGTTTCTCTCATTAAAATGATCTCTCTCATAATTCTAAGAGAAATCTTAAAGTTTCTTAGCAATCCTCATTAACAAGCAGAATGCATGCAAGAAAGACCAGCTCAGTCCCAATGCTTCTATTTTTAAAACTTCAACATTCGCTGATTCTACAGGAGGAGAGAAAAGAATCAGACATAGCTACCTCTCTGCATCTGGTCCCAAATGCTTTAGAGCTGTGTAGAGATATGAAAATCAATGGAATTTTCTTAAATATTATTGATAATAGTGTTATTTTCCCCTTACTTAACTGTATTTCTAAATTCCAGTGCCATTAGCTCTCCAACCAAAACCAAATTTCTTCACAATTCCAGGCGTTTCTTATTAGGAGGACGCTAACTGACAGTGTCCCTCAAACAATTAGAGAGCAAGTAGGTAATGCCTATATTAACACGTGTCCTCCTTAGTTTAATGATGGCATGGTTTGAACATCAGTATTGTGCTCATTCCATATACTCAAAATTGATGCCTATGAAAGTAAGGGAGAAAGAGTGTTGGGTTTACCTTGATCTTTCATGAGCTTCTCGTGTAAAAGTATCCAGGAGCTAAGTAATAAAGCATTGCATTGAAAATAAAAAGGACCAGCCCAGGTGCAAACTATTAGTGTTAACTCATTAACCAATTTCAGTCTTGACATAAATATTTAATGGTTTAAATAAAAGTATATAATATATATGCACAGTATACATTTATAAAACATAAAATAATATATTATACACACACACACACACACACACACACACACAAAGAATATATATTAAAACTATAGGAAGACGGACTGAACAGCCCTCCTTTGAGTACGTTACAGACAGCACAGATATCCTTTTGAACAACTCTCAAAACAGTAATTTCTTAACATTTGCGTAGAGCTCCAAGGTTTGACAGAGCACTTTTGCCAACATCAACTCCTGTCTTACTCGTCAGATTTCAGGCAGTAGAAGCCTTTCGGTTCTCTGGACCATAGCCTGTCAGAACCGGATGGCCCCAATAGGCACTGGGAATGGGTTTGTCACAGAGGTCACTAAGGAGGTCTGGCAATGTGCATGTCCGCCCTGATGACTCCCCTTGCTTCTGTAGGTGGGAGGCCACCCCGTGGACAGCGTGCTCCTCCTCGTGTGGGGGGGGCATCCAGAGCCGGGCAGTTTCCTGTGTGGAGGAGGACATCCAGGGGCATGTCACCTCAGTGGAAGAGTGGAAATGCATGTACACCCCTAAGATGCCCATCGTGCAGCCCTGCAACATTTTTGACTGCCCTAAATGGCTGGCACAGGAGTGGTCTCCGGTAACTGTGCCTTCTTTCTTTGTTCGTTAGGAGAATAAGTCCACTCTTCCCTCTCGTCATCATGACCCCCGGCTACCCTATGCAGCGCCCCACTTTTCCTCTTGAGGTGTCTAGAAGCCTACCAGTTTAGATCCTGGAGTAGGCATGCCCCGATTCCAGCAAAGCCAAATGTAAATGAGTAAATATAGATACATATCTTTCTTCAAGTTACTTCAAGAAGCCTCTCTCGTTCCCCACGTTGTTCCCTCAAGGGCACGGGGAAGCACATCTCTATCAAGAGTCATTGAGGCCGAAAGACTAATCCCGAATCTGTGAAAGCTGCTCTGGTGATAGAGCTCAGGAGAACAAAAGTTTGGTTTCATTTTTTTTTTTCCTTATCCTTTGTCTCTATCCAAAAAGGGTCTGAGTGGATTAAAATTAAAGCTATGTTTATTATTGGAAAAAAGATGAAATGAAAATCACAAAATAATCAGAATGGGGATGAAATAGAATAACTAAAACATACATTCTGGATGTTAGGAAAGCTGCTGCAGCAGCTTACACATAAAAAGATTTGGATTTGCAGTTTCCTGTCTGCTAATGCAAAAAGATTTGAGATGGAAAGACAAGGAGGTAAACCACTGTGCCCTCAGCCACAGAGATGGCAACAGACTTTTCATTTCAGCTGTGTGGCTTTGTGGCAGCAGATCAGCGCTGGGACGTTTCTCTTTTTCTAGACTTGACCCTGGGCATATAGAACCACTGAGGTGCTGTCTACATCTGGCCATTGAATCAGTCCTTTAAACACTTCTTTGCATGTCAGTGTAATCAATTGGATCAGCCATGCTGCAATATAAATTAGCTATGATGACCATTAGAAAACTTTTCACATCCATGTTGGAGCTAGCATTTCCCATATGTTGGACCTAACAATCATTAGCAAAGTGACTACATAAAATTAAAATGCAGTGTTGGTAATCAAAACTGGGCACGCTCTGCAGTTCCTTTGCTCCTTTCGCTGCTTGGTTTGGGACTTTGCACACAGTGGGTGCTTAAGGAATGCTGACTGACTAATCCAAAATTAAGAAATTGAAAATGATTTAACTTTCAGCCAGCTGCACCCTACATAGCCAAACAGAACAAAGACCCCAGGATGGGTAAGAAGTGGTATAAATCCACCAGGAGTCCTTATGTACAAAGCAGCCCTTTAAAAAGCCTCAGGTGGGAAATGCAGATGAGTAAACAAGGCTTTGCCTGTGAGTCTTCTCTCTCTTGCGTTCTCCTTCTAGTGCACGGTGACATGTGGCCAGGGCCTCCGGTATCGTGTGGTTCTCTGCATCGACCATCGCGGGATGCACACAGGAGGCTGTAGCCCCAAAACTAAGCCCCATGTCAAAGAGGAATGCGTCATACCCACCCCCTGCTATAAGCCCAAAGGTAACGAACGTGGCAGGTGCTGTGTTACCAGTCTTTTCATTGTTACGTGTACTCGGGTGCTGTTTTAAATGCCTTAGAATATTTTTAAGTATCCCAAGTGTTTTTAGTAACTGTTCTTTGTGACTTAGACTCTCTTAAGTGGACTTAACTCTTTTTTTTATTAATCTTTCAGATAGTTTTGCTTGCAAATTGTTAGTAAGCACTGCATATGTATACAGTGATCTCCTGGGTCATAAAGTTGAAGACTGCTGCTGAAAAATATCTGCTGAAGGAGATTATAGACATATCATAGAAATATATGTGTGACTTACTAGCTACACTTCTTTCTGCTAAAACACAATGCAGTGAATCTAAGAGTGTCTATATTGCTAAGCCTGAAATACATTGGGAAGCCTCATACTTCAAAATGATGAAACAGAAAGCTGTTGCTTTTTGTATTGAAAATTAAAACAGTATTATGAGACCGGATTCCCGAAGCATAATTCAAAATGAAAAATTGGAATAAATTAAAATTTAATAAATATTGCAAATAATTTATTAAAAGTAAGCTTTAGAAAAGTTCTACTTAGTGAGGAAGATTTATTTTAATTACACTGGGTCTCTCAGATTAGTATGAATACTAATCTGACTACTCTGCTAATATTGTTATAATCTATGTCAGTGAAATAGCCAAAGTCACAAACCATTCAGAAGTAAAGAACTTCTTATTACAAGTTTCCTCCTATTTTTAATATTAAATATGATTCTCATTTGTTTCTTAATTTATTTCTTTAAACCATTACATTTCTCTGAAAATCAGCCACAATGTAACGCTTTATTATACTATGGTTTTCCCTTGGTGGGAGTGAATGGCACGTGAAATCTAAATTACTGATATAAAAGGAAACAACAAAACAACAACATACCAGAAATGCTGATTAATTTTAATCAGTACTCCTCTCTCTCTAAGCTACAGTCTTCTCATCTGTAAAATTGGAATAATAATAGTAACTACCTCAGAGATCATGCAAAGGTTAAATGAGACATAATGCTAATAGGATGCTTAGCCCACTGCCAGGCATATAGTAAGTTTTCCACAAATGTTATCTTCAACTCTTGACTACCATTACCATCCTCAACTTTGGGAGGAAGTGGTCACTGGGGCATATGACAGGACTCATTTCAAATAGACAATGCAGTATTGCAAGCTGACTATTAGTGCCAAACTGAATGCTTCATTATTGAAAGTCAGAGATGGCTCACGCTGTCAGATGTGGCATCGCTGACTGAGTCATTTAGTTGGGAGAAGTTGTTAGTTGTGAAATGATGCCTAAGTAGATACAGTACCGCTGTGTCTAAAATGTTAGCTAATTATTTTGGCTTTGGTAGTCTTATATCTCTCACTCCCTTTGTTTTCTGACTATAAACAATTGTTGCATCTAGAGGACAAGAACTGATACCACTATCTTAAAATAGTCAATTATTCATTAACTCTCTCTTTACCAGGCCACTTCAGAAAAAGAAAAGCCGTTTGTGGTTAACTATCAAAAATAAAACCTAGATTTTCACAACTAAGTAGTGAGTCTGGCTCTACTTAAACATCATTAAAATGCCATATAATTCTATGGTGTATGCATATATGGACATATTTCTTTCATCTTTGCAATTATATGTTATAAAATGGTGATAGAGCTTCACTGGCTTATACTATAAAGCAAGTATGCCTATAAATGATACTAATAAAATATGTCAGAATGGGAATCTTGGCAGTTACTTCTGTAGGAGCAGTTATAACGTCCCTCTTTTTTTTCTGCTCCACATTTTTTTTTTTCCAGGAAGTAGTTAGGAAGTTTGTTCTGAATTGTTTGGCTAAAGCTACATAAATAGGTGAAACAAGTCAAATTAAGGGTTGCGGACTTAAGTTGCTCATATTATAACTGTCAGTGAGTCTTAGGGGTGATATTCAATGAATCAGATATCTAAAGCAGTGCTTTGTGAATATAAAAAATATCAGCAGTTTTGTTTGTTTTTGACAATATGGTATAGATCACACTTAGCCAAAAGGCAAAAGAAAAACAAGTTAGAATTTATGGAAGTATCACAATATGATTTGTTGTACTTTGTGTTTGTTTTTAAACTTAAATATTGCTCTATCTTTTCAACAGGTAATAGTGAAAAGATACTTTGATGATTCTTTATATACATATTGAGCTAGCACTCCTAGAGTCACAACTTTCAAAATAAAAAGACTTTTCTTTGCTCTTCAACATAATAAAGGGGAAGAGTATACACAGAGACCCGTATTACTAAACATTTTAAAATCTGATTTTTTTCTTCTTGATATATGAGGTGTGATAAAAAAAAATACAGTGAATGTTTAAATTTTAAAAATTATTGTAGTAAAAGACACATTGCCATTAATCTGCCTCAAAATACTCCCCATTGCTTTAAACACACTTATCCTGTTGTTCTTGCCACTTTCTGAAGCAGATCTGGAAGTCCTATTTCGTGAGTGTCTTTAGTTGCACTGTTGTGGCTGCCTCGATGTCCTGAATCGATTCAAAACATTTACTTTTCATGATCATTTTGATTTGGGCGAAAAGTCAGAAGTCACACAATGCCAAATCTGGTGAATAAGGTGGTGAGGACACACCGTAATGTTTTTATTTGAAGGAATTGCCATACCAGAAGCAATGTGTGACATGGAGCGTTGTCACAATGGAGGATAAAGTAAAGACACTCACGAAAGAGGACTTCCAGCACTGCTTCAGAAAGTGGCAAGAACGATGGGATAAGTGTGTTCCAAGCGAGGGAGAATATTTTAAGGGGTATTAATGGCATTGTGTCTTTAACTGTAATAAATTTTTTTTATTTAAATGTTCACCATATTTTTTTTATCATACCTAGTAACTATTATCAGAGGCAGAAATTTACCTAAAAACATATCATTTGCAGTTATCAACCTAGTTAGTAGGTAGTACAAAATCATGAACTGGTAAGGGGGAAAAGAGGAATTTCCCTGAAATCCCAAATTGGTTCTAACCTCTTCTCTTTTAATTCTCAGAGAAACTTCCAGTAGAGGCCAAGCTGCCATGGCATAAACAAGCTCAAGAGCTAGAAGAAGGAGCTGCTGTGTCCGAAGAGCCTTCGTAAGTTTTGAAAGCACAAGTTGTTTTGCTTTTGAGGCTTGATTGGTTTAAAGAAAGCAGTGTCCCACTGGTTGTGGCTGTCATGCTTGCTTCGGCAGCACATATACTAAAATTGGTTGTGTGACTCTCCTCTGAACTAAGGGTGATCTTTTTACCAAGGGTGAAATGAGGCTTTGGGGCTGTCAGATTGGAGGTTTATCTGTTTCAAAGTGCTTCTCCAAACATGAGTGCTCTCTAAATGCTTTTCAATTTTGAAATAAGAAAATGAAGGTGTAGTGCCTGCTCTTTTCTCCAAAATCTGACCTCCTCTTTTCCAAGAGGTTGAAGGGGAGAAGGCCCAAGCTGCATCCAATGATATAACATAGATTTGATGGGATGTCTGGACAGCTTTTCAAACTCTTTATCTCCCAGCTTTGTAATGTAGCCAGCCACTCATCAAAAATTAAAGGGTTAGGACTAACGTCATAGGAATGGCGGCAACTGGGCGCACTTTTTGAGTTCTCCTCCGGATCTTATCACAAACGGATCAGGACTCTCTGATCCCATCAAAGGACTCTCTGCTCATCATGCAGAACAGCTAAGAGACTCGTGCAAGGATCACTTGAAGGATAATATACACAACACAAGAGTCACCTTTGGAGCACACGCAGAGGAGAAGAAGGAAGTAGTGCAAGTCAAATATAAAGGACACATACTACATAAGATAACCCAGCAAGAACTAAGAACTCTAGAGGATTTACCTAATACATCGAAGCAAACACAGAGAGTCAGCCAGAATGGGGAAACAAAGAAATATTCCCAAATAAAAGAACAGAAGAAACTTCCAAAAATGGAACCAAATGAAACAGACCTATCAGAGACAGAGTTCAGAACACTGATAATAAGAATGTTTAAGGAACTTAGAGACGACATAAAGAAGGATGTAGAAATCATAATGAACAACCAGTTAGAACTAAAGAACACAATTACCGAAATAAAGAACTCACTTGAAGGAATTAACAGCCGGTTAGATGAAGCAGAGGATCGAATCAGCGACTTAGAAGACAAGTTAACAGAGATCACCCAAACAGAACAACAGAAAGAAAAAAGAATAAAAAACAATGAAGATGGTTTAAGAGACCTCTGGGATAACATCAAGCGCAACAACATGTGCATCATAGGAATACCAGAAGGTGAAGAGAGGAAGCAAGGGATTGAGAACATATTTAAAGTAATAGTGTCCGAAAATTTCCCTAACCTGGTGAAGGAAACCAACATAGAAGTCCAGGAAGTGCAGAGAGTTCCAACCAGGATGAACCCAAACAGGTCCACACCAAGGCACATTATAGTTAAAATGGCAGAGGTTAAAGATAAAGAGAGAATTCTAAAAGCAGCAAGAGAAAGAGAGTTACATACAAGGGAACTCCCATCAGACTATCAAATGACTTTTCAACAGAAACATTGAAGGCCAGGAGGGAGTGGCAGGAGATACTCAAAGTGATGGAAAACAAAGGCCTACAACCTAGATTGCTTTATCCAGCAAGGCTATCATTTAAAGTTGTTGGAGAGATAAAGAGCTTCCCAGAAAAGAATAAGCTAAAGGAATTTATTACCACCAAGCCAGAATTGCACGAAATACTAAAAGGACTTCTGTAAATAGAAGAAAGATGAAAACAATCTAACTATAAATTTAAAAATGGCAATAACTATGTACCTATCAATAATCACTTTAAATGTAAACGGATTAAATGCTCCAATCAAGAGACATAGGGTGGCTGACTGGATAAGAAAGCAAGACCCTTGTATATGCTATATACAAGAGACTCACCTCAGATCAAAAGACACACACAGGCTGAAAGTGAAGGGTTGGAATAAGATATTTCATGCAAATGGAAATGAGAAAAAAGCTGGAGTTGCAATACTTATATCTGACAAAAGAGACTTTAAAATGAAGAACATATTAAAAGACAAAGATGGGCACTATATAATAATAAAGGGATTGATCCGACAAGAGGATATAACCCTAGTAAACATCTATACACCCAACATAGGAGCACCTAAATATATAAAACAGATATTGACTGACATAAAGACAGAGATCAACAGTAACACTAGGGGACTTCAACACACCTCTGACAACAAGGGACAGGTCTTCCAGACAGAAAATCAATATAGAAACAACAGCCTTAAATGATACATTGGACCACTTGGATTTAATCGATATTTTCAGAGCATTTCACCCCAAAGCTGCAGAATACACATTCTTCTCAAGCGCACATGGAACATATTCCAAGATAGACCATATGTTAGGCCACAAAACAAGTCTTGATAAATTTAAGAAAATTGAAATCATATCAATTGTCTTCTCTGACCACAGTGCTATGAAATTAGAAATGAACTACAGGAAAATAACTGGAAGACACCAATTCATGGAGGCTGAATAACATGTTACTAAATAATGAATGGGTTAACCAGGAGATCAAGGAAGAAATCAAAAGATATCTCGAGACAAACGAAAATGAAACCACGATGACCCAAAATCTATGGGATGCCACGAAAGCAGTCCTAAGAGGGAAATTCATAGCATTGCAGGCCTACCTAAAGAAACAAAAAACATCACTAATCAACAGTTTATCTTCACACTTAAGGGATCTGGAAAAAGAACAGCAAAATAAGCCCAAAGGGAGTACAAGGAAGGAGATAATAAAGATCAGAGCGTAAATAAATAAAATAGAAACCAGAAAAACAATACAAAAGATCAATGAATCCAAGAGTTGGTTCTTAGAGAAGATAAACAAAATTGACAAACCTTTAGCCAGACTCATTAAAAAAAGAGAGAGAAAGGACCCAAATTAATAAAATCAGAAATGAAAGAGGAGAAGTGACAACAGACACCTCAGAAATACAAAAAATTTTAAGAAATTACTATGAGGGACTATATGCCAACAAATGTGACAATCTGGAAGAAATGGACAATTTTCTAGAGGCATACAACCTTCCAAGGCTAACTCAAGAAGAAACAGAAAACCTGAATAGACTGATTGCTACCAGGGAAATTGAATCAGTAATCAACAATCTCCCAACAAACAAAAGCCCTGAGCCAGATGGCTTTACAGGTGAATTTTACAAAACGTTCAAAAAAGAATTATCACCTATTCTCCTGAAGCTCTTCCAAAAACTCCAGAAGGAGGGAAGACTCCCAAACACTTTTTATGAAGCCACTATCACCCTGATCCCAAAATCAGACAAAGACACCACAAAAAAAGAAAACTACAGGCCGATATCTCTAATAAACATAGATGCAAAAATCCTTAACAAAATATTAGCGAACAGAATTCAGCAATACATTAAAAAGATCATACACCATGATCAAGTGGGATTCATCCCTAGTATGCAAGGGTAGTTCAACATCCACAAATCAATTAATGTGATACACCACATTAACAAAATGAAAAATAAAAATTACATGGTCATATCAATAGATGCAGAAAAAGCATTTGATAAAATCCTGCAGCCATTTATGATAAAAACCCTTAAGAAAGTGGGAATAGAGGGTTCATATCTCAACATAATAAAGGCCATATATGATAAACCCACAGCTAACATCATACTCGATGGGGAAAAACTAAAACCATTCCCCTTAAGATCAGGAACATTAACAAGGCAAGGTTGCCCACTTTCTCCACTTCTATTCAACATAGTGCTGGAAGTTCTAGCCACAGCAATCAGACAAGGAAAAAAAATAAAAGGCATCCAAATCAATAAGGAGGAAGTAAAATTGTCATTATATGCAGATGATATGATACTATACAGAGAGAACCCTAAAGACTCCACCAAGAAGCTATTAGAGCTGATAGATGAATTTAGCAAAGTAGCAGGATACAAAATTAATATTCAGAAATCAGTTGCATTTGTATATACCAATAATAAAACATCAGAATGAGAAATTTAAAAAAAATCCCATTTACAATTGCTCCAAAGACTATAAAACACCTGGGAATAAATTTAACCAAAGAAGTAAGAGATCTGTACTCAGAAAATTATAAGACACTGAAGAAAGAAATGAAAGAAGATACAAATAGATGGAAACACATACCATGTTCATGGATAGGAAGAATTAATATATTTAAAAATGTCCATACTGCCTAAGGCAATATACATATTCAACGCAATTCCTATCGAACTACCAACGACGTTTTTCACAGAAATAGAACATATAATCCTAAAATTTATATGGAACCATAAAAGACCCTGGATAGCCTCAGCAATCTTGAGAAATAAGAACAAAGTGGGAGGTATAACAATACCTGACATCAAATTATACTACAAGCCTACAGTAATAAAAACAGCATGGTACTGGCATAAAAACAGACACATAGATCAATGGAACAGAATAGAGAGTCCAGAAATAAGTCCATGCCCATATGGCCATTTAATCTACGACAATGGAAGCAAGAATGTACGGTGAGGTAAAGACAGTCTGTTCAATAAATGGTGCTGGGAAACCTGGACAGACACATGCAAAAAAATGAAGCTGGACCACCTCCTTACACCATATACAAAAATAAATTCAAAATGACTTAAACACTTAAATGTAAGATCTGAAACCATAAAATTCCTAGAAGAAAATATAGAAAGAAACTTCACAGACATTACCCGGAGTAAGATTTTTACTGATATATCCCCTCGCGCGAGGGAAGTAAGAGAAAAAATAAACATGTGGGATTACATCAAACTAAAAAGTTTTTTCACAGCAAAGGAAACCATCAATAAAACAAAAAGGGATCCTACTGAATGGGAAAAGATATTTGCCAATGATATATCTGATAAGGGGTTAATATCACAAATTTATAAAAAACTCACTCAACTCAACTCCAACAAAACAAACAACCCAATTAAAAAATGGGCAGAGGATATGAAGAGACATTTTTCTAAAAAGGACAAACAGATGGCAAACAGACATATGAAGAAATGCTCAACCTCACTAACCATCAGAGAAATGCAAATAAAAACCACAATGAGATACCACCTCACCCCAGTCAAAATGGCTATCATCAATAAATCAACAAACAACAAGTGCTGGCGAGGATGTGGAGAAAAGGGAACGCCGGTGCACTGTTGGTGGGATTGCAGATTGGTGCAGCCACTATGGAAAACAGTATGGAGGTATCTCAAAAATCTGAAAATGGAACTACCTTATGATCCAGCTATTCCACTCCTAGGTATCTATCCGGAGAAATCCAAAACTCCAATTCAAAAATCTTTATGCACTCCTATGTTTATTGCAGCATTATACACAATAGCCAAGACATGGAAACAACCGAAATGCCCATCGGTAGACGACAAGATTAAGAAACTGTGATACATTTATACAATGGAGTATTATGCAGCCATAAAGAAGAAAGAAATCTTACCATTTTCAACAACATGGATGGACCTAGAGAACATTATGTTAAGTGAAATAAGTGAGAAAGAGAAAGACAAATACCGTATGTCTCACTTATATGTTGAATCTAAAGAAAAGAATAAGTGAATGAACTAATCAGAAACAGTTTTGGAGACATAGAGTAAAAACTGAGGGTTGCTAGATGGGAGGGGGGGGTGCAGATAAGAGGGAAGGTGAGGGGATTAGAAAATAGTCAGTAACCACAAGATGGCCACAGCGTTTTGAAAATTAATTTGGGGAACGTAATCAATAATGTTGTAAAGATTTTGTAGGGTATCCGATGGACACTTGTCTCATTAGGGAGACCACCTCAGGGATGATGTAGATGCCTGATCACTGCCCTGTACACCTGACGCTGAAGCTGAACAATAATGAATGTCAACTATAATTTTATATATGTGTGTGTGTGTGTGTGTGTGTGTGTGTGTGTGTGTGTGTGTATGTATATACTTACAAGAAGCCGAGTACAGCATTAGGAATATAGACAGTGGAAATGTAATGGCTCTGTGCGATGTCAGAGGGATTGTGGATGGGGGCGGGGGGTTCACACAGTGTGAGGGATATAAATGATAAACGTCTAAGTATTACTTTGTCTTGTGCACCTGAAACTAATAAAAAAAATAAAAAATTAATTATAAAAAAATTAAAGGGTTAGTAAAATGTACCTGAGGGTAAAGAAAGTTTATTAGCTTTCTTTTCCCTTTCCTGCTGGGATTGGTATCGGATAAATACCAAGTCTTTCCTTCACTTCATCACGGTCCCATACCTGCTCAGTTTTATCAAGACCATGAATTTTGTAAGACTACTAGGCATAGACTTTCCAGATGCTTCATAAGAGGAGGAAATGTGGAACAGACAAATATAGATTAATTGACTGATGGATCAATAACTGTATATTGATTCTACTAGAAAACACTCGAAGACATCTGTGCTGCATCACTTTTTTAAAATAAGGGGGAAGCATTTTATTGATGACTTTCATTTATGACCTAAACAATTTCTCAGATTGATGATTTTCTAGTTTATTTAAGTACTAGGCTCTGTGCTACGCATCGGTGTATAAGACATGTTACCCCCTTCCAGGAGCTCACAGTGTAGCATGTAGAATATGAAATGGTTTCCAAATTCAACCCAGACTTTAAATTTTACTACAGATGTAAACTAACATTGTAATCTACATATTCAAAAGCAATTTAGAATTTTCTCAGATACATCCTGTTTGAATCTAAATCTGATATAGTTGGCCAGAACACAAATTGTGTTCCTGAATCACACGCTAACCAGCAAGAGATTGAAAAAGAAATCCAAAATACAGATTGGTATAATTACCAAAACTCATTTGTAAAGAAATGGTGTTCAGTCACTTGGCGTCACAGAAAAACGGTTCATACATTAAGTAACACATTTCTTACTTAAAAGGACAATAAGCAAAACAAATTATTTCTGTACTACAAATTTACAACAGCACTTTTTTCTACTTATACGAGAAAAGCCTTTAAGAGAAAAACAACTAACCATTGCAGAACTTTGAAGGAAGGTAGTGGTTAAAAAGTACAGTGCAATGTTTACGTGAATATGTGAAAGCTTAAAACTTTTTGTTTCTCTCCTGCCTGTACCTGATTTGATAGACCTTCTCACTGCTGAAGAGGGAGTAAGCAGATCATTTTAGAGGGGTATTAACTCTTTAATCCACTAAGGTCCTATTTAAGGCACAGAAAGATGCCATGTAATTGGAGCTAGTTACTCTATATATATTCTTAGGTTCAATAAGTTTAAATCCAGATACGTATTATTTTACCTAAATAAACACTGCTCTCCTGTACACTATTTTGTCATTTGGTCTAAAGCATAACTTTGTAAGTACTATTGCATTATGACCGAGGTTAAATAGTATTACAAAGTTGATATTAAATCAAAACATCTTACATCGATAATTAAACATCTTTCTCATTATTAGATACCTCCCAAATGAAAGCTGTAAGTGGAGTTTAATGCTTCTGCAGAAGCATTCATAGAACATGGTCAACTGTATTTTGTAATGGAGGTTTTCCACTAAAGGTCTGATTAAGGTGCATTATGTTTTAACTTTCACCACAATAAAATTCCTAACGTAGTTAAACACATAGTTTTAGCCCACTGAAACTACAGCCATATATTAGATTATTAAATTTTACTCTTGGTGTAATGGAAGTGCCATCTTGGCATGATTAATCTGAACTGAAGTAGATTGTAATTGGAGTGCTGGTGCCGGGTAAAGGAAATGTATACTATTATGCTCGGAACAATTACTTTTATACCAAAATGAAATAAATGACAGCTGTAGAATAATGTAATGAAAGGTATATGGTTTCCACATTGTAATACCCTTTACATGTTTAGTGCACTGAACCCTGGGAAAGGTCCTACGTGTCACATTATTTTTTTTTTATTGATTTTGAATTTAAAAATCATAGTTTTACATGGTCTTAATTCTTTCTTTTTTTAAACAAACCACATAGACTAGTTTCTAAATGTATGTAGCAACCTATAATTACTCTCCATAGTATAATGAAAAAATGATATACTGTCAGCAAGTCTTTCCTTCCCCCTACCAATGAAACTCACATTGCTTAAATTAAATGGTAATGTTTAGAAGCTGTGGCTGTCACTTCTGAACTACAGAGAAGCAGGAACAGTGGCCCAGAACTATTATCTCTCTCTTTGGCTCCATCTAACATGGAGAGTTCTGTAGTAAAACAGCAAATATCATTTATTTCCCCTTATGTGAAATGAAAATATTATCACCAGCCTGTCTCATTAAATAATATAAGAAAATCAGTGGCTTAAAGTCTTTATCATCTGGAGAGACTTTTATTGAATATTAGATGTTTTTGATAACCCCCAAAAGAAAGAAACAATAATTGGTTAACACTCTGGCCAAAAATATGGAAAGCAACCACACTAAGATATGTTTAGAAGAAAACTATGATTAAAAACTAAAAACTGAACTGCCAATAAATAACTAAAACTTTATAGAACAGAAGCATGTACTGGTGTTGTTTCACTGAACTAAATGCCATACAGGAGATACAAATACAGATACCAGTCTCATAAAAGAGCTGAAATAAGTATTGAGATGGGGTCACATTATGGTAATGTACTTAGTATGTTGAGATTCATCTTATAAAGCTGTAGCTTCATTCAAAAATACTTTTAGAAATTGGTTGGTTTTTATCCTTAGCAGATGGGAAAAAGACTGATGGAATTTTCTTTTGCTGTTACTCGAACTATATCTTTTTGAATTTGCCTCCAGCTGATGAATCTAAATTCTAGATTGAGGCCAGCTCATTGCTTCCACTGACAAATACACAGGAGTCACTTTCTAGGTATTTTTTTAAACCCTCAAAATTTTACTTTTATTTGGTGAGAGATCCGAACTACAATGTGGTAGAAAAATTATATTCATTAATCAGATAGAAGCTGAAGAAATTACTAATTTGATTTCCCATCTCCTATTTTTATATCTCACTTTCAGTCTTTGTTGAGAAGTGAGCTTAAACATCACGACCACCTCAAGCCGAGTACACATTATGACCACTTTGACAGCTTAATTCCTTGAGCAGAAGTGATACTATGGTGGCTTCTACGACATGTAAAGACAGCTCATCTGCTATTGCTGTACAGGACGTTAATAAACTTACCTTCTTAAAAAACCTGATCTAACTTGGAATGGGAAGGAAGTTGTTCACTTCCTTAACTCCTTCAGCTCATCCAATGCCCTAGAAGGTGTCATCTGTTAAGGGAGGCAGGAGTAAGGAAAAGGTATGGTCTGGATGCTTCAGATGCCCTAGACTTTTTCTTTCTAGACTTTCTGCTCCGATGAAGTCATTCCACGGAGAGGAAGAGAGGACTAATTGGGCACCTAGGGTAGCGAGGTTCCTCCCATATTTATTTTAGTTGCCAGGAGTTCTGCTTGGTTGGCTCAGAACAAGCAATAGGAGATTCCTTTGGGCACTACATGACCAACACATCCATTGTAACTAGCCATCCCTCCCTCAAACCTGGCACACACCAGGTGGAGAGTCTTAACAGTGCCATCCTCTCAAAGAGGACCACCCAGGATGGTCCTCTGGGCCTTGATCTTACACTTAGGAAATCTTGAGTTCTCTTGTTCAATTTTTAGTTAACAGCATTACTACAGGGTTAGGAAAACATTTTTGTGCTCCAACACAATATTCAGACCTTAAGTATTGCCATAAATAACCTTGTTGTGAGTCATTTAAAAAAGAAGAAGAAGGAAAGCAAGCAGGCAGAAGGCAGCAGTAATATCTGGATGCCAGATGGCATCCACTTAGGGATGGGGCTGATTCACTAAGAAGCAAAGGGAAATTCCTGTCATGTATCTGTGTGAACAGAACCCTCAAGGAATTAGGTACAGCAAGAAAAGCCAGTAAGACTCACCATGGTGATCCTACAGTCAGTAAGTGCCTCGTTTACCTTGTTGGAAATAGTGTATAGATATATAATATTTAAGCGTATGTTTACATTAGTCCATATTTATATCCAGTAAGTTGTCTGAGAATGTGGATGGCTGAACTCAGTGGTTAAGAATGTGAATTCATATATATTTTTTTAAAAATGGCTAGAAATGTTAATTATGTGACATGTGTTTTTATATTTTCCCCCGAAGAATATTTAGGGAATCCAACATCAGTAATGGATCTAGATAGTTTTGCTGTTTATATCGTCAGTACAAGGTGCCTGGATTATACTCTTTGTGCATCTTAGGCCACAGAAAATAAAAGGAATAGTGTGTGTGTGTGTGCGTGTGTGTGTGTTTCTTAAGAATCGAGAGCTCACCTAAAACCGAGAAATTTATACACTTTTTGCAGATCATTAAAGCAACGTAAAAGATGTTCACAGAACAGGGCTGAGCATTAGAATTACAGGATACAAAAGCATTTAAAATTGAAAACTGGCACATGGCAGACCTAAAGCCTCACACTGGACGGACAGAATCAGCCTTTATCCCCCAACTGTCAGGACCTGTCTCACTTCCAATTCCTTCCTTCCAGGCCTCCTGCCCTTCCATCCAAATCATTCTCATCCAGTATACCCTCTACAACAGGAGAACACTTCCTAGAAGTTTGCTGGCTGATTATGTATTTTAGATGACGCTAAAGAGTCACTGGACCTGCTAATTGTTCACACCTCCGAATATAAGAAGCTAATCTGCTCATAAGCCACTTGCTCTGTGCCATGTTCTCTTCCAGGTGCAGATACTGTAAAAAATCAACCCAATAGGACTTGCCCTCAAGAAACCTTGAGAGCATTCTTATCACAGGATGATAGGATTGTGATTAAAGTGCTGAGTATTGGCCAATTATCCACAGGTTGAACAGTGAGCTGGTGGTTTTTAAGAAATGACATTTCATGTTTGGGTATACCTAGAATGATAGTGTTATTAATTTAAAAAGGAATGTAGGAGAATTATTTATTGAATTCCCAGATTCTCTTCATTACCACATATTCCTCTGAGTGAAAACGTCACAATAGTTAAGCTAGAACATGGTAATTTACAAATATGAGAAACCAATGAGAGAAGAATGCAATATACACTGAAAGGGTTGGGGGAGGTGTTGATGTGAACTGATGTTCAGCAGATTATGATAGAATTTATTTGAATCTGACTTTGACTCCAAAACTAACACTTGAGGAAAGATTATTGGATCTTTTTACATAGCAAATGATCAGATACTTTGTGTCACTACATGTACCTCAGTGATTCCTATCTGTATGTCGATCACAGATAACTTCCTAAAATCTGTACTATTTTTTCAGAGTTATCATCCTGCTAACTATGTGAGTTGATGAGGGGTGAATCTGTGTATTTGTGTGCTCAAACCAGGATACAGCCCTCCTGCAATCAAAGTAAACAGCACTTTAATTATTGATCATACTTCCATGCAGAGCAGCAGCGAGCCCCGTGTTGAAAAGTGTGGGCTCTAGTGACAGACTGCCTGGGTGTCAGTTAATTTTGGATCCCCCCACTAACAACAGGGGACCCTGGCCAAGTCCTTAACCCTGTCGGCTGCTGCAATTTCCTCATTTGTGAAATGATCATAATAATAGTACCTACATGATAGGGTTATTGTGAGAATTAAGTTAATATACCACGGGTGCCAAAAAATATATACACGTGGACACTGTGGTCAACGTTGTTTAAGCAGCAGTTCACCATAATCAGAAGTGTCTGGTCGCTGATGGTAACCACTTTGAGCACCTCTTATAATTGCAGGAGTCGAACGTGACTTGTATTCATCTTTTGTTATCGGTATATATTGAGTATTACAATTTTAATACAGTTTTTCTTTCTTAAAATGTGTATACATTTTTTTGGCACCCTCTGTATGTAAAGTATCTGATATGCAGGAAGCTCTCTGTATATGTATTAACCATGGTTATGATGGAGCCCTTTTCAGCATCATTCATCTTTTTAGAGAATTTTTAAAGGAGTAAAAATGTCTAATAATCACCATTTATAAATGGCAAAATTGAAGCAGATGTTGCATCTGCCTCATACATGTTGTATCTAATGGAATGTGAAAGAGAAGTGCAATTCAACCCAAAATTTAGCTAGTGGTTCCCCAGGGAACACCACCTCCCTGCCTCTCTTGGGTACTTCTGAGGCTCTTTGAAGACTCATTTTTAAGCATCACACTTTGAATTTAGCCCATAGTTTATTGTAAGGGACAAAGGTTAGTTGCCTTTATTTGAATAAAAAGGAATCGACAGTGAACTGCAAACATTAATAAGGAAAGTTTAGAAAATTCTTGCATGGAAAAAGCATCCTCTCAACTCTAAGTTAAATGCAGTTGATCCCCACAGATTGCTCCCAGCATGTACTGAGACAGAAAAATCAATCACACATTCAAGAGAGCAGACAGAGCTATTTTTATGTAGTGATTAGAAAAGCCTTTAATGCAAACCAAGAAGTTCTAAATTTGTCAGCCCCTCCTACTGTCTCCATTTATTGCTCATTCTGTAGCTACTTTCAGAAAGCTAAATCTGAACTATTGCTGAGCTGAGCCCTAGAGAGTGACAAAGACAAATTAATGGGATCCTAGTGTGCCAAAATAAAGTATGGACCCTGTCACCACCAATATATGTTACGTCCATTAAGGTCATTTTTAATGAACTGAACTTTTCGTTGGAAAGCTTTGCCAAACTCGTTGAATTAAGGGAAAGAAACCTTTATAAAATTGCAAGATAAACTAATTTCAGCCCATGTGAAGAAGTGGTTCATGAAAAGTGTTCTGAGTTTACAATTTTTAGATTTTTATCAAAGCAGAAGTGTTAGAAACTACATTCTAGTATTAAGCTGAAAACTACAAATGCACTAATAGTATTGTAAGCTATACTGGCATTTTTGTCCCTTGGACATCGGTTTTTAAATAATCAGACTATCCTCAAGGAAAATCAAACTTTTAAATCATGTTTTGTTCACATAGGTCAGAAAAGCAATGGGAGAGAAAGATGGTCTGAAACAAGTGTCATATTCTCATTTTTCATTTGTGAAGAGACTAATTTGGCACCATTTGTATCTGATGCATTTTGTTAGTGATCTGTCTTCTCTTTTTGCCAATACTCTGTGCACACTGAGTTTTAAAGAGTAGATAGGAAAATAGGTGCTCTCCTTGGGTTTCTGTAACCTAGAAACAAATCCAAATGCCCCAGAGCCTTCACTGTTGAGTAGCTACTGGAGTGATAAGGCAATGTTAGACCAGAGTTATGTATAAATTACTTAAGGCAGCCTCTGGCTCAAAATTGTTCAAAAATCCTTTACTTCTGTAAAATATCATTTTTATTAATATTAAATTGAAGTGTGATAGACACAGAATTTAAACTTGCCTCAAGCTATGTGGTAACCCAACACCCCATCAAGATGAAATGTGACCAGCACATCCTGACTGAGTACAGCTATCAGCAGTATAAAATAAATGAGCCCACTCACTACAGCTACTAAATTTGAGCACAGTAACTTTTAAAAGACCAAAAGAAATTCCTACAACAGGAATAAGTTTTTGTTTCCTCATGCCAATGCCTGGAACTGAGAGGCATGATTTAATTTCTTTGAGTTTCAAAGCTATTGCCTCTTTATCTAACTTGCTTTCAATCTTTGAGCCCAAGAAGAAGCCCAATACCAAGTCACTCAAAACTCTTACCCTTAAATTCATCCATTTGGGGAAAAGCATCTATTACGTGAAGTTCTGCTTTCATAGATGTGTTCTCTAGTGAGGAAGACAGTTATTACATAAAGATTCACACTTGATTCTCAAAGACTGACAACAGCTATGAGAAAATGAAGAGGTACTCCAAGAGAGTCTGAGAGTAGTCCCATAGGTCTTGGGGTCAGGGAATTCTTCTTTGAGAAGAGATATGTCAGCTGAGACCTTAAGGATGAGTGAGAGTTATTCCTAGCTGAGAGAAGGGAACAGAGTGACCCACACATGCCAAAATCTTGAGTCAAGAAAGAATGACGCACATTTAAAGAAATGAAGGAAAACTACAGTGGATGAAGGCGAGTGACTGGCGGGGAGAATATTAGAAGATGACGATGGAAAATAGCATAATGTAAGCTTGGTAGGAGTTTGGCTCTTTTTCTGGGTATAGTGGAAATAATGAAAAGCTTTACGTTCTAAGATCCCCTGGCTGCAGCATGAAGAATGGATTGGCAAGGGCTAACAGAGAAAGAAAACAGCCCAGTGGCTGTTGGGGTAGTCCAGGAGATTGTGGTGTACATGGCCGCCTGAGAGCCAGGGTGGTGAGGTGGCATAGAGCATGGATTCTGGAGTCGTCACAGTTTAAATCTTGACTCTGCCATTTATTTAGCAGTATGACCTTGGAAATCTCTGTGTCTCGATTTTATCTAGAAATTGGGATGAAAATCGTACTGTTACAATATAATTTTCAAAAACCAAAATCATGACTCATATAAATATGAAATGAGCACATGTCAAACATTTTATTTAACTGTTCAATTGTTGAGGGAACCAGTAAGATGTTAAAAACTTGTTCAGAGGAGAATTGGATTTAGAGAAGTTTTATATTTTGCACCAGACAAAATAATTTGCATTCACAATGAACAGAAAAAGAGTCCATAACTATTGACAGAAAATATTTCTATCATTACCAGCCCTTTATAAGGAAACTTCTGTCTCTATGTAGTTGCAAAATAGACTAGCCCAAGACAAAGACTCACTTCTGTAGAATTAGACAATGCCTGAAAGCTTGCTAAGCAGTGCCAGCCTTCCATTGTAAAGGACAATCAATAATCTCTTGCACATTTCACAATGTTTTTGGCAGTACCCTTCTCCTAATGATGTTATAATGAGTTAATTAAGATATAGAAAGTGCTTAAAACACATCACTAAACAGTAGCTGTTGTTGTTATATCAATGTGGTGGTAGTGGAGTTGGAGAGAAGTAAATGAATTTCAGATATATTTTTAAGGGAGAATTGAGAGAATTTTGAAATCATTTGGAAGTGAGCAGTCAGGGAAAATGAGGGGTCAAGAATAACTCCTAATTGTTTTACCTGAGCAATCAGGTGACCAGCAGAATCATGTGCTGTGGTGGAGTAGGATGCTGAGGAGGGAAATCAGGAGTTCAATTTCGGACATTTTAAGTTGGAGATACCTTTGAAATATCAAAGTAAAAAAGTCAAGCAGGAGAGGGAGCAATGTGTAGTGGGTAAGAGCATGAAACCTTACTAGCTGTGTGACTGACTTATACTTCACTTTCCTCATCTGTATAGTAAATGGAGATAATATTAGTTCTTATCAGGTTGTTAGGATTTAACAACTTTTATTTATAAAGTACTTAAAATAGCACCTGGCACATAAAAAGCACTATATAAATTTTCATAAATAAATTATATTAAATTAGTGTTTACTCCTTTCCAAGAACAAAATGGCACCGTAGCCTAAATCTTACCAAAAAATGTTCGGGTATAAAGTTCAGGAGAAAGATCTAGACTAGAGATTAAATGCAATTGTCCCTTGGTATCCATGGGAGATTGGCTCCAGGACACCACCCCACACACAGATACTAAAACTCAAGTCCCTTATAGGAAATGGCATAGTATTTGCATAGAACCTACACACAACCACCCGAATACTTTACATAATCTCCAGATTATTTATAATACCTAATACAATGTAAATTCTATGTTAATAGTTGTTATACTGTATTACTTAAGGAATAATGACAAGAAAAAGAAATCTGTACATGTTCAGTACAGATGCAACCATCGTAGGCCTACCTACGTAGTACACGTCAACAACAACGTCACTTTTTTTTCAAGTATTTTCTACCCACAATTGGTTGAATCCATGAGTGCGGAACCTGTGAATACCGAGGACTGACCATACTTAGAAGTTGCCAGCTCATTGGTGGTATTTGAAACCAACAATCATTGATGAACACCTCAAAAGCACCAAACTGAGCCCTGAGGCACTGCAATATTTAGAGTTTGAGCAGAGGAGAAGGATCTCGAAACGGAGACTGATAAGGAAGTGACCAGAAAAGAAAAGAAAGTCAGGAGAGTTTGATGTTGTGTAAATCAAGAGGGGAAAGTAATTCAAGAAGAAAGGTTTGGTCACTTGTGTTGGATGCCACTGGGAACATGATAGTTGAGGACTGGATTTGTTGGGAACAGCAGACAATGTGGGGCCAAGATTCTTAGAAACTGATTATTAGTTGTCATTCTGTTAAAGAAGAACGACCTTCTGATGGTCAGCAGGGTCCCACCTTTACTAAGACTCTAATATCTTGCCTGGAACCATAACAGAGAAAGCTAGGTCAGAACTGCAAGATGAGTTTAACAGACTCAAATGCGAGGTCCTATCCCTTGAAAGAGCCAGTAGTCCCACTCTGACTCACTGGAACTTGAAGATAACTGAACCCCCACAGCATTTCCTGCTAATATAAAGTCTCTTTCAAAGGAAAATGTGCTCTTTTAATGCAATCTGCCTTTCTTCCCCCCACTTCTAGCACTGAGTGTTTCTTCAAGAAAATCACTGAGAGATTCTCGCAGAGGCCAGCTGTCCCTCAGAGAACACAACAGGGCATCATTAACATGAGAAAATGAAGTCTGCTACTTTGAAAATGCCACTTAAACTTAGCTCTCCCATAAGGCCTTATTGTATTTTGGGATTGGGTTCTTCTTTCTTATTCATTCATTCATTCATTCATTCATTCATTCATTCATCACTGGTTAGTGGCATTATATGGGGCAATCACTGAATTTTTTTATCAAATAGTTGTACTGGTGGCTGCATCAAAACTGTCATTTGTTTTGTTGTTTTAATTTCTAGGATCATTCTATCCTTGGTTATACTACTGGGGCACCTTTCAGTAATGAACACCTTCACAACCCAAGCATGATACTTAAGGATTTGAGGAACCTACAAAAAAAATTATCAGAAGTTTTGTGCAGTGGTTTCCTGGCTCCCTTTGAACATTTTTGCTTGGAGACTTCAATATGAGTTGCATAACTAGCATGAATTATTTGCAGCTCCAGAGAATTGTAAGCTAACAACAGCAGTTGAGAAATATTTTCATAATTCCACGTTCAAATCAAGTGTCCTTGACTAAAGATCTTTTACAATAAGTTAGATTCTCATTTGTTTGGAAGTATTTAGGTGTGGTTACTTCATTAATTAATGAGGGAATCAGGAAAGTGTTACAACCAATTCAAAGGGAACTTGAAAGAACCATACATATTTAGGGAAATAAGAGTACTGAAATATTTACAAATAGATGCAAAATAGGTGTATCCACAGGACAAAAATCAATTGCATTCCACTAGACACAATTAATTTGCAGTTCTGTGGGCAAGAATCATTTGCATTATCAGTTTTCTGCAATCTGCAGTGTGGTAAAATAGCTAACAATCAATGAAAGATTGCAATAACTAGGAAAAATGCACTTGATAGGATATCCAGTAATCTTTTGGGTCCATTTTAAAGTGGTTTTTTCTTTGTTATTTTTTTATTAAACTTATTAGGGTAACATTGATTAATTATGTAAATTTCAGGTGTACAACTTTGTAATACAACATCTATATACTCCATTGTGTGTTCACCACCCAAAGTCTAGTTTCCTTCCATCACCATATATTTGACCCACTTTATTCTCTTTGTCCTCCCTCTACCCCGCCTTCCCCTCTGGTAACCAACATATTGTTGTCTGTTTCCATAAGTTTTCTTGTTTTGTTTGTTCATTTGTTGCTTTTAGTTTTATATCCCACAAATGAGTGAAATCATATAGTTCTTGTCCTTTTTCATCTGACTTATTTCACTTACCATGATTCTCTCAATATCCATCCATGTTTTTGCAATGGCAATGTTTTATCTTTTTATGGCTAAGTAGTATTCTGTTGTATATATGTACCACATCTTTATCCAATCATCCATTGAAGGACAGTTACGTTGTTTCCATGTGTTGGCTATTGTAAATAATGCTAAAATAAACATAAGGATGTGTGTGTGTGTGTGTGTGTGTGTGTGTTTGTGTGTGTATTCATATTTACATGTAAGTATTTTCAAATTTTTCACGTAGATACCCAGAAGAAGGATTGCTGGATCATATGGTTGCTCTATTCTCAATTTTTTTAAGAACCTCCATACGATTTTCCATAGTGGCTCCACCAATTTACATTCCTACCAGCAGTGTATGAGGGTATGAGGGTTCCTTTTTCTCCACAGCCTCTCCAACGTTTGTTATTGCTTGTCTTATTGATAATAGCCATCCTAACAGGTGTGATGTAGTATCTCATTGTGGTTTTGATTTGCATTTCCCTTATAACTGGCGATGTTGAACATCTTTTCATATGTCTGTTGGCCACCTATACGTCTTCCTTGGAAAAGTGTCTATTCAGGTTCTCTGCCCATTTCTTAATTAGATTGTTTAGATTTTTATTGTTGAGTTGTATGAGTTCTTTATAGTATATTTTGGGTATTAGCCCCTTAACAGAGGTATCGTTTGCAAATATCGTCTCCCATTCAGTTGGTTGCCTTTTTGTTTTGTCGATGGTTTCTTTTGCTGTGCAGAAGCTTTTTAGTTTGATGTAGTCCCATTCATTTTATTTTCTTTAATTTTTTTGCCTTTGGTGTTGAGTTCACAAAAACCCCTTTGAGGTAAAGGTCCATAAGTTTAGTGCCTATGTTTTCTTCTATGTATTTTATTATTTTAGGTTTTAAATTCAAGTCTTTAATCCATTTTGAGTTGGTTTTTGTATATGGTGTCAAATAGCAGTTTAGTCTTAGTCTTTTTCACGTGGCTTTCCATTTTTCCCAACACCTTTTATTAAAGAGACTTTATCCATTGTATGTTTTAGAATCCTTTGTCAAACATTAGTTGCCCATATATGTGTTGATTTAGTTCTGGGCTCTCAATTCTGCTCCATTGGCCCGTGTGTCTATTTTTTCTGCAATATCATACTGTTTCGATTTTTGTGGCTTTGTAGTATAGTTTGAAGTCAGACGATGTTATAACTCCATCTTTGTTCTTTTCTCAGGATGGCTTTGGCTGTTCAGGGTCTTTTGTTGCTCTATACAAATTGAGGAGTTTCTGTCCTATTTCTATGAAAAATGCCATTGGGATTTTGATAGGGATGAAATTGAATCTGTAGATTGCATTAGATAATAGGCACATTTTGACAAATGTTAATTCTTCCATTCCATAAACACAGGATATCTTTGGGTTTTCTTCAATTTCTTGTAATAGTATCTTGTAGTTTTCAGAGCATTGGCCTTTTATTTTATTTGTTAAGTTTAGTCCTAGATATTTAACCCTTTTTATGGCAATTGTAAATGGGATTTTTTTTTTCATTTTACTTTCTGATATTTCATTGTTAGTATTGAGGAAGCCAATGGATTTTTGTATATTGATTTTTGTATCCTGCAACTTTACTGTATTTGTTTATTGTTTCTAATAGTAGTCTTTTATATTTTTCTTACACTATTCAGTTTATTCCGTTCTCTCTCCTTATCCTAATATCATGCCACTACTCTCATACACAAGCATACACCAAAAGAAAGAGGGAAAAGAAATCCACAACCCTTATCAATTTATAACTCAAGTGTAATAAGATTGAAAATTAAACCAAAATTTAATATTTCTAATGTGATTTCCTGCAGGTTTTGATTTGCATTTTGAAACTAGCAAATGAGGCAAGGCTAATAACAGCATCAAAAAAAACACACCTATAAAGCTACTCTTATTTTGAATGTTCCCAGTGATTTTTTTTTTAAACAAACATGTATGTGAGAAAGGAGGAGAGAGGAAAGTAAGAAGAGAAAGGCAAAAGTTAAATATCTTAGAGATCATATGTGCATAAAATCAGAGCCTAACTCTGGGTAAGATTTGTAGTGACATGAGACTAATTAACCAAGAAAGAATTGTTTCTATTTGGCATTATATTAATAAAGTGATTGTTTTTATTATTTCAGTCCATGCTTCTTTTTCCATAACAGCCGTTAATAAACTAAACTACTTTGGGATTTTACAACTAAATTTGATTATCACTGTTTTCTATTTCATAAAAGGGACTATGGTAATAACTAATTAGAGGATAAACTTTTGTTAATAAAATGAACAATTAAGCTGCAAATCAAAGAATAGACAGAAGCATAAATCATTTTTTTACTAGGTTGTTTTTTTAATTTCCTGGGGATGGGAAGACTAAATGCAGAAACTAAATCAGCTCTTTATAAAGTTTAAGGCTATCTTTTGAAGAATTCAGTTATCCAGCCATTTTTCCTTCATACCATAATTGTTTTGCTAACAAAAAAAATTTTTTAATTACCCAAATTAAACCTCAGTAAGATCTTTTTCATTGTACATTTCTACATCAAAATGATTTTTTTAAATACCTATTGACTCCATTCTAAAGATCCCACTTTAAAGGTTCTAACTTAGCAAGTGCTATTCAAATTGAGTCATCTAAACATTACATTTAAACCTCCTAGCTCACTTGCCCTCTCACTGACCTTGTTTCCTCCCACTTGCGGCCAGATAGCTCAAGATAGTAAATACAGAGTTGGGAGATCTAGGGATGTGCGGAGACGTTTCATATGAAAAAGTTATTATTCATTTGTCCATTTGCACTATTATATATATTTCTCTTGAAATATAATCTCCTGCCTTCGATGAAAGAGAATATATCATATAAAATATATGCACTGGAGAAATTAAGATGACTGGTGAAAGACAGCACCATTTAAAAGCTAAATTGTTTTTAATTGATGTGAACTTAGTGAAGACCTAAGGACAGCCAGTTGAGAGATAAACCAGTAAGACTATTTGATATTTGATAAGACTATCACTTGGGAGACATAAAGTAGATAATTATCGTTTTTGCTGTAAATCCTAAATATTCAGAAAGTCAAACAGACACACATATGTATATACATACTTCTTTTTTTTTTCATTTAGGTGCTACTTTAAAATAAACATCTTTCGCCATTGCACTGAGTGGGGCTTCAAGAGCATACCCTATCTACTTTGTGGGCTTTTGGTGTATCTTCTTGGTAATGGAAAGAAACCAAATGCAAAGTGACTCACATTACAGGCAATGAGAGCTGACAGTTTCGTTTGTGCATTGTTCATATTCTGGATTTCATCTGTGACTCACGGTGGAAGATAAAACATAAATAAGTTTAGTTACTTGTCGTTCTTATCAGCTTATATATGTGGAAAAAGATGAAATTAAGACCTAAAATAAGTTTTGGGTTTATTTATAAACCTTAGTGTGTTTAGCCTCTCCACTAAAGACTCTATAGCTGGAATTGGTAAACAACATACAGCCCACAGGCACCTTTCCCACCCCACCCTTCAGTTTTTGTAAATAAAGTTTTATTGAAATACAGCCAAACCCATCTATTTACATATTGCCTATGGCTGCTTTCACACTATATCAGCAGAACTCCGTAGTTGGAACAACAAAGACCCACAATCTTGGCCCACAAAATCTAAAATACTTTCTATTAGCTCTTAACAGAAAAAGCTAGCTGATCCTTTCTCTTGCAATGGTCACTAAAGAGGGCTATGGTAGGTGACAGAACAATAATCCTTACTGCATAGGGAAAGCTAATAAGGCACAGTTCTTCTTGAGATCTTGTCATCTTTTGTATTTGAAAACAAAATTCAGCACCACATTATTCAGGAAGCATTATTCATCACGTTATAGTCAAAGTTGGCAGACTTATTTGCTTTGGTTTTCTTTGTGTTTTGTTTTTTTTATGTACAAAATAGTTTGGTATGTATTTTCTTTTATGTCTACACCTGGGTTGTAAAATTCAGTACTTGTGTATTTGTCATGATTCTTGTTCCAGGAGCTAGGCAGATATATATATGAATTTGTAAGAAGAGGGTTAAGATTATTTTGATTGCAGATTTTGGTTTCATATTTCTAAAAAGTCCTTGCAGGTAGCATTATTTGAAGAAAAAGAGACTTTTTAATCTTTCAAGATACAGTTTTCCCCCAGGTTCTTTAGGTGCCAGAAGATGAAGTCAAGAATTGAAAAACAACAGAGGGAGGTAACATTGTGATGAGAATTTCTTGGGAGTAGTTCTGGGTGGCCCTTCCCCGTCATCCATCTTCCTGACAAGGTTATATGTGATGTCCATTCTTCCCTAGGGGATGGTTCTTCAGAGGTAACAAATGTCAGACCCTTCTTAAAGGGACTGCCATCATGCCTCAGACATCGTCTGAGGGGGCGCCAGATCCCCCCTGTTTCACACGCAGATTCAGGTTCAGGACCAGGAAACATCTTTGTTGTGTTCCTTGCAGTTTGAAACCTTGGATTGGTTTCCTGTTAGAATTTCAGCTTCCCTAAACTAGATATGAACCATTTGCACTTGCTAGGATTTAATGCTATAATCTTCTTATCAGTTCTTTCCTTTTCTGCCAAAGTCAAGGTTAAGGAGCCAGGTTTGCATGCCTCCTCAGCACAACTCTCTGTGAGAAAGCCATAGGATCATGGAAAAATAAAAAAATTTTATTCCAAAGTTCTTTCTCCAGATTATTATACCAACTTTTTGAAAAAGTTAATGGTTCCCTCTGGGCTTTTCCCTTAGGCCCCTCTCAAGGTCATTGTAGTTGTGGCCATTGTTGATTAGTGGGAGGAAAAAAGCCTTTTTTTTTTTTTTCTTTTGGAATTTGGATATCGTCCTCCATTCTAGAGAAACTCAGAGGAAAAACCAAGTTCTCAGTAGGGTCACTTCTCTGGTGGGGAGGCGGGGTGGAGGCTTTTGAACAAACTTGTATGAATGCATAACCTCTTCTTTACTGTGACACGCCTGTGGACTTCATTCGTAGCACCGCTTTTCTCTATGATATAAAAAGAAGTGGAGTCCAGACTAATTCAAAGAATGTGTGAGGAACAAGACTTTGCTCCATTCTTGGAAACTTACAAAAAAAAAAAAAAGAAAAGAAAAGAAAAGAAAAGCTCTACATATAAATAAATCTTGGGAAGCACATTGTGCAGAAAAGCAAAGAAAGTTACGGAATCCGATCCAGACTAAGAAAAATACTTCCTTAAATATCTCCAAGGGCTTATTTTGTTATAGTTTTTAGTATCAGTATTAGTCTGCTATAAGAATAGCCAGCATCTTGCAGCAGGCACAAGTGCTGGTATTTAGAGAGAGAGAGAAGAAACCACGAATTCCCTGCTCTGAAGAGCTGCCACTGTGGGTATAAGGCAGTGAGAAAGCAGGTGGTCTGTGGCTGGAATGTCTTACAGCTGGGAGTTCAGATGACACTCTCAAAAAACCAATCCGGAAACAGTGGCAAATGAGCTCATGAACTACACTGCAGCACCCGTCACAGGACAGGGTGGAGGAGCCCTGAGCGTATCCTGGGACGGCACTGGGCCTTGCTGGCAGATGGGATGCGGTCCCTTATGATGCCCAGGGTCTCCTGCCTGGGGCTTCTCATTCTGTCCTCTTGTTTGCTTGCTGACTGCAGGTTCATCCCAGAGGCCTGGTCGGCCTGCACGGTTACCTGTGGTGTGGGAACCCAGGTGAGAAGAGTCAAGTGCCAGGTGCTCCTGTCTTTCTCTCAGTCCGTGGCTGACCTGCCTGTTGACGAATGTGAAGGGCCCAAGCCAGCATCCCAGCGTGCCTGTTACGCGGGACCATGCAACGGGGAAGTTCCTGAGTTTAACCCAGAAGAGACAGATGGCCTGCAGGATTTTGACGAGCTGTATGACTGGGAGTATGAGGGCTTCACCAAGTGCTCCGAGTCATGTGGAGGAGGTAAGAAGGGGGGTTCTGGCTCAGATCCCCGCCATCTTTCTCTCCTTTTTCTGTGTCCTCTCTCCCTGCATGCAACTGTATCACGTGACTGCCTCTGTTCCAAGAATGATAAGTAGAGGGAGGAGGCGAGGAAGCCTTTCTAAATGTAAAGCATACTGAGTGAAACACAGATGTGTGTCTCTTTGGGCTTGAGTGGCTCTCAGGCTGTGAGTGACCAACACAACTAATGCTTTTACTTTCTGTTGTCATTCCGATGTTTTGCAATATATCCTAGTACATCTGACTGAGAAACACAGTTGACACTGACCTGGCAATACCCTCAGCTTTCAGTTTCATTCTCTATGCCCTTGCCTTAGTGCATGTGGCATGAACCAAAACCCAAAGATGACAAAATATTCAGCTGTTCCCAGGAAGAGTTTATAGTCCCTTTGATTTACTCAGCTGATTTCCCAAAGTAATATCTGTTTACAAAGGGAAAGGGTATGTAAAGGGCAATTGACACTATGGTTACCTGGAACTGGAAAGGAGTTTAAAGATTAATGTCTTACCCCACTGCCATTTTATAGATGAGGAAACTAAGATGCAAAGAAGCTGAGTGACTTCTTCAAGATCACTCAGCTAGTGAGTGACACTGGGACTAAGTCTGCCATTTATTTATTTCTCTGTCTAGAGTCTTTCCATCATACCATACTTCTTTAAGCACTTAGAGAATTTCTGAAGCTTTCTCATTGTGAATTTTATTAGCTAATGTCAAATGTTTCCATGAATATTGACCTGGGTCTCTTAGGTATATTCCATGGTGATAACAACAGATTCAGTGATTCTTTATTTTAGGTGAAATATGAATGGGATTGTAGTGGGAGAGGAAAGCACTTAAATCAAGAATTAATTCTTCAAGATTACAATCTTTCTTACAGCTATAGGAACTACATTGGATTTGTATTGCCACTGTCTCCCATGTCTTCTCCCAAGAGATTTTGTATTAATTGCAGGTGTACAAAACAACATAATGATTAGACATTTATACACCTCACAAGGTGATAACCCAAACAAGTCTCCTACCCCTCTGACATCCTACATACCTATTACAATACCATTGACTATATTCCCTATGCTGTGCTTTACATCCCATGACTATATATATATATATATATATACACACACACACACACATATATATTTATTTTTAAATTATAGTTGACATTCAATATTATTGTATATTAGTTTCACATATACAGCGCAGTGGTTAGACATTTATATAATTTATGAAGTGATCCTCCAATAAGTCTAGTACCCATCTGACACCATATATAGTTTTTACATTATTGACTATATTCTCCATACTGTATTTCACATCCCCCTGACTATTTTGTAACTACCAATTTGTACTTCCTAATCCCTTCACCTTTCCCACCCATACCCCGAACTCCCTCCCATCTAGCAACCATCAGTTTGTTCTCTGTATCTAGGAGTCTGTTTCTGTTTTGTTTGTTCATTTCTTCTGTTCTTTAGAATCCACATATAAGTGAGATCATACGGTATTTGTCTTTCTCAGTCTGACTTTTCACTTAGCATAATATCCTCTAGGTCCATCCATGTTGCAAATGGTAAAATTTTTTTATGGCACAGAAATATTCCATTGTATAAAGGTACCACAGCTTCTTTATCTAATCATCTATTGATGGGCATTTCAGTTGTTTCCATATCTTGGCCACTGTGAATAGCACTGCAGTAAACATAGGGGTGCATATATTTTTTTCAAATTAGTGTTTTGGATGTCTTTGGATAAATACCTAAGAGTGGAATTGCTGGGTCATACAGCAGTTCTATTTTTAATTTTTTGAGGAACCTCCATACTGTTTTCCATAGTAGCTGCACCAACTTGCAATCCCACCAACAGTGCACTAAGGATCCCTTTTCTCCACATCCTCACCAGCACTTGTTGTTTTTTGATTTATTGACAATAGCCATTCTGACAGGTGTGAGGTGATGTCTCATTGTGGTTTTTATTTGAATTTTTCTGATGATTAATGATGTTGAGTTCTTTTCACATGTCCATTTTCCATCTGTATGTCCTCTTTGGAGAAATATCTATTCAGGTCCTCTGCCCATTTTTTACTTGGATTGTTTGGGTTTTTTAATTTTAGTGTTGAGTTATATGAGTTTTTAAATAAATTTTGGATATTAACCCCTTATCAGATGTATCATTGGCAAATATCGTCTCCCATTCAGTAGGATGTCTTTTCATTTTGTTGATGATTTCCCAAGAGAAATGTTGATAGGTAAGGAAACATTGGCTGATTTCCCAGTAAAGTTTCTTACTTATATAAATACACACACACACACACACACACACACACACACGACAATTAAGTTCACGAACTTGTTGCAATGATGTTGCTAACTGTTTTGATATCAGAGGGATTATTCATACGTACACACACACAAACACACACACACACACACACCAGGGTACCAAAAAAATGTATACAAGTGGACACTGGTCAACGTTGCTCTAGCAATAGTTTGCAGTAATCAGAAGTGTCTGGACGCTGATGGTAACCCCTTTGAGCACCTCTTGTAATTGCAGAAATCAAATGTGACTTGTATTCATCGTTTGTTATCGGTATATATTGAGTATTACAATTTTAGTAGTTTTTTCCTTTCTTAAAATATGTATACTTTTTTTTTGGTACCGTGTGTGTGTGTGTGTGTGTGTGTAAATAATTTCTCAAAACTGCTTTCTAAACCATGACATTTTGGAAACTCTTTTTAAAAGGCATCTTTTGTTATTATTGAGAATGTAAAAGTAAATGTGCCCAAATTGTTCCCATGGAGTTGAAAAGGAATGAATAGTGGAACATGTACTAGCAAAGAATCAATTTTCTCCATCAGGTCTTTTAGTAAGTGTTTAATAGTTTTGCCCTTGACGTTCTTGTTTGTTTCTAAGTCTTCCAGTTTCAAACCATGGAATTCTTAAGTGTTTTAATGTAGAGTCCTGTTATTTTAAAACCTAAATTTTTCCATCTGATTCTGGAAGAGTTTCCTGGAACCCAGCTAATCTGCGTTCTTAGGGTGTTCTAACTCACACTGAGGACATCTTTTCTTCCATGCTTAACAAGGCAGAAATGTTAAAAAAAAAAAAAAAAAAATCTTTGCTGATCTCTGAGCCCAGGCTAGAGGTGTGAGGTCAGGTGCAAAGGACACAGTTGGTGGCTACAGTTGCTTCTTTCCAATATAACGAATGACTCAAAAGTTCAGATGGTGTGGGTTTGCCCCCAATTTCTGTGATCACCTGAACTGAATGATCATTACCTCTAGTCTAAAATGAATATGCTTTGAAAAAAAAATATTGATGGTCTCTCAATTATGGTTCTGAGTTACAAGGCAAGCCTGCAACTTTATGAACAGATGGGAAAACATAGATACAGTAATGGAATACATAAATAAGCAGATACCTTTATCTTTAAGATTCTAACCGTTCTGCTGATCAACCAGGGGCATAAAACTCTAAGTGTAGAGAGTAGATGGAATGTTTTTAATTTAAAATGTTTTCAGAAGACACTGATTTGGAAATAAGATTTGGATATTTGATACACAATTGATTTCTGCCTCCAGGAACCGAGCATCTTTGTATAACATAAATTGTATATCCAAGGCAGGGTAAAGTTACTGAGATGTCTTAGGTCTTAACTGTCAACAACTGTGCATTCTTACCTATAGCTATGTCCCTGTTCCAAGGTAATATATTTACACCTAAAATGTTAGAGTTGAAAATTCCAAAGTGGTGAAAATATGTTTGGGTTATATGGTCCATATGATGCCCATATGCACTAAAAAATTATTTTGTTATATGGGACATGTATATTTTGAAGTCAGTGTTTGGCAATAACATTTTATTGTATTATTAACTTTGATCTTTCACCAAACTATAACCCACAAGGCTATATATATATAGCTAATCATTTTTGCTGAAGCTAACCAAAAACATGCAAGATTAAGAGATAGATTTTATAAATCAATTTTTGGTTGTAAGGCCAGTTGGCTAATTTTGTTTTTGCAATCTCAAGAGATGAAATTGGATAGACACAAAAGTAACCGTTCACTTAGCAGAGGTAGCAACCAGAAGGAACTAGTTAGTAATTTAGGCTGTAGTTGGTGGCTCATTTTCCCAAGCTGTCATCAATGTAATGTAACAATTATGCTATTCTGGGAGATAGAAACAATGAAAGTCCCATATTCTGGAAGATTAAAAGTGAACCTAACCTGTTCGTTTCTGTGTCCTGTGTCCCGTTATCATCTCTTTGTTATATTTTAATTTCCCATATGTGCACTAA
Organism: Rhinolophus ferrumequinum; assembly: GCF_004115265.2. Classification (NCBI taxonomy): domain Eukaryota; kingdom Metazoa; phylum Chordata; class Mammalia; order Chiroptera; family Rhinolophidae; genus Rhinolophus; species Rhinolophus ferrumequinum. Next base: position 20,603,273 of record NC_046295.1, on the reverse strand, counting down.
TAGGTGTGGTCAAGGAGAGCAGATTTGAACCTGAACAGCTTTATTTATATTGAACTCCTAGATGGTAAAAATCAGCATTAAACTCTAGCTGAGGGAAAACTTGAAATTTACTTCAGCAAGAATGGAAGGTAGAGTCTTATACCTATTGCTCCCTTTTCCTTATGAGTTTTCTCCCCTTTAGCTTCTGTTAGGAAAAAAAACTCAAAATCATAAAGTACTATATTTAAACATATGTTCTGTGTTGGTTTAAAATGTCCTTCAAAGTGCATATATTAGCCTGTTTGGAAAGAGCACAAATTGGATGAGCTAACTTCTCACATCCTGGACTGACTCCCCTGGGCCCAGTATACTGTGAACTTGTAGGTAAAGTCCTCATAGTTCCTCCCTCCTCCACCGTCGCACACTCCCCGTTGCAGGGCAGCTCCCTCACTCCATGTGCCTTCCTGCAGACATTCCATTCCTACCTCCCCTTAGCCTAAACTGCACACTTTGCTTAGAATGCCCTGCCCTTTAGGCATTTCATTCATCAGGTCACAAAAATTTATTGTATGTTGACCACAGGGCTGGTCCCAGATACTCCTTAATTATGACAGAGCTCTCTCTGTCCTTTGTTTTCCCCACGTTCCCAGGTCCCACCTAAGACTGCTGAGGCAACCGACCCCTATGGCAATAGACATTTAACACAGTGTTGCCGTCGCCGAGTACTTTGTTTTGTAATACGCTAGATTAGAATTTAATAACTCTAGAATGCTACTTAATCTCAGCACTTAACCACCCCAAGGTGATTTTCATCTTGAGCTATGATTATTGGTTTAATTTCAATTTGTGTCCCACATATCCAAAGGAGGAGATGACTGATGGCCTTTTAGAAACCTTAGCCCTCGTTACACCCATAACGTGCCATCTTAGAACGACCTAAGGTCTGTCAACAAGGGGTTCACAGAGTGGAAATAGGTCACATCACTCGTACACCCCCCTCACTCACCTGAAGGACTTCCACGTAAGGCAAGTGATAAGGTATTCGTGGCTGAACAAAGCCAAAATATATTTTATTTCAGAGAAACATTTAGCGTGTCCTGACTATCACCAGGGAGGAAAATGAATTGAAAACCTAATTTCTTAATATAACCACAGCTCTATATTCCGTATGGAATAGATAGCTTCACCCAGCACCTTGTCATTACCTTAATAATGCCAGACTATTCCAGTGGGAAAGATCAGTGATGACGTCAACTATTTCTTGTGAAATCTTTTGCCATATCATCATACCATGAATTTTAAATGGCTCATCCCAGCTGCAACCAAGAGAAACACCCTGTAGTCAGCATTACTGAAGATGAGAGAGTAGCTTAAATGTCTCATATAAATCTCAAATGCTCCATTCTGAACTGGCCATGATATATTTAAATTAAATTTTGAGGCTCATAAAAAACTTAGAAAAACAGAAAACTATATTCATGGCCACAGGGTAAATACTGTGACTGATTTTTTTCTTTTTTTAATGTTTGATTTATCAGACTTACAAGGAAGAAAGAATGGTGATTCAGATTCTGGCTTTAAAATGTCACTTTTTAAATGATGGTCTTGCTGAGTGATGGATCTAAGCCAGTGTAACATCACCTTAGGAAGCATTACCCTCTTGATTGGGGTGATAACTTCTTAGAGAAACATAGGGTAGATAGGAGGAGGGAAGCAGAGAAGGGCTAATAAGTGGTGGGTCAGCTGTCCTATGTTAGGTACTCATTAACAAAGTAATGCAGAAAACAAAAACAAAATGTACGTGTATTTATATATAAAACCAATTGTATGTATTGTCACATACTCTGCTGTTAAGTACATACAAATACTGAACTACAGATAGATATCTTTAGAGGTATGGAGCTTCATTTGCATAGCTATGTATGACTGAAAGCGTGTTATCAAGAAAGTCCTGCCTCGCCTGCTGAAATTATTCCAGACAAATGTCTAGGTTATTCCTGAAGATCTCCAGCCTCTTAGTATTTTTAAATGTTAGTGCTTTCAGTCTTTAAAGCTCCAGTGTTAAGGCACAGCTTCACCATTTATCAACTCTATGTCCTCAGCAAGTCTTTTCACCCTTCTAAGCCTCAGTTTTCTTATCTGTAAATTGGGGATAAAAATAGTGCTTACTCATGGAATTGTTGAGAGGGTACGATGAAACATATCAAGCCCTTAGCCTTGATACCTAGATAATAATGTGCAACCTGTGGATTTGGACTATTATTATCACTGTGGACACCAGAATGAAAAGTCTCGTCATTACCTTACCCAGTTAAATGTTTCCATGCTCCATAAAAGCCTCCATGAGGAATCCCACCTACCACCTTGGAAGACCTGACAAGTAACCTTGGGTCTGTCATTGCTCAAATTCCTGTTTTACTAGCTCTGAGTCAGGGGTATGCAGGTGTCAGTGGGAACATTGTTTTCCAGGGATGTAAGAAGATTGTCTTCCATGGAAGTAGTCATTATGCATCTTGTCCTCTTTCTTTGTTCCAACTTCCAAAGCTGCCCTAGGTCACTAAAAGAAATGAACCAGAATCAAAAGAAAACCAACAAAACTGGAGTCCTGGATGCAAGGCCTCAGAAGAACAGCAGATTACAGACTGTTGGATATTAAAACATGGCTCTTGGAAGGGTCTTGGAAACAAGACCCTTCCAAATACAACAGTCTCCTTTTGATTAAAATGTAACATGCGAAGGTCTTGGGGCTTTTTTTTTTTTTTGGTCACTCTGCTTTCCTTCTGCATTAAATTTGCATTAAATTCTCACATTTCAGCATTGGCACTTATATAGCTTGGTGGCATTTTTTTAAAGCATTTCAACAGTACTGGTAGCAGCCTTTCCTCTCAGGGGAATTGGGCCCTTCAAGGGGCATGCTTACAGAGGCACAAGCTCTTGTGTACTTTCTCCCAGATTGAGCGACGCTTGACAAGATGGGCAGTCCTGGGCTTTAAACTGCTGTCTCTGACCAGCAGCAAGAGTCCTACCAATCACAGAGACCCCCCGCCGGCTGCCTTGTCTACATTTCATCACCCCACACACGCCCACTCTGGCCTGACAGTGTGATTTGTACACAGGTGTCCAGGAGGCTGTGGTGAGCTGCCTGAACAAACAGACGCGGGAGCCTGCTGATGAGAACCTGTGCGTGACCAGCCGCCGGCCCCCAAAGCTCCTGAAAGCCTGCAGTTTGGATCCGTGCCCAGCAAGGTAAAGGGCATCGGGGGCGTGTTGCCCGCCCTGCTACCCAGGAGCGTGCTCAGAGCTGGGCGCGTATGTCCGTGGGCAGGACCAGAACGCTTATTGTTACCCAGTGTTTTGAAAACCAATTAGCATCACTTCAAACTTTGAGTCAAATCCACTTAAAATTTAATTGAAACCAGGGCTTTGGAATTCCAGCCCAATGGTCATGCTCAGGGTCCAGAAGGCTCCGTGCACTGAAGCGAGTCCCATGGTATGGCCGGTATGTGCACGGGCCACACTGCTGCTTTCTCCTGGAGGGAAGATGAACTGACCACGGACTTCGTGGTCACTGCTACCTTTTAGACTGTGTCCCAAGCCCCCACACTCTGGTAATGGATTGGCTCGTGGAGCATCTGGGTGGTATAATTGTTCCACTGTGAAATCTGTATGCACACAGCCTGCACAGTCATTATAAGCATGCTCTGGGGTGTATGTGTGTCATTACATATGCATAAAATCAATTAGAGCATTTTATTGTCTAGCCCTGCCTGGGTCTCATTATTACCCAACCTTGAGTCTTAATCAATCCAATCACTGCTTCAGTCCACATAATTTTATGGTGTCTTGAGAGACTTGCCTTCAGATACTTCTTTGGAGCAAATCTCTGTAGAAGCTAAACCATCCCGTCTATGATTCTGGTTTCAAAGGGAGAAGTTTAAAGAACCAAAGCCAGACTGTCAAGTCTGCTGACGGAATGAAGACTGTTACCAGATAAGGTCATCTCCTAGATGGGAAGGGGAGTGCTGTTTCTGAATGATATCTCTTCTGTGTTGAATGACATCGTTTCTGTTTCTGCAAAGTATCCTGTAAGAAGCAATGTGTTGCTGTCAGGAATTAGCAATAATTCGCTGGTCAAGCTGATAGTGCTTGTCTTATGTCTCAGCCAACTAGATGTGTTTCTTTGAGACTTAGAGGGTACAGATGACCTGGCCTCCTCAGACCAGATCAGAGCACAAGTGACACTTGTGCTGGTCACCGGAGTTGTGCCATATATTGATCTGAATGATGGGCCTGGCTTCCCCTTTCGAATGCAGAAGTGAGGAGGGTACTAGTGCCGTATTCTTCAAAGAAACTAGAAAACCAGTCCGCCACTTCTTAGAGCAGCTCCCCACCCATGAGAACAGCAGCCAGTAAAACAGAGTTAAGGGCTGGACCCAGAAAAGTTCGATCCAGTGCATGGAATCCTGAGAAACCTCTTCTCTGTTTCTGTCTGACCCGATCCCACACCGAACCTCACTGTTCTCCAGTTGGGTGAACCTAAGACCTACCTGCATGGGCAGGGGGTACAAACCCCTTCTGTTTGACTGTGTTGTTCCCCTATAGGGAGAAGCAGAGTGGTTTTGGCATGGGCAGTCCACAAAGTTTTTGACTAAGAGGTCCTGAGGCCCCACTTCCCATCCTAGCTCTGTCACCCACTAGCTGTGTGGCATCGGGCAAGGTGTCTTTCTGTTTCGGTATCTGCAAAATGAACTGACTGTATGAGATGATCTGAGGTCACCACATCCTGCTCAAACATCCCCTGACTCTTCATTATTCTGTAGGTAGAAGCATTAGACTGCTACTGCTGCTGCTTCGTGTTGATAATTGATGACATTTCTGTCTGCTTATTTACCACCCCTTTAAAAACAAGCATAAGTGTCTCTGTAACCACATTCCAGTGTTCTAATGACATCCAAATGCTGTGACAAACTGAGGCAACTCTGAGGAGTCAGTACCCAGGGCTAGTGGAAAATCTTCTGCAACTTGCGGCCTCTAAACCTATCCCTTCCTGGGGCGGCAGAGGGAATGGGACACAAAGTGTTCCTTCCATTCCTCAATGTACTGATTGTGGTTAAATTAGATAAGCTTCATTTACTCTGCAACGCTTTTTATTGACTCCCGGACAAGGACTCTGATTACACTTAACTTTATTGCATTTGCTCCATATAAACTCAGTGCTTTGATTTTCCACCAGACAATTGTCAGACTGGCAGGCAAGACCTCAGTTACTGGGCAGAGCCAGGGATGTCTCGATCCAGTCACGCATCGTCGAGCATCCGTAGGTTGATGCTAAATAATACAACAAAGGGGGCCCAAGTCCACTGGCCTGATATGACTTGCTCTCTTCATCGCGTCAAAGAGCCAAAGCAAATTTTCATGTTAAAAGTGAGAAATGTATGGAGGTGAACTCCAGCTGCATATTTCACTATGACATCAAAGCGGGGGAAAAAATCATCTCTCTCTGGGAAGGTGGGTGTACAATGTATATAGAAGAGAAAAAGCGTTTGGTAGGGGCATCATAGTGTGGTGTTATTTTCCTAAGTACCACCTGTTCACTTGGGAGTAATTTAAATCTTTAATTCACAGAAATTCTTCTTGTGCCTGGGTCAGTGTTCCCTGCACATTTTAGAGTGTCCTCTGCTGGGCTGCAAGTTGCCATACACTTTCTTTTGGGCTCTCGATCTGTGCCAATGTCCATGTATTCAAACAAACCATAACATTTTCTGTGGGATATACAGAAGTGCTGTTTCAAGTCTCGGTCACTGGGCTCTGGCTCGGAAAGGAGGCCATTGGTTCAGTAGCATTCTCAAGCAGATGTCTCTAGTCCTACTGAATGCCAGCGAGAAGCCACTTCTCTGCTTGTGTGTGGTCAGTTGTCAGAACACGTGAAGAATACCAGAGGCCCTAGAGGGCATGTCCTGTCTGGGAGGTCTTTCTAGGATTACACTTAGCTTCTTCTGACTTCCTCTAAGGGATAGCTGTGGATGGCAGAGCTGGTATCAGAAGCACATGTCCAACTTTCATCGGGTCTAAACAGATACATTCTCACACCTACCTGTTCACAGCAGCAAGGGAGTATTTGCCAGCTAGAGGTATTCTCTGATTATTCCAATTTGTGTGTGTATGTGCAGGAACACAAACTGCCTGCATTTTTTTTAGGGTGCTTTTAAAAATAGTAGTCAGTTATCTATTGAAGAGAACTCTATTTTAAAGTCTTTGCTCTCAGCTTTATGCCTTAGTCCTCCTCTCTAGGCAATGAATGCCTAGCATAACGTCTGACACATAACAGGGACTTATTAAGTGTGTATTGAATGAGTATAAAGGACTACGGCCAAATGTGTAAATAGTAGTGTTTAGACCCTATTGTTAGTGACAGCTGGGAAGACCCCAGTGCTGTCTCTGTTCTTATCCCTTATCCCTTCTGTCCCACCTACCAGATGGTGCTGAAAATACTGTTATTAGAATCCCTTCCTTAAATGTAAAGCTTTAAATACCAATTTAAAATATAAATAGCCTTAAGATAAGTAACCCTTTATGTTAGCAGCCACATATGGCAAAGTATCCTGAAAATAAGAATAGGAGGGCAAGCTTTCATAGAGGGGAGAGTGGGCACAATTGTTGAATGAAGTGTTAGCATTGTCCAGGAAGAAGTGTGCTTGTCGCAAGACATGGAAGGTAGGAATATCGAGGACAGTTGTTAATCCCTTAACAACCTTGCCTAAAATTGGCCAGAAGAAAGTAGGATTATTTTTGCTTGTGGGCTGACAGAATTTTGCATCATAGTTGATAGCGAAGAAGTTATTATTACAAGGAAGAATAATTGTGGTGGGCACTTTTACCACCATCTAAGTAATTTGTATCTGGAAGTGTCACCACTCTGCTCACCTTCACTGGTGGGTTAGACCAGCTTATGGAAGAAATAGCTCCAAGAAGGAGCTAAGATCAGTCATGAGTAAAGAGGTCAGCTTTCTGAGCATTGTAGTAATTATACAAGTAATACATGAATGCATTCTTTAAAAGTCACACGTGACAAAAGTAATCAAGAGAAAGGCATATGCTCCCCTTTCACCACCAGGCTCTACAGCTCCACTCCCTTCTTCTCCCCAAAGGTAACCTCCATTAATGGTAACCACCATTAACTTGGTACATACCTTTCCAGACCTTTTTCTATGAATTTATATACATATATGAACATATACAAATATGTACGTTTTCTTCCCCTTGTAAGTGGGATCATATTTACATACTGTTCTGCAACTTAATTTTCCACTTAATCGTGTGCAGTAAAAATCTTTCCCATCGGGAGGCCACCAAACTAAAAACCAGTAGATAGGTTTACACCTATGTTCAAATTCCACTCTGTCACATTTAGCTATGTCTGACTTTCGAGAGGTCATACACCTTTTTGGATCTTCAGATTCTTCATCTCTAAAATAGGATCATAATAGACCCTCAGAAAATTTCATATTCTTCCCCTTCCGTTTCATTTCTTGGTGAGAAATACTTTATTTTGTACATAATTTTTGTATTCAGGACTTAATTAGAATTTGATTAGATTTTCTCGCTTAGTCAACTAAGTCTTAGTAATTAAGCTTTACCAACCATCTCTCCCTGGTTTATACAATGACATGAGCAGCCCAAAGAAAGCCAGAAAGCACTACCTTAAAAGAAAAAAAAAAAAGGAGCATGACTGTTATTAATTATAAACATTTGATAGCTTGGCCAGTGTGTGTTGAAAAGATTTGGTAAACGTACGTGGAGGAGGGGAAAGAAGTCAGCAATGAAAGCCAGATGGCTGAAAATGAAGGAAATTCCAGGCAATTTCTGCAGCTTTGTTCTAACATACTTTTTAAACTAAACTTTTATTTCTGTGCAAGAGAGAACAGCTGAGTGGTGCAGAATAGATAAACAGTGAAGGGGGGGAAAGCCCCTAATTCCAGGAACAGTACTTGGTTTCTGCCCCCCACCCCAACCCCAATCTCTTCTCTCAGACATAGGGTGGTTCCTAGAACCAGCAAGAACTGTAAAAGAAGTTTGAGAATCCCTGTTTGAGATGAGAGAGTTAAGAAAAACGTCTTAAATGTCACAAGGTCTCCTCTTTAAAACAAACTTCAGAATGCCAATTTTATTGACACTAACAAAACCCATGCCTATTAGAAGCAAATGACTTCCAATTTCTAATTTTCTTTTATATTAGCCTAAAATGGCTAGAGCAAAGGTGTTGCCTTTTTACACAACCATGTTTTAATTTATTTGTTGGAGTTTTCAGAACTTTGCAGGCACCTTCCCCTTTGACAACTTATTTTAAGGGTTACTGTTTCAACGAGCTCTCTAAATATTGGTTTATCTTCTGCTGTGTTCACAAAGTTTCCATATGCTGCCTTTTGGCTCTGCCCATACTAACTTTTAAGTGCTTAAAGCAAAAGCACACCAAAGCTCCCTGGCGTCCACAGAAATTGAGTCCAGACTTGGAGGCCATACTCAGGTGCCTTTGGAGAACTAATGCTATTACTATTGCAATTCTCCTTGATAAATCCAAATGCATAATTATACTGCCTCTCTCTTTCCACTGATGGACAAGTTACAACAGAGGAACCTAGCAAGACCTGTTTTTTAACTATTGGACCTATTTGGCCCAATGGCAGCCTCTGTTATTTCTCTATCCAGGAATGTATTGGCCCAGTGATCACAAATGTCCCCAGCAGCATTTTGACATAAACAAGGGTAAGAGTCACGTGTCTGCTTGCCTCAGGGCTTAAATCTTCATTTCTTCTAAAAAGAGCCCTTTCCCTGGTTACACACCACCTGTTCTATCAACCTCAAACCTCTGTGAAATGTGCTTTGATGGTATTAGAAATCGCTCTGCATGCATATATTTAGTTGTTGCATGAATCTGGGGTGAAAATCAAAGGACTGGACCTACTTTCCAATCATGTCACCTGAAAGCACAAATGACTTGTTCTAAAAAGATAGAAATATCAGCTTCAGGAAAATCCATTCAATTAAGTCCTGAGAGGGAAGCTTTCCTGGTTTTTTGACATCTATGTAATTGGACAGCCCTTTAGACCACGTAATCCTGCCTGGACTCTGGGGAAATCCTCATATAGACCATTGACTAACGTTAACCTTATACACACAAAAACTATGGCAGAAAGTGTTTTACATCTCAAGTCAGTAAAAAATAAGATGCACTCGGCATCTTCATGTACACAGTCTGCTTGTATTTGATCCTCAGAGGTGACTAGAAGACAAAACGCTGATCTAAAGGAGTTATCAGTTATTGGAGGAAGATTTCAAAACAGTAACGTCTGGGAATGAGCAAGCACTGGGCTCTGTGGAGTGTGAGGCTGAGGGAACGCTTCCTGGAGAAGGCATTGCCTGTGCTGAAGTAGGAGTTAAGTAGGCATACGTAGGAGTGCCCAGGTAAAGCAGAGAGACGTTGCAGGCAAAAGGAAAAGCATGAACACCAACCAAGGAAAAGACAAGAAATGGAAGCTAGTATTAGAAGGTGGGCAGGGGCCAGGGCCAGGATAGCCCAATGTGCTAATAAGTTAAGTTTTTTGGACTTTATATCCTTTAGTTAATGGAGAGCCATTGAAGGGAGTTAAGCAGGGGAATGGAAATGTCAGATTTGCTCGGAGAATAATGCCTCTGCCTGCTCATCCAACAACCCTAAATTGGGAATGGTGGCTAAGTTATATTATAGACATCCACACTTTTTTCTCCTGTAGAGTCACAAATAGTGTACTCTGTGTGATGTATGCCGTTATACTTTCATTGAAATTATTAATGACCTGTTGTCCTAGGTATGTTAGCATTTTATAAGCTTCCACAATCAACCCAGTATGGCGTGGACTCACTCTGTCCACCTGGAAAGAGGATAGAGCCCCAAGTAGGATATCATAAAATAAGTAATGAGAGGTGCAGCTGGATGATCCCTGAGGCCTTTTCAGCTCTAATATTCTGTGATTCTTTGAAGGGAATGATAATTATCCACAGAGTTGAAGCTTTTCAAGAAAGAAAGAAAAGGTGAATTCTATTAGAAAAATACCCTGAGTCAAATTTAAGTCCTGAAGACAAAGCACCTCTATTAGTCACAAAACAGGAACTGGCTTTAACTATAAATTAAGGAGCCATGAGAAGTCTACAGGGAACAAGACTTACATTTTCATCAGAAAAAATTAGGCAAGAGCATTCAGGCAACAAGCATGGTGAAACACGGAAATGGTGAACGCATTTGTAATACATTTATAATGGCATTTGTCCATGTGTAAAAGGGTACAAAATAGTGTGCATCCCTCGATTTAGAATTTTATATTGCCCTTTAAGAAAACTAGAATTTTCTCTTTGTTCAACCTCCATTGAACAAATGCTTATTGAATGCCTACTTCATACTGGTCGCTGTGCTGGGGATTCGGTAATGAACAAACCTACTTGGTTTCCTGGAGCACGGTTTTGGGAATGGTCCTGGAGAAGCCATTACATTTTTTTGTTGTTGTTTTTATCTTGGATGCTTTAAGTGCTGCCCTTTTAAAGATAGTTATTAAACTAAACAACCTCCTGCATTCTTCACTGCTCCGAGAGCTGACATATTTGTACCAGTCATCAACCCCATTGCTCATAACCACCATGGGGATGGAAATATCACCACCAGATAGCTTTCTGCTGTGGACATGGTGAGGAAACATTGGAGTTGTGCAGTTCAGAAATCTTCCAACTTACAAATCAATCAACAGAACTGGAGTGGAGACTCCCAAAGTAAATCTTTTCCACTTTTTTTTCTTCTTCCTTTCCCTATAATCCAGTGTTTCGAAAGTCCTGAACAAATGAGCTAAGGGCAAGCAATAATTTGGCCAAAGCTATGAAATGAAAAGTATTGCTGCCTAAGTGTACCCAATGACTTCTTTGGAAATTTTGAAAAAAAGGCCTCGTGAGCAATTTGAGACGAAGAGCTTTTCTATGCTTTTAGTTTAGAAATCTGCTGTTACTATGTTCCTTGGAAAACAAAGAAGTAGGAAAATACTTGAGAAAGAGATCGAGAAAAAGAGACGTTAAAGCAACATAAAAATGAGGGAATGAAAAAAGGAAATGCTCTAATTTGTGCCCACTAGCCTAGGAGATACAGTTCAGAAACAGTTCATCCTTCTGAAAATATTATCCCTATCATGGCACCAGCCCGTCACGGTCAGGAAGGTTATCTGCCTTAGGTTATCTGCCTCAGTGACGGAAAGATCTGTCACAAAACAGAACCCAGCCAACTACTGCCTTACCTAGGGTGAATTCCTTTACCATTCCTTTTTTTTCCTTTATCATTTTGTCTAATTATCTTTACCAAGGCTGCAAGGAATTTTGGTATTTGTGTTAGTGGCACAATAAAGCCTAGAATGATTGTCATTGGATTAACACATCTCCCAAACCCACCAGGTGCTCATTACTTTATCATGGGGCTTCTAATTCCACTTGTGGAATGACTGTCCTTAAGGCCTAGACAGACAGGGACACAGGCTGTGTGCTAGAACAGCTGTACGTGTTGCATTCTCTGTACCTTCCTGCTGTTTCCTGGTTCCGATTGGCCAGAGGTAGCTGTTCATGTGATTCAAACAGCCAAGCAGGGCTCTCTACCCAGGGTGCAGGGCTCTCTACCCAGGGTGCGTAGAGCTTGACACTTATTCCAATATTAGCAGTGGTGTTGAGCAGTGAAGCCATGGTCTGCTTTGATAGGTGCATGCCTCTGGGAAAGGCAGCTTATTATCATCTTAGCATGTTTTTTTTTTTTTAATCAGACACCATATTGTTCCTAGTAGAGATCTTGGCAACACTTGGGAATGGGGCGACTTCGAGACAAGAGCCAAAGTGAATGTCTGAAAACCCAGTACTGAGTCATTGGGCAAAGCATTTATTTCCTAAGAAAACATTTTTATACAGAAATACTAAGTCACCCAAAAGATGCAGCCTGGGCTTGTGAATCTGAAAGACATTGGTGGCTGTCTTCGAGCTTTGTGTCTTTGCATAAACTGGCTCAGTTTATGCTTAGCCGATGGCCTGTTCATGTTGTAAATTACCAACACTATTTTTCATATATATTTATATATGTATATATATACATATACGTTTTATATATATAAATACATATACACATAAGTTTTATATATGTGTGTGTGTGTGTGTGTGTGTGTGTATATATATATACACACATATGTATATATGTATATATATATATTCCTTTCCCCAGTTTCCCCAGTGCAACCCTGGGTCCCTAACTCTTTTACTGAGCCACTCTCTTCTCTAACTCTTCCCCAGGACCTCTTTCCTCTCTCCCCCAGAGATTTAATCCTAATCACCTTGCCCTTCTACTACCCACATTCACAGATGACCCTTCTGTACCACTTGTGAAGAACCCCACTCTTTCAACCCTGTTTCTTCTTCACCCACCCCATTCATTCAATTCAACTCAACTAAGAATTAGGAAAATAAACTACCCAGCTAATTCACACTAAGGTGTAATTCCAGCCTTAAAGGCGTGGGCTTGGAAGTCATACAAACCCGGGATAAAATCCACTTCATACAACTTACTTGCTTGTTGGCCTTGGGCAGATGGTTTGACTTTTCAGAACTTCAATTTCTTCATCTTTAACTCTTACATAATTGTTATGAGGATATGTATGTTAAGTGCTTAGTGTAGTACCTAAGACAGACAGATTAAGTACACCGTAAATAGTAACAGGTATTAACTGTGGGTTTTTTGTGTGTGTTCTGTAAGAAGTTGCGGTTGGTATATGCACACTAAGGGAACTGGGGCTCTCACCTTTTGTTTTCCTGAAGGAAGGAGGGACAAGCTCTTTTACAGAGAAAAGGGGCTGCCCATTCTAAACCAAGAATATCTGGCCCCTCATTACCTCCTTCTGGCGGGGCAGGGGGGAGGGAGCAATTCTACTGGTTAATGGAAAACCCAGCTCAGTTCAGCAAACATTTATTAATTGTTGCTGTGTTGTGGGCTCTGAAGAAACAAACAGTCTGTACACAAACAGATTATCACAATGCAGATGTCAAATGGCCATAGTAGAGACATGAATGACTGTCTTCTGGGAACATTAAGATGAGTCAACCTAACCCAGAAAAGGTAACCACTGAGCCGAGTCTCTTATTCTTATAGATGTCAAAGCATTTTTTCCTAAAATTCTAATCAAAACATGTATTGATATAGTATTTAGATATTCCCCCCAAGGTCCCAATCCAGATTTTTCAAAGGCCCATGGGGCAGCTTTGTGTCCTACCTTTTGTCCCCTTTCAGACTTCCAGATGAGCCTGAAAATGCTTAATTTCCCTGTGTTACAAGAGTATGTCTGATTGCTCTCCACTAATTACCAGGGAGCTAATACATTTATATCCCACACCATGTAATGCATAACATCATGCCAACTATTTAAAATGGGTCAGATTAGTTTACTGTCAGCTGTAATTGGATCTCCATCCCTATGGGTAACACTGGAACTTGAAGTCTGATCATTTATCTGTAACTTCTGTGTCCTCTCCGGGGTACCATGCTGCCCTCAGACAGTTCTGATGGCTCAAGAAAGGGACCAAGAATATAACGCAGTGTGTTTGTGTTGCATCTTCAGGCAATGGTGGAGAACTATGGAAAACAGAAGGGCCATTTGGCTCATACATTCCCAATATCCTGCCATTTCCCTCAGCTGTAAGCTCAGGGTCAAGAGTTCTTGGATTAGACAGTTTTATAAAGTTCTCTGAGTTCTGTGAAACTTGGTGTTTTGTAAAAACAAGATATTGAATTATTACTCTTTCTTCGTTTCTTCTTTTAAGCCACTGCTTCATCTCTTGCCACATGAGATATTTCAGAGGGTTAGTTTTCAGGATCCCGCTATCTAATCAGTCTTCCAAATACTTGCTTTTTGTGCAGATGTCATTGGAAGATTTGCTTAACACACAGAGACAGCAACATTACAGAGAAATCTCAGCTTGGGAGCTGACACTCAAGTTTTTTGAAGTTTAAGGAGTAAACAAAAAGAAAATTTATACTCTGGCCTTGGTAAAACCCCACATGCCAAACATGGGTTTCTCTTTTCTTAGAGTCAAAGTGTATGTGGGAGGACTCTGTGGATCATTGCTGAATATGTCCAGGATGCTCTTTGAGAAATTGAATTAAAGTTATTAATGATAGAAAATGAAGCCTATGCTTCACTGATGCATTCACTGGAGAAAATTTCCTTGAATTAATATATATTTATACTATAAAATAATATAATTATACATACATATGTGTGTGTGTGTGTGTATACATAGTCTACAGCCCACCCCACCCCCACCTATCTACCATACTTTTTTCTGCCTCAGCTCCTTCCCAGACTAGCAAGCCAACAAAGCAAAGATTGCAGTACCCAGAGCTTGTACAATTTTAAGCTTCATCAAGCTATGGAAAATCACAGAAGGAAGCTGTTATAAGCAAGGTATTTATTGATGTAAAATCCACCATGACTAGACAGATACCATTTATCAATGCTCTTTTTGTGAGGAAAATGGTGCCAGAATTATGATGTGGGAGAGGCTGATAGTGGAGCCAGATCTTCCTCACAAGGTGCACCCCACTGTCAAGCTTGATTTTGTGACTTTTTTTTTTGGCACTAATGGTAGGCTGTTTGTTTGCAACTGGGGTGGAGAGAAGATGACAGTTTGGGGGCCAGGAAAGCTTCCATTTCTCTCCTCTTTATTCTATGTTACCTGCTAGGCTTTTCCACAGGCTTTCTGAAGGCACATTCCAGGCACACCTAGAAACACCTTCTGTGAAAATGGGTACTGTCATGCACTTTATCTTTCATTTAATGGAGGTTGACGATATAACTGACCCATGGTGGAATGAAGTGAAACCACATGTGAGCTGGATTGACCCTCCCTTGATCTAGAAAAGAAAAATGCTGTTTTCCAGCTCACCCTTGCATACCTAACTCCTACAGGAGGGTAGTTCTGCAGAACAAAGTTGGCAAGAAGTAGACTACTTTTCATCACACGTGGTCTTGCTACAGCTGTGTCTCTATCTGTGTCTAGAAAGTGGTCCCATCAATTGCATTCCTTTCTCTTGACACATAGAATGGTAGTGTGTTAAAATCTTAGATACTTAGTTATGATATCTTGCTGCATCTTTTCATCCTCAAATGTGTAAATTCCCTTTCCATTGTCTTTCTGAACATAGGTAAACTCTAAAGGTAAGCCTACCCCAACACTGATGTTAGTTCCATATTTTAATTGTGTTTACTTATCAGATTTAGGACACACAAGCCCTCCTCTATGGACAGACTACTGTCTGAAACAGATGGGTTTTCAAAACATCAGGTATACCCATTTGTCCACGAAGAACTCTCTCTACCTGAAAATCCAATTAAAAAGGTGAAGCTTTTTACACCATAGCTCAGCCCAGCACTCCCCAAGGGTGTGGGGGGTAGTAGGGGATGAGTGTGAGCCTGTGACCCACGCTCATCAGCCACCCGCTGATGATCCATCAAAAACTTGCTCTCTGGGGCGGCCGGTTGACTCAGTCGATTAGAGCGCGAGCTCTGAACAACAGGGTTGCCAGTTCGGTTCCCGCATGGGCCGGTGAGCTGCGCCCTCCATAACTAGATTAAAAGCAATGACTCGACCTGGAGCTGTTGGGTGCTGGAAAAACACACTATTCCCCAATATTCCCCAATAAAAATTAAAAAAAAAAAAAAATGTTGCTCTCAGACCTTCTTCAGCCTCCTACTTTGTTCCCCTGCCCTGCTATTGAGTTGGACCGAGGCCAAGATCTGTGAAGTCTTGAGAGAAGATCCAGCTCCCCTTCTTGTGTAGAACAGTACAGGTGGCAGCTCGGGATCTGCATCTTCAGGACTGGGGCACAAACTTTCTGGACTGTCTCTGGATTTGTCCAGTGAGCCCTGCACCACGTTAGGAGGAGGAGGCACAGCTGCCCACAGATTTCAAGATATCTACTTAAAAATAGCCACACAAGTTTCTGGTTAAGATGGCGGAATAAGTAAATGCTGTGCTTGCCTCTTCTCACAACCATATCAAAATTACAACTAAACTACAGAACAACCATTGTTGAGAATTACCTGAAGTCTAGCTGAACCGAAGTCCTACAACTAAGGACATACAGAAGAAGCCACATAGAGACTGATAGGAGGGGCAGAGACGCAGAACAGGCTGATCCCACACCCACATGTGGGGCTTAAAAATTGGGGGGATATCTTGGCTGTGGAGGTACTCCGGAGGAGCAAGGGGTCCCAGCCCCACACCAGGCTCCCCAGCCCAGGGGTTCCGGTGCTGGGAAGAGAAATCCCCACAACTTCTGGCTGTGAAAACCAGCTGGAGTCCCAGGTGCTCCACTTAAAGGGTCTATGCACAGATTTACTTGCTGACAGACTCATTTGCTCTGAGCTCCAGCAATGGGACAGTAGCTCCAAAGGCACCAGGGACATACATGGAAGAACTGAGTTGTCTTGACTTCAGAGCAAGTACTGGATGGGGCAGCTTTCTCCCAGAAAGAAGGCAGGCCGAATCTATTATTTCTTTGTTGAATGCTCTCCCCTCCTGTCAGGCAGACACAGGCAGCCACCATATCTGAGTCTTCATCATCCTGGCTAACACCGTTCACCCAGTCCTGGTATTCCTTGAAACCTCACCCCCTCAAACTTGTAGATCCACCCAAGCCTCTTCCAGTGGCTTTTTCATACAAACAGCCCATATTGGCACATGTTGCGAACTTTCCTAAAATCTGCCAAAGGTTCATATACCCCAAAGAAGCAGCATCTGGCTTCTGCGTGTCCCATACCTCTTGATGAATACCCCTAAGCGCAGCACTAGTGGCAGCTGGCTTCAGTTCGCAGCTTGGCCTCTCGAGTCACCTTCAAGCCCAGCACAGGTGACTGCCATCTGCGGATTGTGTTGTGGCTCATGCCATGTTGCCCTGAGCAGGGAACAGGCTGTGGCTGAACTTCCCCTGCAGCAGGGACCCTCCTAGGAGGCCCCAGAGCCAGCACACCCAGTGGCCAGCTTCAGATCAAGCCACAGCACTACCTAGCTGCCTCCACAGACAAGTCTCCCAAGGGCAGACTGGGCAGGCACCAGAGCCCTGCTAAAGTGAATCCTGCTCCATAAGGTCAGCCTCTGCACAACAGCTCCTCCACTGTAGTCACTGGCCAGTCCAATTAGCCCTAAGGTCAGTGCTTCTCATTGATGTGCAAGTCTCAACTACAGTGGGAGGGCACAAACAACCTACATGAGGGACATACCTGGAACACCCATCTCAGGTGACCATGGAGATGTTCTATTGGACCACACAGGACACCTACTATGAAGACTGGAAGATATACCAGCCCTATCTAATACATAGAAAAAAACATAAGGAAGCAGCCAAAATGGGGAGACAAACAAACATGTTCCAAATGAAAGAACACAACAAAGCTCCAGAAAAAGAACTAAACAAAATGGAGACAAGCAATCTACCAGACACAGAGTTCAAAACACTACCTATAAGAATGCTCAGTGATCTCAGTGAGAACTACAACAAAGAGATGGTGAACATGAAAATGGAGATAGAAAACATAAAAAAGAACCAGTCAGAAATGAAGACTACAATAACTAAAATAAAGAATACATTAAATAAAAATCAACAGGAGATTAGATGAAGCAGAGGATTGAATCAGCAATTTAGAAGATAAGGTAGCAGAAAAAAAACAGAACAGCACAAAAACAAAGGAATCCAACAAAAGAAAAAAGACAATGAGGATAGTTGAAGGGGCCTCTGAGACAACATCAAGCATAACAACATTCACATCTTTTGGGATGCCAGAAAGAGAAAAGAGAGAGAGCAATGAATTGAAAACCTATTTGAAGAAATAACGACCAAAAACTTCCCTAACCTGGTGAAAGAAATAGAAATACAAGTCCAAGAAGTACAGAGAGCCCCAAACAAGATGAACCCAAAGAGGCCCATACCAAGACACATTATAGTTAAAATGCCACTGGTTAAATAAAAACAGAGAGAATTTTAAATGCTGCAAGAAAAAGGCAGTTAGTTACCTACAAGGGAGCTCCCATAAGACTGTCAGCTGATCCCTCAACAGAACCTTTGCAGGCCAGAAGGGATTGGCACAAAATATTCAAAGTGATGAAAAGCAAGGACCTAAAACCAAGATGACTCTACCCAGCAAAGCTATCATTTAGAATTGAAGGACAGATAAAGAGCTTCCCAGACAAGAAAAAGCTAAAGGAGTTCATCACCATGAATCCAGTATTGCAAGAAATGTTAGAGTGACTTCTTGAAGAAGGAGAAGGTGAAGGAGAAGAAGAAGAATATCAAAAATATGAATAATAAAATGGCAATATCTACATATCTATCAGCAATTACTTTAAATGTAATTAAATGTTCCAGTCAAAAGATAGAGTTGCTGAATGGATATGAAAACAAGACCCTTACATATGCTGCCTACAAGAGACTCACTTCAGAAAGAAAGACACACACAGACTGAAAGTAAAGAGATAGAAAAAGATATTTCATGAAAATGCAAGTGAAAATTTAAAAACTGGGGTAGCAATACTTATTCCAGACAAAAGAGACTTTAAAACAGAGGCTATAACAAGAGACAAAGAAGAACCCAGTAATCCCACTTCTGGGTATTTATCTGAGGAAACCCAAAACACCACTTTAAAGGGAGATGTGCATCTATATGTTCATTGCAGCATTATTTACAATAGCCAAGATGTGGAGAAAACATGGTATCCATCAATGGATGAATGCATAAAGAGGTGGTACATATATACAATGGAACATTACTCAGCCATAAAAAAGACTGATATCTTGACATCTGCAAAACATTGTGCCAGGTGGAGTAAGTCAGACAGAGAAAGAAAAATGTCATATGATTTCACTTATATGTTGAATCTAAAGAACAAAATAAAGGAACAAACAAAATGGAAACAAATTCATAGATACAGAGAACATTTTGATGGTTGCTAGGTGGGAGGGGGTTGAGGGGTGGGTGAAAAAGATAGAAGAGATTAAGAAGTACAAATTGGTGGTTACAAAATAGTCATAGGGATGTAAAGTATAGCATAAGGAACATAGTCAATAATACTGTAATAACTATAGTGTCAAATTGGTACTAGATTTATCAGGATGATCACTTCATAAGTTATATAAATGTCTAATCACTACATTGTACACCTGAAACTAATATAATATTGTATGTCAACTGTAATTGAAAAATTAAAATAATAACATAAAGTAGAAAGGTGAAGCACAGGGTGGGTTTTCACTCCAAATCCCTGTGCCTGTGTCCATTTGCAGATAATGCTGATAGATCAAGAGGTTTCGCCATGAGTCCACAGTCCTCAAGTAGCCTTGGGAATCCATGTTTGCTGTGGGCAACAATTTTGCCAACCAGTTACTGGAAGCTAGATTTTTTTACTTCTGGTGATTGAGGGATCATAGTCACATGAAGAACTTGGACATTGAATCCTCATCACTTCCCCGTCAGCTCTGTCAGCACTATTAGTTATATCAGCAACAGACTATAGGGCTTCATTCTTTATATTCTAAAAAGGCCGAGAGTGGTAAGGAGTTTGGCTGACAGACTTGTCTAGAATCTAAAAATTTGACATATGAGTCTCCCTCAGTGACAGGGGTTGTAGAATCCCAGGATGTAATTTTGTCTAATTCCCTCATTTTATCTGTGATGAAAGAGAGGCCAAAAGTATTGAGTGACTTGCCCAACTAGCCATGGCTCGTATAGCTCAAACTAAATGCCTAAAAAGCAGTTTCCCAACTACTCAGTGTTGAGCTCAGTGTTCATCATAAACAGGTGAGTTCCAGAAACTTGTATAGTGAATCAGAATGTAGGATCTAGAGCCAGACTTCCTAAATTCTAATCCTGGCTCTCCCACTTATGGACTGTATGTCCTTGAGCAAATTGCTTAACTCCTCTTTGTCTTTAGTTCCTTATCTGTGAGATAAGGATGAAATAATACCTACCTCATATGGACTCTGTGAAGATTAATGAGTTAGTATATGTCAGGCACTTTCATGAGTGCCTGGTTATTGAAGAATAGGCTCTGTATAAGAGTTTTCTAGTGCTAAAGATGCACTAAGAGCTGGAATCAGGTGACAGAATGGGGGCGTAGATGGTCAAAAGTGGACATAATATACTTTTAGCTAGGATAAGAAAGAATTTTCTTACCAAACTACTGAAAGAAGTTTTTATTCTTCCTATACATGTCATTAACAATGTAGAAATGAGTTGAGCATTTTATGTACAACTAGAAAGATACAAGGTAGAAATATTTTATCCTTTCCAAAGCTATGCATATCAGTCAGTAAGAAAAGCATTCCTTACTCTTTGTGAGTGGAGGGTAAAAAGAAGTCAAGTGGGACTTGAAAGGGAAAGAAAAAAAAAATAGCTGCATTCATAGAGCATGAGGATTTTTCTAATAATTTATTGTGAATGAATGATAGTCAAGAGTTAGGAATCCAGCTGACCTCTATGTAGCATGGGGTAGAAACCTTCTCCGCAGTTTTCTGGAAGTCACATGGATTCCAATGTTCTTATTCAGAATTCAGTTACTAGGTAATCCCACTGTTTCTATTTTCCTAACTGGAAAAATGGATAATATGCTCTGAGGATCATAGGGCAGCTAGAAAGTTCTCTGTGGCCTGGGGAATGTTGGGCTAAGTGAAGCCAAACTACTTATCATCGTAAGTGTGGGATAAAGCAAGTAAAATTGAATAGCAAAATAGTTCCTCTAATTTGGGTATAATAAATAGCAGTAATTCCAGGAAACCACAAATAGGACAAAACAAAAGGAACCCCAAAGACCCGTTCTTTCTATTGGCCTCTATTGTGTATGAGAAATCATATGGTAACAATAATAACAACAGTAACAATGATGTCAGCTACCATGTGGTATTTTGCTCCCAGCACCTGTGCAAGTGAGAGGCTAACAGGTAAGAACACAATTAAGAACTCTGGAAGCAAACCACTTAGGATTAAATCCTGGATCTCTTACTGGCTCACTGTGTGACCTTGGGCACATTATTCCCATTAACCCATACGTAAAATGGCAGAATAATAGTAACTCTATGTTAGGTTGCCATGAGGAATAAATGAGTCAGTACATGTGAAGTTCTCACAACAGTACCTAGTACATAACAAGCATCCAATAACTATTAAAAGCTATTATAGTTATTGTCCCATTTTACAGATAAAGAAGTTGACATTCAAAGTGGGTAACTTTCGCAAGGTTAAAACACAAAGGTGGAAGCAGATTCCAATCCTGGTCTGTTGGAATCCAAAGTTCTGGGTCAGTCTGATTCTTTGATGTCATGCTCATGTGTGTCCTCCTTGCTGAACATAACTCAAGGATTTAGGGCAATTCATCAGTGAGATTCAGATCCAAGTGTGTTTAAAAATAGTGTTCCAGGGTTAAAAGTGCTCACAATAAATGAGCATCATGGATAATCAAAAACAAATGAGAGATTTAGTAAGCCAATATAAATGCTAATATGAAGGTTTAAATTTATTCAGACTTTAGCCTGGTAATAATCCCTTAACTCATCCTGAGATAACAAAACATCAAAGAGTAAAACATACATCTACATGAAAAGATCTTTGAACCTAACTTGAAAAATAATTTTAGGTCATTTTTCTGGGGTCAAATATGAGAACATTAATGGAGGGCCTCACTCTTGCTCCTCAAGTAAACACCGTTCGGGACTAGAGAGGCATGGGCTGCAGCTCTCCACATCCTGGCGATGGAACATCTGTGTGAATAGAAACATTCCTGATCTATGAAGAGCAGGCACTGCCTGCAGCTGTGTGTGTGTGTGTCCGTGTCCATGTGTGTGTCCGTCCTGGCACTGATGGAATTAATCACACCCTGCATCACTAGCTAGCTGCTTCCTCTCCTGACTCCACATATCAAACTCTGGAGGCTGAAACAGGGCGATCGCTCCAGGAGAAACAGCTCTATCTTCTGTTTGCCTCAGCCAAGCCAGGTTTGAATTGAATTTGGGGTCCGATTAAACATGGTGGAGGACCTGCGTGAAGCCATGCATCACCCTTTGCCATGGGCTTATTGGAATGCTCACCAAAGCCTGATATACATAGGGATGGACAGAATGAGAACATGCTGAACTGATGCAAAGTGTGCCATCCAACAGCATCCTGGGGACTAAGAGTTTGAACTGCAGTGAGCTTAAGTCACGTTTATCATTAGGGCTTTGGCTGCCCACAGTGTCTCTGTTTCCCAGGATCCCTTACCTACCCCCAATTACATTAAAGAAATAGAGAGGTCATACTCATAAAATCCTCTCTAAGTCCATAAGTTTGGTACCTATATTTTCTTCTATGTATTTTATTGTGACAGGTCTTATATTTAGTTAGGTCTTTGATCCCTTTTAAGTCAAAGGCAAGGGCAGTAAAAGCAAAAATAAAAGAATAAGACTATATCAAACTACAGAGCTTCTATACAGCAAAGGAAACCATCAACAAAGCAAAAAGGCAACCAACCAAATGGGAAAAGATATTTGCAAACAACACCCTTAATAAGGGATTAATATCAAAAATATATAGAGAACTCATACAACTCAACAACAGAACAAACACTCCAACTAAGAAAACGGACAGAGGTCTTGAACAGACACTTCTCACAAGAAAACATGCAAATGACCAACAGATATATGAAAAGATGCTAAACATCACTAGCTATTAGGGAAATGCAAATCAAAACCACAATGAGATACCATCTAACACCTGTTAGAATGGCTATTATCAACAAGACAAGTAATAACAAGTGTTAGAGAGACCGTGGAGAAAAAGGAACCCTCATACTCTGCTGGTAGGAATGTAAACTGGTGGAGCCACTATGAAAAACAGTATAGAATTTCCTCAAATAAATTAAAAATAGAGTTACCATATAACCTAGCAATCTCTTTTTTGTGTCTATCCTGAAAACTTGAAAACATTTATCTGTAAAGATATATGTGCCCCTATGTTCATTACAGCATTATTCACAGCGGCCAAGACATGGAGACAACCAAAGTGTCCTTCAAGAGATGATTGGATAAAGAAGATGTGATATATATACAATGGAATACTATTCTGCCATAAGAAAAGGTGAAATACTGCCATTTGCGACAACATTTCTTGAGAATATCATGCTAAGTGAAATAATCAGACAGAAAAAGTTGAGAACCATACAATTTCACTCATGTGGGATATAAAACTAAAAGCAACAAATGAACAAACAAGACAAATAAAAACTCATAGACACAGATAACAGTTTGGTAGTCACCAGAGGTAAAGGTGGATGAGGGGAGGTAGAAAAAGGTAACGGGGTCAAATATGTGGTGATGGAAGGAGACTTGACTTTGAATGGTGGGCTCACAATGCAATGTACAGATGATGTATTGTGGAATTGTGCACTAGAAATCTATCTAATTTTATTAACCAATGTCACCCCCATAAATTTAATAAAAAGAAGACAGAGAGGAGTGAGAACCAAAATTTTCCAAGGACTTACTAGGCTTTCTACTTAATAGTCTTTCCAGGCTCAAGCATAGAAATAGATAGAGTTCCCAAATGTCTCATGCTTTCTTACACCTCATTCTGCCTGAAATACCTTCTTGTCTTCCTTTGGCTGGCCACCCATCAAGACTCCTCCTGACATCACCAATTCCAGGAAGCCAATTCCATGAGTCTAGCTCTTCCCTCTTTAATCCCAATGTGTGATTTTATGCTTCCCTAACACCTCATACTTATCTCATAGACTAAACTGTGGGCCCATGGGAATATGGTCTATGTCTGTCCCATTTGCTACTCTGTTCCTTCATATAGAGCCTGGCCACAAAATGTGCTCAATAAACACTAGATGAATGAATGAATGAATGGCACTTATAACAGTGTCAGTGTAGTTATCTCAGAAAATCCTTAAGATCAAAATTATTTTTTTTAAATCTCTGCGTCCCCATCATTCAGCATAATACTTGGTGCATACCTTGTTTCCCCGAAAATAAGACCTAGCCAGACAATCAGCTCTAACGCATCTTTTGGAGCAAAAATTGACATAAGACCCAGTATTATATTATATTATATTATATTATATTATATTATATTATATTATATAGACTTGGTCTTGTAGTAAAATAAGACCCAGTATTATATTATATTATAGTATATTATACCCAGTCTTAAATAAGACTGGGTCTTATATTAATTTTTGCTCCAAAAGTCACATTAGAGCTGATGGTCTGGCTAGATCTTATTTTCGGGGAAACAGGGTAGTAGGTTTTCAACAGATTAATGCATGGCTGTAGGCACACATACATATGTATATATGAAGGGCCAAATACACGGGTGAAAGAGAAAATTAAGTCTACATACCTGCAAAAGCAATGATGATGAAAGGAAAGAGGAGGCACAAGCTTGTAGGAGATAACGGAATCTGTGGATTCTGACATAAAGGACGGACCTTCCCAGGCATTTCTCTTGCAGAAAAAAACCAATGAATCTAAATGTCCAGAAAGGTTTCTGTGTACAACATGCCTAAATGGATTAAAAACTGCTCAAAAGAACTAACTCAAGGGAGTGTATTAGTTTGCTAGGGCTACTATAACAAAGTATCATAAACTGGGTGTCGTAGAAGAGCAGAAGTTAATTCTCTCCCTGATCTGGAGGCTGGCAGTCTGGAATCAGGGTGTGGGCAGGGCCACACTGCCTCTGAAACAGGCAGGGGAAGGATCCTTCCTTGCCTCTTCCTTGTTTCGGGGGGTTTGTCAGCAACCTTCGATGTTCCCTGGCTCGTAGATGCATCTCTCTTAGTCCTCTGTCTTCATGTGGTCGTTTTCCCGTCTGTGTCCAAATTTCCCCTTTTTATAAGAATGCCAGTCATATTGGATTAGGACCCACCCTAATGACCTCATTTTAACTTGATGACCTCCATACAGACCCTATTTCCGAATAGAGTCACATTCTGAGATACTGGGAAGTAGCGCTCTAACATATCTTTTGGGGAGGACATTATCAACCCATAACAGGGAGAAATTCTTAGGCTTATAAGGTTTTGGGGAGGAATTCCACCTGCAAATCAGCCAATGGATAGAGATTTCAATAGTGTGATTTAATAGATGCTTTGTATTATACTTGGGATAACTAGAGAAAAACATTTAAGCAAATAGAATTGTGTCAAATAAAGTACTCTAACTTTGGCTTAGAACAGCTGCATGGTCAGTGTTGTAGACTTGAAACAAGATCCAAATCACACTAAATGCAATAGGATTACAAAGAGGGTACAGTTGATGTGGGTTGGGATATGAGGGAAACTTCGCAGAAAAAGAAAGGTTTGAATCAGACCTGAGGTAGAAACGTGGAGAGCATTCCAAGAAGGAAAAAAATTGGAAACAGATTCATAGGGAAATGGTGGGCTGGGAAGCCAACAAGTGGTTGAGCCTGGCAGGAGCTCACTCTATTTCAGGAAAGTAATTCTGGAAAAGGGAAGGAGTTCATTTAGTGGAAAACCTTTGGTGTGAGGATGCTAATCAATTATCATACAATAGAGAAACACTGGAATAAAAGCCGAAAGATGGTATGAGAGGGAGAAAAAAAAAAAAACAACAGATGACACGTGTTTGTGGTTGAAGTAATTCCTTCTGTGATCTTGACCTCAAGGAGAAGAACTCTACAGCTATTTTTAATGAGGAATTTCCACCTTAGAATGTTAGGCAAGCCAACTAAAATCTCATACTCCTAAGGGCAAAAGTGATTTTGCATATCATCTGCCCTAACAGGATGCTCATGTCTGAATTATAACCGCCACCAGGAATTCTGCGTCATTTTAATGTACTGTCACCTCGTTGATGGTGACCAGAGAATAGGAGCCAGAATTTAGAAGTTTTAAGTAAATCAAGCTGCCTGTTCATAAACAAGCACTTGGGTATTTCTGTAAGACAGTGGGCTGTCAATAGAGAATTAGGGAGGGAGATGCGGGAGGGAAGGCTGAAGCTATCCTGTACAACTGGGCCTAGTTTCGGTGCCATTCTACTGTTTGACATGCTCTGTGAAGGAAGTACTTTTAAAGCAAATGGCATGTTTGTAATGAGATGGTAAATGTATATCCATTTTTTTCCCAAAAGCTATTCATTTTTTTTTTAATTGCAAAGAAGACTTCACAAGAATCATTTGCAGTGTTGGCAACCTCAATTTTTTTTTAAGACATGATTTGGAAGGTGAGGCACACTGAAATAGTCACTTTGACCACTTTTTTCTCCAGTGGAAATGAGTGTTTTGCCATCTCAAGTGGTTGTAATCCTGACTACGATGATTTTTAGGGACCAAAACTTCACGCCAAGCAGGGTGACCTCCAAGATAAGCCCGGTTCTGTGTCCTGTTTCCTGAGCCACACAAGCTGCCCTTTTATAGAGAGCCCTGATTCTCATGGTGCTACTTATTATATATGGTTTTGGTTAATTTTGGGCCTTCAAACATATTTTTACTCTCCATTGTTTAACATCTCCTTTAATTTTTTCTAGGCCCCTCTAAAGAGTTTTCTAAAATAAAGAGGTTTTTTTTTATCAGGGGTAGCAAATCCACCTGTTCGGGCTGAGTGTAACTGCTTTTCCAGTCTTGTCTATCTTCTCTGTGACCCTTCCTGATTCATACCTCTGTCCTTAGTGACTAGGATAGAAGAGGTAACCTGAGTTCCCATCCCACTTTAGGGAAGTGCTTGTTTCTCTGAGACTCAGTTTATCTATAAAATAGAGCTAGTGATGCCTGCTTTGCTTACTTCAGAGTTAGAAGGATTACGCAGATGAAGAGTCTCCGTGAACTTTACTCCGTCCCATAAATGCAAGTGGTTATGAGTATCATACTGCCTATCTTCTGAAATTCTGCAGTACTCGTGGGTTAGCCAAATCGTTTAGCAATTAGCTCATCACTACTGCCTGACATGGTTTACTGTGAATCCTGGGTGTTTGTCCGTTCCCCCCGTCTTTGCTGAAAGCATGTTGAAGGTGGTGAACACATTTCCCACTTCTTCTGCATCTGTCACACAGCTTGGCATGAATGCTTTAATGATAAGTTGGCATGTCATAAATGTTCTTTCCTCTAATCTCCATAACCTATGACTACTTTGTCTGACTCAGTCCAGGAAGAATTCTCACTTTATTCATTTAATGTCTATCCTCACAGTAATCATCCATGTATTTAACAAATATTTACTGAGCACGCTGTTATTACAGTTCATATTAGCTAATGTTTACAGATCCCTTAATCTGTACCAGGCGTGGTGCTTAAGCCCTTTACCTAGATGTTCTCACTTAAAGCTCATAATAGTCCTTTGAAGTAGGGATCCCTATTATTCCCATTTTAAATGTGAATCAATTCTTAAGTGACTTGCCCCAGGTTATGCAATTGGAAAGTGGCACAGTTCATTCATGGATAATCCAATTCCAGAGCTCAAGGTCTTCCACATTATGTCACAATGCCACCAGAAGCATCTGTGATGTACCAGGCACTGGAGTAGGTACTGGAGATGTGAAGATGAATAGGTCCAAGCCATTGCTTTCCTTGTGGAGTAGAGAGTCTAGCGTGAGAGAGAAGTAGACAAATAACTACAGTGAAGGTGAGCTTGAGGGAAGTAAAGAATGTCATTAGGAAGAAGGAGACAGTTGTGTGCTTCAGGGAGAAAGATCTAGCTTTGCCCAATGGTAGGGATCTCAGAAAAAAATTCAGAGAGGAGGGGAATCTTTAGGATCCAAACTGAGAGGCAGAGAGTTTGCCAGCCAGAGAAGCGGGTTCTCTTCTGCTAGATACTCAGCAAAGCTGAGTGTAGGGGTGACCTGAGATTAAACCAGAAAGATACAGTCAAACGTCTTTGTTGAAGCACAATTATAGGCCAGCCAAGGATTTGAACCTTGGCTAGTGGGTAACTGGGAACCAATGGATGTTTTTTAATAACCTTTACTTTGAAATCATTTTAGTTTTTAAAAAGTTGCAAAAATTTAAAAAAGGCAGTGACATACCTCCTTTATTTCCATCCCCTCAATTCCATAGTTGTTAACATTTTGGGACCATTTGGGAAATAAGTGATATCACATTGCATCTTAACACTTTAGTGTTTGTTACCTAAGTACAAGGATGCTGTTGTAAATAACTACAGTATAACCATCAAAATCAAGAAATGATATTAATTCAGTATCACCATCTCATCCACAGACTATTCAAATTTTGCCAGTTGTTCCATCAATGTCCTTTATAGGTCAAAATCAATCCAGGTTTGTGTTGCATTTGGTTGTCATTTCTTTTTAGACTCCATCAATCTGGGACAGTCTTTTGTCTTTCACATCCTGGGTGTTATTGAAGAATATAGGAGTTCTGGTCAAGATGGCAAAATAGGTAAACTCTGTGTTTGCCTCCTCCTATGACTACATCAAAATTGTAACTAAATTATAGAAAAATCAACCCGAGAACCATCTGAAGACTAACTGAACAGAAGTTCTAAAACTAAGGATATAAAGAAGAAGTCACACTGAGACTGGTAGGAGGGGTGGAGATGTAAAATAGGCTGGCCCCAAACCCATGTGTGATGGTTAAGAATTGGGAGAAATATCTCCGCTGCAGAGGCCCCCACTGAGGAGTGAGGTGTCCCAGCCCCACACTGGGCTCCCCAGACCAGAGGACCAGTGCCAGGAAGAGGAGACCCCACTACATCTGGCTGTTAAAATCGGCAGGGATTCCATCCATCTGAGTGAAAAAAAAGGCTACTAGAAACCCAAGTATCCTTTTAAGGGGCCTGGACATAAACTCACTGGCTCGCAGGCACTCACCCTGGTCTCCAGTTGAGAGACAGCAACTTGGGGGGTGCCAGAGACATACAGATAGAAACAGAGTTGTGTGGCTTCAGGGCAAAAGCTGGAGGGACAGCCACCATTGCCACTATATTGAGCTCTTCCTTAACACTGCCAAATCTGAATCTGCATTAGCCTAGTGTACACCACTCTCTCCACCTTAACAACTCCCTGAGACCTGGCCCCACCTAGCTTGCACACTACTTAATGCTCTTTCAGCAGTTTAGGTTTACACTTAGCCAGCAGGCAGTGACAGGCCTTGGGATGCCCTGTGCCATTTGCTCAGCAGCCCCAGGCCCAGTACTGGTGGCAACTGGCCTCAGTTTGCAGTGTGGCCTCTCCCACAAGGTCTCCAAGCCCAGCACAGCCAGCAACCAACTGCAGATCACTTTGTACCTCCTACCAGATAGCCCAAAGGGTGGTCATAGGCAGCAGCTGACCTTGGCCTGGACTGGAGCACCTCCCAAGAGACCCCAGAACCAATATACCCATTGACCGACTTAGACCACAACAGAGAACCACCCAGTTAGCTCCACAAGCGGCACACCCAAGTGTGGTCTTGGCAGGCACAAGAGCCCTTTGGGGCCAATCCTGCTCCAGGGGATCAGCTTCCATACAGCAGCTTATAAAATGTGGTCATGGACAACCCCCCACAGTCAGTCAGCCTCAGGGTCAACCCAACCCACTGAGGCGTCGACAGCAATCAAGGCTCAACTACAACAGAAGGTCACATACAACCTACATACGGGACATACCTGGAGCACCCAGCTCAGGTGACCAGGGAGACTATGCCACTGGGCCCCATAGGTCACCTACAACATAAGGCCACCCTGCCAGGACTGAGAGATGTAGCAGATCTACCCAGTACATAGAGGCAAACACATAGAGGCAGCCAAAATGACTGGAAAAAGAAATGCATCCCAAATGAAAGAACAGGAGAAAACTCCTGAGAAAGAACTAAACAAAATGGAGGCAAACAATCTACTGCATACAGAGTTCAAAACGCTGGTTATAAGGCTGCTAAGGAACTTAGGGGAAGAATAGGTGAACTCAGTGACAACTTCAACAAAGAGATGGTAAACATTAAAAAGGACATGGAAACCATTTAAAAAAGAACCAGTCGGAAATGAAGAATACAATAATTGAAATGAAGAATACATTAGAAGGAATCACAGCAGATTAGGTGAAGCAGAGGATCGAATCAGCAATTTGGAAGACACGGTAACAGAAAACACCCAATCGGAACAGAAAAAAAAAATCCAAAAAAATAAAATGAGGGTAGTTTAAGGAGCCTTTGGGACAACGTCAAGCATACCAACATGCACATCACAGGGATATCAGGAGAAGAGAGATAGTGAGGAATTGAGAACTTATTTGAAGAAATAATGACTGAAAGTGTCCCTAACCTAGTGAAAGAAATAGAAATACAAGTCCAGGAAGCACAGAGAGTCCCAAACAAATGAACCCAAAGAGGCCCACACCAGGACACATCATAGTTAAAATGCCACAGGTTAGATAAAAACAGAGAGAATTTTAAATGACCCAAGAGAAAGGCAGTTAGTTACCTACAAGTGAGACTGTCAACTGATTTCTCAACAGAAACTTTGCAGGCCAGAAGGGATTGGCACAAAATATTCAAAGTGATGAAAAGCAAGGATCTAAAACCAAGATGACTCTACCCAGCAAAGCTATCATTCAGAATGGAAGGACAGACAAAGAGCTTCCCAGACAAGAAAAAGTTAAAGGAATTCATCACCGTGAAACCAGTATTACAAGAAATGTTAAAGAGACATTTTTAAGAAGAAGGGGGGAAAAGAATATAAATATGAATAATAAAATGACAACTACATACATATCAATAATCACTTTAAATGCAAGAGGATAAGTGTTCCAATCAAAAGATATTGGGTAACTGAATGCATAAGAAAACAAGACCTCAGAGAGTAAGGGGGTATGGGAGATGGTAGAAGAGGGTAAATGGGATCAAATATATGGTGATGGAAGGAGAACTGACTGCGTGGTGAGCGCCCAATGTGATATATAGATGATGTATTATAGTATTGTACATTTGAAATCTATGTAATTTTACTATTGTCACCCCAATAAATTTAATTTAAAAATAAAATTTAAAAAAAAATGAGATCCATGCATATGCTGTCTACAAGAGATGCACTTCAGATTGAAAGACACACATAGAATGAAAGTAAAGGGATAGAAAAAGATATTGCATGAAAATTGAAATTTTAAAAGCTGGGATAACAATACTTATATCACACAAGAGAGAAAAAAGAAATCAAAGGAATCCAAATTGTAAAGGAAGAAGTAAAACTGCCATTATTTGCAGATGACGTGTACTATATATGGAGAACCCTTAAGATTCCACCAAAAACAAAACTATAGAACTGATAAATGAATTAGTAAAGTAGCAGAATACAAAATTAATATTCAGAAATCAGTAGCATTTTTATAACTAATAACTAACTATCAGAAAGAGAAACTAAGGAGACAATCCCGTTTACAAATGCATCAAAAGAATAAAATAAAATACCTAGGAATAAATGTAACCAAGGCGGTAAAAGACCTATACTCAGAAAAGTGTAAGACATTGAAGAACGAAATTGAAGAAGATACAAGTAAATGGAAGCACATAGCATTCTCATAGATAGAAAAAATTAACATAGTTAAAATATCCATACTACACAAAGCAATCTGTAGATTCAGTGCGGTCACTATCAAAATTCCAATGGCATTTTTCACAAAATGAGAACAAATCTAAAATATATATGGCAACACAAAAGACCTTGAATAGCCACAGCAATCCTGAGAAAGAAGAACAAAATTTGAGGCATCACACTACCTGGTATCAAACTATGCTACAAGGCTATAGTAATCAAAACAGCATGTTAATGGCATAAAAACAGATACATAGACCACTGGAACAGAATAGAGAGCCCAGAAATAAACTCATGCCTATATGGCCACTTAATCTATGACAAAGGAGGCAAGAATATACAGTGGGGTACAGACAGTCTATTCAATAAATGGTGTTGGGGAAACTGGACAGATACATGTAAAAAAAAAATGAAACTAGACCACTTTCCTATACCATGTACAAGAATGAACACAAAATGGATTAAGACCCGAAACCATAGAACTCCTAGAAGAAAACATAAGCAGTAAACTCTCTGACATTGCTCTTAGTAATATTATTTCTGATCTATCTCCTTGGGCAAGGGAAACAACAACAAAAAATAAACAAATGGGACTACATCAAACTAAAAAGGAAACCATCAACAAAACAATAAGACAACCTACTGATTTGGAGAAGGTATTCACCAATGATATATTCACTCAGGGGTAAATATCCAAAATTTATAAAGAACTCATAAAACTCAACACCAAATAAACAAACAATCCAATTAGAAACTGGGCAGAGGATCTGAATAAACATTTCTCCAAAGAGGACATACAGATGGCCAATAGACATATGAAAAGATGCTCCACATCACTAATCATCAGAGGAATGCAAATTAAAACCACAATGAAATATCACCTCACACCTGTCAGAATGGCTTTCATCAATAAATCAACAAACAACAGGTGCTGAAAAGGGAACCCTGGTGCCCTGTTAGTGGGATTGCAAATTGGTGCAGACACTGTGGAAAACAGTATGGAGGGTCCCCAAAACATTAAAAATAGAAATACCATATGACCCAGCAATTCCACCTCTGGATATTTATGTGAAGAAATCCACAACACTAATTTGAAAAGATATGTGCACCCCTATGCTATTGCAGCATTATTTACAACAGCCAAGATATGGAAGCAACCTAAGTGCCCATCGATGGACACCTGGATAAAGAGGTGGTACACATATATATTGAAATATTACTCTGTCATAAAACAGAATGAAATCTTACCATTTGTGACAACATGGATGGCCCTAGAGTGTATCATGCTAAAAGAGATAAGTCAAAGACAAATGCCTTATGATTTCACTTATATGTGGAATCTGAAGAACAAAATAAATGAGCAAAGAAAACAAACAGACTCATAGATGCAGGTAACAAACTGGCGGTTGCCAGATGGGAGGAGGCTGGGGGGGGCAGGGAGAAAAAGGTGAAGCAATTAAGAAGTAAAAATTGGTAGTTACAAAATAGTCATGAGGATATAAAGTAAAACATAGGGAATATAGTCAATAATATTATAATAACTATATAGTGCCAGGTGGGTACCAGACTTATCAGGGCTTCACTTCGTAAATTATATAATGTCTAACCACTATGCTGTACACCTGAAAGTAATATAAAATAATATTGAATATCAACTGCATTTTAAAGTTAAAAATTAATTAAAAAACAAACCTGTCCCTGGGGAGACCACACTCTGCCTTTGCCCATTTGGCTGCCAGGTACCACTTCTGCGTTTTTGAAATAACAACGCCAAATGTATAGGTAACCCTGGGTGGCATCAGTGTGTTTGTTTTTATTATTCAGGAATAGATCTGTCATTTTGTCTTTTGTCATTTTCTGAAATTACAAGCACCTAGAATTTCCATCTCAGATCTACATTGTACTGCTGCATTCCTCATCCTAACCCTAAGAAGCAGAATAATATTAATATAATAATTAGGCACACAGGAGCCAGGCTGTCTGAATTTGACTTCTGATTGTCTTCTTTCCTAGCTGTGTGATTTGTATAAGTTACTTGACCTCTCAGAGCCTCTGTTATGTCACCCTATAAAATGAGGGAACTTATAGCACCTTCTTCGTAGAGTGATACATCTATATATCCCAGATCTTGAATGAACTTAGTCCTGAGTTTTGCTGGAACCTCAGCAAAAGGAGCTGAAATGGTGCAGAGCTGCGGCTTATAAGTCCACAGTGATAGAGAGCAACCCCATTCTCAGGACCCATGTGTCCAGGTCTTGGCAGACTTGAAGGTAATGCAGGTGTCACTGACATCTGTGTGAGACCTGGCAAGAGGCATTCTAGGCTGTGACTAATTAATCATTTAATTTCTCCAGGCCTCAGCTGCCTGTTCTTAAAATGCAGATGGTAATAGTACCTATGTCACAGGGCTATGGAGAGAATTATTAGAAGACAATGCGCTTAAAGCAACTAGCGTAGTACCTGTCTCGTTGTTATTGGAGATAATGTGTAATGCCAGCTAGATTGCTGTGACGTCATGGCTATGGCGCATGGCTAAGGGTCTCTGCCCAGCCCAAGGTCATGGACTGGCCAGATCCAGGCAGAGTGACAGGACCACAGTCCAGCAGCCTAGACTTTGAACAGAAGCCCAGCACCATCAGGGAACTGGGAAGCCAAGGCTAAAATCTAAAATGCAATTATAAAGACAGGCCAACCCAAGTATACCTGAAGCTGGGCAGAGGGCAGGAAGACTAATTCCAGCCGTGGGGGATGGGAGATAACCCTTTGTCTCCTGCCTGCTTGTGGTCAGGGGTCAATCATTTAGGACCCCAGCAGGGTCCAGCCTAAAGCTACAGGGAATCAGCTCTGACCTGTCGGTTCACAGAGCCTTCCCTACAAGCAGGTTTTGACAAAGGGACAGGAATGTAGAGGAGAAGGACTGAAAGGAAAGAAAGCAGTATGGAAAGAGAATTCTGAGGGATCCAGAGTCTCCCTAACATTTTGGCCAAGGGTCTAACCATGAAGCTAAACACCTGAAGCATAGAAGCCAAAAGAAACCATAGTGACCACATTTACCATCCTCCTCATACAAGGCCATGATCTCTTAGCCAAAACCATTGGAACAGATGTGATTTGGAATTCAGAATTTTTTTATGTTTTAGGACTATGTTAGGATTACTAAGCCATAAATTGTATAATACCCTTAGTAAGTTATGAAGTGAAATGCCATCATCCAACAGGCAAATATTGCTACAGTTAAACGTGTAAATGTTTACATTAGGTTATTGAAATTGGGCTGACCTATAAAGGCATCATATCAATTCAGGTCTAGTGTTGTCACCAAATAGTTTGCACCACATTGAAGAAAACTTTGTGCTGTTCAGAGCTTTTGGGACTTCGAAATTGGTGGTGCCAGTTGTTTAGTGGACACAACTGAGATGGTTGGCCAGCAGTGACTAATCCAAAGGTTTACACACAGTTCACTGGGGTTCCACTCAGTTTGTCACCTCGTCCTTACCGAGTATCTGCTGTGTTCTAGGCACCAGGCTTAGCAGTGAGATTACAGTGGTGTGTTGGTTTCCTAGGGCTGCTGTAACAAAGTTACACAATCGCTGTGGTTTAAAGCAATAGAAGGTTTTTCCCTCCCTGTTCTGGAGGCAAAAATCAAGCTCAAAATCAAAGTATCAGTAGGGCCATGCTTCCTCTATGAGGGAGAATCCTTCTTTGCCTCTCCCAGCTTCTGGTGTTTGCTAGCAATTCTTAACATCTCTTGGCTTATAGATGCATCACTGCAGTCTCTGTCTCTGTCATTACATGGCATCTCCTCTCTGGTATGTCCCTCCCATTTTATGACAACAGTTATATTGGATTAAGGATCCACCCTACTCTAGTATGACCTAATCTTAAGTGATTACATCTGCAATGACCCTACTTCCAAATGTCACATTCTGAAGTGCTGGGGATTAGGACTCTGACATATCTTTTGGGGGGGGGTACATATCAACCCATAACGACTGGTCAACCAAAACAGCCATAGCTTTATGCTCTCATAAAGGTAATAGGTTACAAGTATGTTGAGCACAGCAAAGGAAACAATCAACAGAATGAAAAAGCAACCATATATCTGATAAGGAGTTAATCTCCAACATATATAAGGAACTCCTACAACTCAATAGCAAAAAAATAGCTAACAACCAACCCAATTAAAAATGGGCTAGGGGGTTGTCTTGTGCACTTGAAACTAATTTAAAAAAAGAAGGGCTAGGGCCAGCCCGGTGGCTCAGGTGGTTAGAGCTCCATGTTCCTAACTCCGAAGGCTGCCAGTTCGATTCCCACATGGGTCAGTGGGCTCTCAACCACAAGGTTGCCAGTTCAATTCCTCAAGTCCCACAAGGGATGGTGGGCTCCGCCCCCTGCAACTAAGATTGAACATGGCATCTTGAGCTGAGCTGAGCTGCCTCCCAGATGGCTCAGTTGGTTGGAGCATGTCCTCTCAACCACACGGTTGCCAGTTCGACTCCCGCAAGGGAGGGTGGGCTGTGCCCCCTGCAACTAGCAACGGCAACAGGACCTGGAGCTGAGCTGCACCCTCCACAACTAAGACTGAAAGGACAACAGCTTGAAGCTGAATGGCACCCTCCACAACTAAGATTGAAAGGACAACAACTTGACTTGGAAAAAAAAAAAAGTCTTGGAAGTACACACTGTTCCCCCAATAAAGTCCTGTTCCCCTTCCCCAATAAAATCTTAAAAAAAAAAAAAATGGGCTAATTTGCAACAATATGGATGGATCTTGAGATTATTATGTTAAGCGAAATAAGTCAGAAAAAGTCAAGAACTATATGATGTCACTGACATGTGATATACAAAGGAACAAGAAAAACAAATTAAGAAACAAAAACTCATAGACACAGACACTAGTTTAGTGGTTACCAGAGGGTAAGGTGGGAGGGGGGTGGTAGATGAAGGTAAAAGGGATCAAATACATGGTGATAGAAAGAGAACAACTCTGGGTGATGAACACACAATGTGATATATAGAGGATGTGTTATAGAATTGTACACCTGAAAACTATGTAACTTTACTAACCATTGTCACCCCAATAAACTTTAATTAGAAAAAAAGTTTTTAAATGGGCTAAACATTTGAATAGACATTTTATTCAAGGAAGACATACAAAAGGCCAACAGGCATATGAAAAATAATATCATTAATCATCAGGGAAATACAAATCAAAACCACAATGAGATATCATCTCAGACTTGTCAAAGTGGCTATTATAAAAATAAAAATAAAAAACAAAAGACCACATGTATTGGAGAGGATGTAGAAAAATTGGAGCACTTGCACTTTGTTGGTGGGAATGCAAAATGGGCAGCCACTATGGAAAACAATATGGTGGTTCCTCAAAAAAAATGAAAAACAGAGCTACCATAAGATCCAGCAATCCCACTTCGGGGTATTTATTCCAAAAAAACTGAAGTCAGGAACTTGAAGAAATGTGAGCACTCCATGTACACTGTAGAATTCACAACAGCCAAGATGTGGAAACAACATAAATGCCCCTTGACAAAAAAATGGATAAAGAAAATGTGGTATATATAATACATACAATGGAATATGACTCAGCCTTCAACAAGAAGTAAATTCTGCAATGTGTGACATAGATAAACCTTAAGGACATTACGCTAAGTGAAATAAGCCAGACACAGAAGAACCATTACTGCATGATTCCACTTAGATGAGGTATCTAAAGTAGTCAAATTCATAGAATCAAAGAATGGAGTGATGGTTGCCAGGGGCTCAGGGGAGAGGTATGTGGGGGATTACTAACTTTAGGGCATAAAGTTTCAGTCGTGCGAGGTAAATGAGCTCCAGAGATCTGTACATAATTGTACCTATAGTCAACGATGCTGTATTGCACACTTCAAATGTTGTTAAGAGAGTAGATCTCATGTTGAACGTTCTTACTGCAATAAAACAAAACAAAAAAGTGTGTTGAGAATTTCCAAAAGTGGGAAGTATTAAATGGAGCCATAAAGTAGAGGAAAATTTTACCCACTTGAGGGATTCCTCCCTGAGGAAGTAATGTTTTCAGTGAAGATGAAAAGATGAGTAAAAGTCAGCCAGGTAAGGTGGGGGAAGAAGCAGTAATGCCCTCACCCTGCAGCCTAGACCAGAGCGCCTGTCCTCCTCAGCCCTGGGCGTATGTGGAAGCCAGGCCCAGAATCGCGGGGAAGGCCTGTAAGTGTCCCACAGGCTGCCAGCCAGGGCCAATCTTGCCCACCCAGGCTGGCGCCCCCTGGCCCGCAGTCCCTACCTCAGAAAGAGCCAACGGTACAGTTTGCAAGGAGACCTGAGGATCATAATTGCAGCCTCTATGCAGGGGAGCAGTAGGGGGCCATCGTTGCTTTCCTTTTTTTGCCTAAATGAATTCAAATACTTTCCAGTCAGAATCAGCAAAGTGCTTAATGCACAGATAGCTTCTGCTGACCTCCTCCCTTGAGAATGTAATGTACTTTTATCATGGGTAGGCAGAAAAGTCTGTTCTATGAATTTCTCCGAGCATCATTGAAGGGGCGTTATGGCGGGCAAAATGCCTCTGCTTCAAGGTCCCAGTGACTGAATTTCTTCCAGAGGTGGGGGCAGGGGTGGAGGGAGTGGAGGTGTAGAGCCTCTGCTATGACGAGTTTTAACCTTGGGACAGCATTCTCTGTGTAGGCAGCTTCTTTAAGAGATATACAGGGAGTAGTCATCAGCATTGGGTATGGTTGTCGAATTTTGTTTCACATCCACAGTATTTATTATTTTAAGTTAAAAGTCAGGGCAAAGAACCTTTTTTTGAAACATAATAAACAAAAGTGCACAAATGCTACATCTATGTCTTGGTGACTTTTCACAAAATAGATCCAGCACCCAGGTCAAAGTAACACCCCAGGCGGCCCCCAGCACGTACTGCTCTTCTAGTCTTATCCACCAAGGAGATGTGCCGCCCTTCTAACACTAGGTTAGTTTTGGGTTTTGAGCTTTATATGAATTTGATCACAGTGTGAATTTTTGAATTTATGGCTTTCTCTACTCAATTTTGTTCGTAAGAGTCATTCAGGTTGCTTGTTGTACTTCACTGTCATTGTTTTATAGTATTTTATGAACATATCATAATTTTTTATCCATTCAACTGTTGATGGACATTTGGGTTGTTCCGCATCTGAGCTATAATGAATAGTGCTGCTTTGAATATTCTTTTATATGTCTTTTGATGAACCTATGCACATTTGGTGGGGGGACATATATGCTTATATTAGTTGTCTATTGTTGCATTTCAAAACCTAGTAGCTCAAAACAAAAAATAAACATTTAGTACCTCTCACGGTTTCATGAGTGAGGAATTTGGGAGCCGCGAGGAAAGGCAGTTCTGGATCAAGGTCTCTCATGAACTCGCAGTCACCTGAAGGCCGGACTAGGTAGATCTGCTTTCAAGGTCACATGACTGGAAGGCTGTGCTGACTGCTGGTGAGTGGACTTTCCTTGAGACTGTTTGAGTGTCCTCACGTCATGATGGCTGGCTTCCCCCACAGTGAGCAGTCAAAGAGAAAGAGCCAAGTGGAAACTACAGTTTTTGTTATGATTTAGCCTTTTATGACACAGCATCACTCCTGTCTCATTCTGTTCATTACAAGGAAGCCACTAAACTCAGCCCATACTCAGGACTCCATCTTTAGAAGAGAGGAAAGGCAAAGAGTATGTGGATGGATTTTAAAACCAGTAACCCCACAATATTTTAAAGCTTGGGATTGACCCAAACTAGGGATTGAAAATAAGTTTTTGGAAATACACACAAGGATCTAAAAGAAATATATTCATCCCAGCCTCTCCTCTTCTATTCATTTACAATTCTGCGAATGTTTGTAGGACAATCTTTAAGGTATTTCCTGGAGACAGCATGGTACAAGAGAAAATACAAAGGCTTTGGAACCTAAACACACCAAGTTTGCATTCTGGATTCACTACTTATTAATTATGAGTATTTGGACAAGTCAGCCCCTTGGATTCTAATATTCCCTCGACTGTAAGGTGAAGAATATCAGTAGAGCCTGTCTCATGTTGTTCTGAAGGTTATTAAATGATGTGATATGTATAAAGTGCCCACTATGACTCCATTTGCTAATTTATTGGGAAATTATTAACTATATACATTAACTATCTAGAAGGTGCTATGATGAACCCTGAGAGAGACACAAAATGAACCCAGACACAGACCTTGCCTTCAAGAGGTGTAGATTCTGCCTTGACAGGCACAATACTGTAATACAGTTGAGAAAATGATAGTGTCTGGATCAGGTATGGATACAATCCTTTAAATATGGATCAAATTTGGATATATAGAAGTGGAATAAATTTTGAAGGGCAAGGAAAGGAACAAAAGTATTCCAAATTAGGAATAACGGCTCGAGTAAAGACAGAGCTAGAAAACTGGAGTGGGGTGCAGCAGGGGATGAATTAAAAACACAAAGTAGTTCACGACAGATGTGGCTTCAGCATAGGGTAGACGAAAGGAGGTAGGGAA
The DNA here is from genome assembly GCF_004115265.2 of Rhinolophus ferrumequinum. Lineage (NCBI taxonomy): Eukaryota > Metazoa > Chordata > Mammalia > Chiroptera > Rhinolophidae > Rhinolophus > Rhinolophus ferrumequinum. Next base: position 20,563,150 of record NC_046295.1, on the reverse strand, counting down.
AATAGGGCGTGGGAAGGTAGTTACATATCAGAGAAGCAGGAAGAGATTGAAAGTATACACTCAGTTTTACAGTCTGACAAAAAAACACTAAGGCCAAAGGTTTCAAACCAATTTTCAGGGCTGGTTATAGAAGTTTGAAGGTGGGGGGCAGCTCGCTACCGAAGACCTACTTGTGATGCTTTTCTTGGCAAACTCGTATTTGGAGACTCTTTGTGCTTCACATTGTAAACAGAACTTTCTAAAAGTGATCATTAAAGAATGCTTCTGACTCAGAGCCCAAGCAACTGAGCTTTTTCCTTATCATTCCCATTTTGGAGGCTGCATCAACAGGGAAATGCAGTGGGATTGTTTTTATAGGCCCTTAGCTCACTATAAATGTACTTCTCAAGACTTGGCCACTTGGAATGGCCAATTTATGCACTCAACTCATCTGTGTATATTTGACTTCCACTTCCAGATAACAAGCAGTTCTCTCCACTTATTTCCCCTCAGGAAGACGGCTCTAGTTAGCAACCTTCACTTTTGTTACATTCTCCAGTCCCAGGTAGTGATGATATTTATACATAAGACAGAGACGTTTCTATACTATGATGGAAGTTTAAAGGAAGTTGGAGCCAACGACCTTTCATTTTGAAGCCAAAGAAAAACGAGCACAAATTGTTCAGTCTTGCTAAGAATGGGGACTGCAGAAATTAGTAGAAAGGCTTCTTTTAGACCCACTCTTCAATATGTGGTGCCCAAAGCCTTTATATAGTCAACCTATGTCTTATCTAATATACCCCCTTATTCTGATGAAGTTTATATGTTTCATCAAAATAAACATGATTGTGACCATTCTTGATGATTTTGTGGGTCAAAATTAGATGTTCCATTTTATTACCTTCTTTGCTGGTATTCTAAATGAATTCTAGAGTATGAAAAAGGATGGGTTCTAGGCTTGGGATAGAATTCCTAACCGATCTTGTACTAGAACTTCCCACATTCCCAGTTAGACATTTTTATTCTATTAGCAACACTTGGCATCATGGGAGATGTTCTCTGCACAGGTGCTCAGGGTGTCTTCTTCCTCTCTGATTTCTTCCCAGGTGGGAAATTGGCAAGTGGAGTCCATGCAGTCTCACCTGTGGGGTTGGCCTGCAAACCAGAGACGTCTTCTGCTCCCACCTCCTGTCCAGAGAGATGAATGAGACAGTAATCCTGGCTGATGAGCTGTGTCGCCAGCCTAAGCCCAGCACTGTGCAAGCTTGTAACCGCTTCAACTGCCCTCCAGCCTGGTACCCTGCGCAATGGCAGCCGGTGAGTTCTGGGGTTTCTCAATATTGGAGTGTGTGTTTGCGTCAGTGATTCAAGACCGGAGACGCTGTCTCTGAGTAGTTTTGTCCTTCTAAAGGAATGTTGCAGGTCAACTCGTCCCTTCTTTCTTAGTACTCCCCCAACCTATTCACATCCAGATATTTTAATTACGTACCGTGTTCTTTCTGCTGTGCCACACAGAGTAACCCAAATGAACCATCTTGTAACCTGAACATATTTGACAAAGTTTTCACCAGGCTAAAGAAAATTTTTTTAAATAAAGACAACATGATGGATTTTTCCGTACAGCTAAATTTGTTCTGAATTTATGCCCTTTCTAGTTTTTTGCTAATTAAAATTCTAAGAGATGAAGGTACTAGGAAATCATTTTTCTTTCTTTTTTTAAATACATAATTACTTAGCAAAAAAAATAGTTAGAAATCTTGAGTCAATTCCAGACTTTTTTTTTTTAATTTATCTGGTCCTATGAGTTCCAAAGGTCTGGAAACTATTGTTTTAAAGCAGGAATTGGCAACTGCAGCCCAAAGCCAAATCCAGCTCATAGCCAATTATTGTAAATAAAGCTTTATTGGAACACAGCAATACCCATTCTTTTATATATATTATCTATGGCTGCTTTTACTCTACAAGGGCAGGACTACGTGGCTGTGACAGAGTTTAATATGGCCTACAAAACCTAAAATGTTTACTCTGTCCTTTTACAGGAAAACTTCACTGACCCCACTCTAAAACCTACATTATAATAATACAAACAACTGTTTTATCACACTATCCTATCTAAAATTATATTTATCATACTTTAGTTAAACAATCTTTTTGGATGCCTTTTAACACAGAAGAATTTTAGATTATTTGAATAGGATCTTATTTTGCAATTTCCTTCCCATTAAGATATCAGAGGCAGCTTAAAGTGACCTCAAAAGTCACAGAAAGTAAGCCTGAAAGGTGAGGGGGACATACATCCCAGTTTTACTCATAATAGTTCTTCACTCTCAAAAGTTTCCCAATTAGAATGATAAATTATATGATCGTCCCCTTCCTTACTTCAGTGCTGAGAGAAAAAGCTGCCATTTCCACACGTCCTTCATGGTTTTTCACAATCAGTTGGCAGACCCCCTGCCTGCTCCCAGCTCATCTTGGGGCTGTGGTTTAGTAAAGGGCTGAAAGAATCAAATAGTAATGAGTGAGCAAAACCCCGATCTCCTGATTTCTAATGCATTTATACTTTTACCTTTAACTAGAGTGAATCCATGACCTTAAACTATACCACTAACCCATGCCAACCCTAAGACAAGACCAGGACTCAGCCCAAATCAACCTCTACTGGAAAGTAGTACATCCCTATATTATTAGCTGTGTTACCGTTAAGCACATAGTAAGTTCTGGATAGAACATTAACTGAATGACAAAATGAATAAATAGATCAAGAGTATTGCCCTACAAGCCCTGAAATTCTGACTTTATATCTTATTGATATGTTTGTTATATCGTTATAGGTCATAATGTTGACCTAGCTGTGAAGTGAAACACCAGCCTCTTTTCAATAGGCACACATGCTGCTGATTAGTGGCAGTGACCTATGATGTTTTTGTCAATTTTTAGAACTCATCCATATACATGATTTTTTTTTTTTTTGGTCTATGCCAACACTACCACCCCCATGCCCAGTCTCCCTATTTAAAACAGTGGATTTCCAAAGAGTTAATTATTCTTCCATTTTCTATCTACCTTGGGCTTGTTAAGTGAATTTATTTTGAAAACTTTTACTATTTCCTGCCGTTAGGGAGAAGCCTTTGGGATAAGTTAGATACAGGTATACCTTGTTTTATTGTGCTTGATAGATGTTGTGTTTTTTTACAAATTGAAGACCCTCCACCAGCAAAAAAAATATTACACCTTGATTTGTTGTGGTGGTCTGGAACTGAACCTGCAATATCTGCAAGTACGTTTTTCAGATCAGGAAACTAACAGTAAACAGCTCTTTGAAATTCATCCCATGAGCCACTGACTATACTTTACTGGGACCTTTAAAAATATCTTGAGTATTTCATACTCAATTCATAATAACTGAGAAAAATATTAAAACATAACAAGAAATAAAGAACACAGAAAGTGAAAGCCACCAGTGAAAACAAACCGCTGTTGAACATTTGGTGCATAGGGTATGTTTTAAGAATTCTGGGTGACTTCTAGGAATCTCTCTGAACCTAGAGGAAACAATAGACTATGTTTCTTACATCATTTCCTAGAATCTTACTTTCTTGGTTGTTTTGTTGGGCAAAATGAGCTATTACTGACCACCTATTAAAAGAAAGGAAGCTATTATTTATGCCATATGGAATAAGCCAGGAGTAACTTAAGTGTCTGCATGCTAATTGACTGTTGTCATAGGAAACTACTTAGTTAAGACACCAGCTATGGAGCATCCATTTGTCTGGTTAGCCTCTGGTTCTTGGCAATGCTGTTGGTACAAGGAAAGTTGCTGTGCACTCACAGGATCTTTTCCATTTAGCTACTTGGATCTAGCAGAGGATAGGGCTGAGGTCTCTAATCCTTCAGCACCCAGCTTACAGTCTTTGCATATGAAAGAAAAGGAGATAGTGGATCAAATGCTTCATTTAAAGAAGACAGACAACAACAGGATGGACGGGACTTTGGCCCATTTGAAGGGAGAAACTCTCCCTCCTTGCTGCTTGAACTACGCTGACCTCATGTAGTGTGCTTTTCTTTGGGGCCTGGGGGGGCTAATTTAGGTTAATCATCGTTTGCCTACTAAGAATGCAACCTTCTTTGTCCCTTATAGAGCATTTGCCTGACAAATGGCAAACAGCCAATATTTATACATTCTGCAGGTCTGGAGGGGACTAGCATGGAATCTAAGTATTTACGTTAAAATTTTATTTTAGAAACAATTAGGAAGATATGAAACAGAAATCTAATTCTAGCTTTGGTTTTTAGGGGGCTTTCTTTATTTCAGTTCTACCTCTCACTCAATACTGTGTCCCTTGGTTTTATCTCCGGTCTTGTTGAAAGATTCATGTAATATTTATCTTTATCAGTTTAGCTTTAATATCTTGTTGGGTTTTGTTTAGTTGGCTTTTGAAACACTTATATATTTAGTGCATGAGCCTCCTGAATCTTCTCTAACTTATTAAACATACACATGTCATCATCGACAACTTTGATGCTGGCTGTATATTATATACCCCTCACAAGGGACCATATCACAGTGGTGTGTACAGCACCATACTTGAGAACCACTTGATAGATATGCCCTAAGTCCATCTAAGACTCCTTGATCATGACAGAATTCTTCTAGGATTCTTTTCAGTGACTTTCCATTGTCATAATAAAGCCCTATGGCTTCGTGAGGCCTTCCTCCCCCAGCAATCTGCCCCCGCCCATCTCCAGCCACGGTTCTCCCATCCCTGCTGGTACACTGCTATCTGCCCATGCTTCTCCCTGCCCACACACCGTTCCCCTTCCCTCTACCTGTCAGAGTCAAACAGGAGCCCCACCTCTTCCATCGTCACTCCTCTACTATCCTCCCACACTAAAGTCACTTGGTGTTCATGGTCAGTGCTGCTCATTTAACAGTCATATTCCACCTTACCTGGACAGGTGCTTTGCTATGACTTCTGAGTTAGATCATCAGATCAGGGACAGCAGAGACCAAGTCTCAATGAGACCCCATAACACCCAGTATAAAGCATAGAGGATGGTGCTGAAAAGGTGCATGACAAGTCCGCCGGTTCATTTATGGAGCACTTGCTACCTTTCAGGAGCTTCTTCTCTTTAATAAGAGCAGCACTTACTGTGTGTCACGACAGTTCTAGGCACTTTACATATTTGATTCATTTAATTCTCATTGTGCTTAGTGTGATAGGTACTACTATTATCCCCATTTTACAGATGAGGAACCTGAGGCACTGTGAGGTTAACAGGAATTCAAACTTCATGTGGTAGAACTCATTCTACCACTCATTTTCTCTTTTAATCCCCACAGCAGCTCTGTGAGGAAACCACAGAGAGGTTGTGCTTGCCCTGGGTCAGAAAGCTGATAAAAGAAAAGGGGGCAGGAGGGAGGGAGGCTTGTATGCTTCAGTACCCATTCTCTTTTCCATTATGCAGTGCAGCTTTCCCAAGATCTCTGTACCGTTTGCTTCAAAGCATTAAATTGTGAGGAAATCTGATACCAGCCTTCAAAATCAGCAGTTTACATAAAACTCAGTATTGGTTGCTTATATATAACCGGGGCAGTTAATCTGTGTATTAGTTTCCTATTGTTGCTGTAACAAATTACCACACATATAGTAGCTTAAACAACACAGATTTACTATCTTCTAGCTCTGGAGATCAGAAATTTGAAATCCATTTCACTTGACTAAGGTCAGGGTGTTAGTAGGCCTGCATTCATTCCTTCTGGAGATGCTAGGGGAGACGCTGTTGCCTTGCGTCTTCCAGCTCCTGGAGACTGCTTGTTTCCTTGGCTCCTGGCTCCTTCAAAGTGCTTCATCCAACCTCTGATTCTGTCCTACCGTGCGCTTACACAGCGGAAAGTTCATGAACTTAATTGTCCGACCCTTTGTATATCCTCTCTCTCTGACTCTAAGCCTCCCTCTTATAAGGACCACTGTGACTCCATCAAGCCCACCTGAGTAACCTAGGTAATGTCCCATCTCAAGATGCTTAACTTAACCACATTGGCAAAGTCCCTATCACCATGTAGGGTAACATATTCACAAGTTTTAAGGATTAGGACATAGATGTCTTTGGGGTCACTATTCGACCTACTACATACAATCTGCTGTGTTGTGGCTGACTAAGCATTACTCTCTACTAGCACAAGGTCCTTGAGATTCAAAATCTGCCTTCTACTACCACTCTCCTCACCACTATCTATGAGCTTTGTATGCATCCATCTTCTTTCTGTATTCATTTTTATTCTTAAAAAAAGAATGTAAGACATGAGAAAAAAGAGAAAGGTGCTAGAAGAGTTAAACTGAAATGAATTAGATAGTCCACTCTGAAGCATAATTTATATTTCTCTTTATTACATATGTCTTCTGTTCAAGATGGGGTCCACCCAACATGTACACACATACTGAAAACATCTGTGCAGAGACTGAAACATGCCCCATCGCCTCTCTTTTCCCCCTTGCTTAAAACTGTGATTATGTGGCCATTTCCCTTTTTTTAATCAGGGTTACAATTCAAAATGCCTATAGTTTAGCTGCATAAAAAGGTGTGTGAGAAACGAGTCCCTGCTCGTAATATTTTAAAAAGAGGGAATTTTAATGACAACTAAATGCTTGAGACTTAAATTTGTTGTTTTCTAGATTTAATCACACAGAGAAGAAAAGAATAACTTTGGTCTGGATTACAGGACTGAATTCTGGCAGAAAGAGTCAATTTTGTCATCAGTTTTGTTATATTACTGTAACTAAAATACAAATCCTTGTAAGTTAGAGACCATGTTTATTTAAAATGTATCTGGAGAGGAAACAATCTATTAGGATGTTTATCTCCTTTTCAGTAGTATATTTCATAAGGAAATGGCCATCTCATCCTACCTTTAGAAGCAACAATAAATGTAAGCAAAACAGATCAGGAGTCAAATTTCACATGTGTAGTGTTTTTGTTTTTATTAACATAAAACTCTGTATAATAATTGCTTTCAATTTTAATGGGTGTGCAGTCCCATGCTTCACCTAGTAACAGGAATATTAAACCCAGAAGATACACTGTACAGCCCTCGTACTTCTAGTCTTAAGAAAGCTTAGTTGATATTACAGGGTAATTCTAATCCACAAAATGGTGGGGTTAGAAATTCTGTCCTCTTTTTTATGGTTTTGTTTAGTCAGTGAGATTCAGTCCTCATTTTCTTTGTGTGGGGTCCTAATTAATTTGGCTCAGTTTCGACCTCTGCTATATACCAAGCACAGCCTCTGACTGTCTTTTGAATTTCTCAGCCTCGTATATTGCAGTTACCTCAAATTCTAAAGGTCTAACACCAGCTCAATAATATATCTGCCTGCCACCTTCCCCAGCAGAACCAGTCCTCTTTCGTGGATCTTGTGGTTTGGGTGACACCGCGATCTAGCCTGTCTGTAGCTGGAAACTAGAACCATCTCAGCCTTGTCTGTTCTTCACACTCCGTCAACACCCGAATCCTGTTGATCCTACCTTCCGTATCTTTCCAACATAACTGTTTTCTTCTTTCCTAATCCTTCTCCTACTGTGCTGGGTCCAGGCCTCACAACTAACCAAATCTTTTACTTGGTCTCCCTGTATTGTCTTGTTTAACTCTCATCGAGTGTTTCCCAACCTGGAACGGTGGTTCTTTACTACAGGCCCCCTGTTGAGCCTTCAAAATATTAATATGTGCTGAGAACTGCCAAATAGGTATGAAGTATGTATACAGTGGTATTTAGACTTATATAACCAGGAAATCTTTTCTCCATGGCACATCTTAACATCGCACAGGGCAGACATCTTTGGAACCCACTGGCCCTTCCTGCTTGAGTCATTTTCTACAAATTGGGTCCTGTTACCCCCCCACTTTAAAACCTTTAATGACACCCCAATGGTCTTGAGATTATGTCCACCACCCTCCACTGGTGGCCCTTCACCTGACTTCTCTATCTCATTTCCCAACTACACTTCCCCATGAAACCTATGCTTCACCTTCTCAGGACTCCTCAGCTATTTAAGCACGCCACGTCCTTCATACCCTGGGCCTGTGAACATATAATCTGACTCTGCCAGCACTCCTTATCTCCCTGGCCAACCCCTCATGTCACCTCCTCTATAGAGCCTTCCCCAACTTTTCCATAAAGACTTAGTTGGGCTTTCTTGTGTATTACCTCTTTTGTAAAACTAATCACATTTTATAGTAATTTTTTCTCCCTGACTGGACTGCAAATACCTGAGGCATAGTAACCATTTACTTATCATCTTAAATCCCCAGCACTTAATACAGTGACTGGAACTCAGCAAGTGCCCAATAAATATTTAGTGAATGAATGAATGAATGAATGAATGAATGAAATGAGTTAGAAGCTATAAACAGAGCACATTGTGTAAAAACTAGAAAGACATAGAATGTGAACATCACTTTATGTTGGGCCCAATAATATGACTTGAGATATCAAGGAAATGAACTCAGCTCTCAGTAAATTACCAAGATGAAACCAAAAGTGTCAATATGGGCAGAATTTATTAACGTGATTATTATGGGGAAATCTTCAAAAATCTAAGTCCCTTGAGCCATTGTATTTTTGTATAGAATCATAACTTTTAAGTGTCCCCCTTGTTGTATATTTTTTACTTTTCTTATAAAACTAATGAACCCATGACCTTCTACAATGAAACATGTATGGCGGCTAGGATAACTAATATAAATACTATTTTTTGTTATTTATTCTGTGTACGGCATACATTTTAAAATAAAATAATACCAGAGATCTACCTCTTAATGCCACAATATTATTTTAAATGATTTACAAAGGCAAATATTTTTCATTTAGTTTTATTACATTTCTCTTGCCGCTCCTTTTAAATTTGTTTCTTCTTTGCAGTCTATGTCTCACTTCACAAATGTCAACTTCACCAGGCAATCTCAACCTGTTCACAAAGTCATCACAGGCTTCGGAAGCTTTATTAATTTGAAATTTCATCTTGTATCATTAAAAAAAAAAAATCTAAAAACACCTTTTCATCAATGTAAACACACCAGGGAAGCTTTTGGAGCAAAGATGAGACAGGCTCTTGAGAAACCCTGACCATATTAACTCAGTTCCCTGGTTGTTCCTGTACCTGGAGGGTCAGGGCTCCCAGCAGAGCACAGGCTGCCGCTGGCTGAAACCCACTGCTGACTTGCTTAGAAACAGCTTCTGGCTAACGATAAAACAGCCCGATAAAAGGTGGATGTTCAGCCCATCAGCTGGATGTTTGTTTTACATCTTTGGAACATCTGGATTTGGGGCTCTTTTATTCATCCAATCATCAATTCAGCAAACTTTATGAAGTGCATGTTCTTTGGCAGATGCTACAAAAGGCACTGGAGAATAGAAAGATGACTACATTGCCTTTCTTCAAAAGATGCATAATCCTGCGTGCATGCAGGGAGGTGCAGGGAAATAGCAGGACACAAATGACTAGTCCTTACAGGAGAGATGCAGTACCCTTCCAAGTCAAGATGGGTGGGAGGTGACCCATTTACCATGAGGTGGAGGCACTAAAGGAGGCTTTAGTGAAGGAGTGGCCTTTGAGGATGTGTTGGAAGTTTCTCCATGGACAAGGAGGCAAAGGGTGTTGCTCACAGAGGGAAAAACATGATCAAAGGTCTGAGCAGAGAAGGCATCTGTGTGCCCAGGATGGGCAAATTGTCCATTGTAGCTAAAATACTGGCCCATAGCAGGTCGGGAAGGAGTGTGAGGGCAAAGCTCAATGGAGGTTAGAGTACGAGAGCCCTGAAGGATGTTCTCAGGCGTCTGGACCTCACCTTCTGGGCATTGAGAATTTCCTAGGAGCTTTATGTGTACAGTAGTCCCCCTTTGTCAGAGGGGGATACATTGTAAGAGCCCCCGTCCCCCAGGGAATGCCTGAAAGCACAGACAGTACGAAACCCTATATATACTATGTTTCTTCCTATCCATGCATGCCTATGATAAAGTCTAGTGTATAAAATAGGCACAGTAAGGGTGTAACAACAATAACAAATAATAAAATAGAACAGTTATAACAATATACTGTCATAAAAGCTATGTGAATGTGGTCTCTCTCAAAATATCTCATTGTACTGTACTCACCTTTTCACTTAAAGGAGGCACTTTACAGCTTCTCTTTGGCATTTCCAAATTGCCAGCATCACTACTCTTGCATTTGGGGACCATTACTGACTAAACTAAGGGTACCTTGAACACAAGCACTGTGATGCCACAACAGCCAATCTGATAACTGAGCTGGCTACTAAGTGACTAACGGGCAGGGACTCCACGCAGCCTGGCTTCACTGGACAAAGACATGATTCGCATCCGGAGGGGGACAGCGTGAGATTTCATCACGCTACTCAGAGCAGTGTGCAATTTAAAACTTACGGATTGTTTATTTCTGGAAATTTCCATCTAATATTTTTGGACCACAGTTGACCATGAGTAACTGAAACTGCAGAAAGCAAAACCATGGATAAAAGGGGGACTACTGTACATCAAACTTCACAATTAGCTGGGGGTTTTTTTGTTTGTTTGTTTTTTTCACTTTTCTGGCAGCTCTGTTGTCATCATATTGTCCCATACTCTGTACAGTGTTGGGGGCTATCATCTGAAGGTCTGTCCCCTGAATCAGGTCCTATCTGCAAATCGATAACCCAGCTATATTATTTTAAGTGAGTGGCCACACTCTATAGCTCAGTTTTATTACATCTCTACCCTTGAAATAAGACCAATTATTTTCGTCATCTACTTCCTCCATTTGAAAGAGTAAATTAACCTGCACCTCTACTTATTGCCATATTTGCTAAGAAGCTCTAACTGACAGCTTGAATTTAAGAGCTGTTTTTATTCAACTACTTGTTTATTTTTGTAGCATTTATTCAAATCGAATAGAAGCCCATGTGCCTCATAAGGTATTTAGAAAAATAAAATTTCAGCCATCAAGCCCTGAAGAGATCTGTACTCCTACAAATCCGACATCACTAGTGAAGTGTCTAAAATGTCAGTCACAGGTAACAGAAACTTCAAGAGCATGTTCCTTATGCTTGACAAACTCAATAAGACCCATGGGGAATTTGACTGAGTCATAATCAAAGGATTAGAAGAAAAGTGGTCTGATGTCATTTTGAGGTTGAGGGGATAATGATTTTATGAACCAGCCATCACTTCTCTCATAGAAAAATACACTGCATTTTCACTGCAGTGTACATATTTATAGGTCATACCCAAACATCACATACCTCCAGCAGCTGGTGTAAAATGTCATTCTACGGTTTAGCTCATATCCTGACCACTTCTTTACTGGGAAACAAACAAATCATTAACTTTAAAGGGAAAATAAATCAGAGAGGATGTGGAAGGAAAAAAAACCTAAAGATGAAATCATCCAATCCCAAGATTTCTTATTAAAGATGAAACGATATCATCCTAGGGAAATGTTTTGAATGCAATTCCCAAACATTAGTATGAGCAATAAGAGAAACAAAATTGCTTCTGTCATAGAGCTAATAGAGGATAATTTCTGAAAGGGATGAGAGCGACTTAAAAGAGCTATTTAAAAATAAAATTAAGTTCATAGGATAGAGGCTGTTTTGGCTATTCTCGTTGGGAGGTTAGGAATTGCCTCTCCAGGCAAGTGAGAATGGAATTGAACCTGAATGATTAGAAATTCTCAGCCACATGAAGATGTAAGAGAAGAAGGGTCCAAATAGAGAGAACAGGTGTGAATGCCCTGTGGGAGACCCAAGCTGACATTGGAGGAACAACAACAGCAAAAAAGCAAAACAGTGTGACTGGACTATGCAGGGAAAGGGAGAGTTGTATGAGATAAAATTATAGAGGAGTGTGAAGCTCCTTTTTCATTGCTAGAACCTAGAACTATGCTTGGTCCATGAATGGTATTTAATAACTTTGTGTTGAATGAATGAATGAAGTTGGAAGGATTTGAGTTAGACCATCTCAAAGTTCCATCAGGCCAGGGAGCAGAACACAGAGGGCCTTGCTGGGCAGGGTTACAAGGAGTTTGGATTCTATTCTAACCACAAGGGGAAGCCATTGGAGGGTTTTAAGCATGAGAGTGATGTGATCTGATTTACGCTTTGGAAAACATCGCTCTTAGTAAGACAGGAGGCTGAATATCTTCCATTCCTCCTTTAAATCTACTCTCTACCTTCTCCACCTGTGTCCAGGAGGCTGCCCTAGATACACTTCACCCTGTGGCTTCTAGTTGTATTCAACTAATAGAGTTTTCTGCAGGCCATCAGAAAGAGAGAGGCGCTTTCTTCAAATTGAGCGCACTCTCTATATCCTGCTAGAAACTAACTGAGAAAACTGGAAACTGAGAGACTGATTAGGAAGCTTCGTAGTAGTCTAGGCACGAGCTGATGGTATCCCAATTTATTATTTACTGTGAAGGTAACACTTCCTTATTTTACAGGCAAATCTGAAAGTACTTGCTCATTGATTCTCAGGGGAGAGATGTTAATAAAAAAGAAAACTTGAGAACTTTCCCTAAGTTTTTGCCTTGGGTGTGGCACCATTAAATGAGTGAGGAGGATTGAGAAGAGACTAAATTTGAGGTAATATTGGAGGGGCAGAATCATAAGTTCGATTTTAGAGATGCTAAGGTCAAGGTACCTCTTTGCATTTACGTGGACATGTTGAGTAGGGAGAGGGGCGAGGTCAGAGCTTAAGATTTGTATTTTTGATTTATCGGCATAAACTTGTTTTTTTCAGACAATTATGATTTGAACAAAATTACATTCCATTCATGAAAGAACTTTAATAATTCATGGAATGGAAAGACTTGGGGACAATAGAGTCCCTTGAGTTTGGCAAATCGTTTGGAATCAGTAATGCACACCGTCGTTTAGTTATAAACGAGTTCTGAAGAAGGACAATAAAGGTTATAGCAAATCTGATGATAGAATAACTGGTTGGTTCGAAGTTAGAATTTGACAGAAATAGGAGAATGCTGAACCCAAGAAATCATACGAAAGACTATAAAACCAAATTTAAAACCATAGTCATTCCTAGTAACAAGAAGGGTTATTCTAAATAAATGGAATTCTTAGCCACTAATTTAAAATCCCCCCAACCACCAACTTCAGTTCAATTCCACAAATATTTAGTGACGATTTACATTCACAGAAGGCACTGTGCTATGCAATGTGAGTACAGAATGCATTAAAGAAATAAAATCTTTCAAGAGTTTATTGAACTGCTGCTAAACAAGAACTGAAATAAAAGTTTGCTTCTCTGATAAATCAAAAGGCCAGGATCTCACGAAAATGAGCCAGAGAAGCTGTAGGCCTGGGCCATACATAGCTTGAATCATTAGCTTTGAGGCCATAGATTTTTCCCTTAACTAAGGCTAAATGGCATGCTAGGCAAACCCCTGGAAGAAACTGAATCTGTGATGAGTAACAATTGGCTGCCAACCACCAAATATAGTCCACCCACCCACCCAGCTTGTGGCACAGCCTTGAAGCTATGTTCAAATGCCAAATGTCAATGTTACAGCTCAGAAGTCAAAGAGTGTAAGGAGAACATGTTTCCAGGACCTCCACAGTGCAAATGAGCCATTTTAGAATGTCGGTCCCCAGCCTGGGTCATGAGCTGGCTCATGCTGGTCAGAGAGTCACAGAATGGAAGCTAATGAATGAATTTCAAAGCACTGCCTCTCTAGTGAGGATGTGGGGAGACCAGACTCTTAGCAGGCTTGGGGCTTACAAGGCCTGGGACCCTCAGCATGAAGCAGCAGTCAGAGTACCCTCCATCGAAAGCAGAGAGCCGTTCCTACAACCACAAGAAGGAAAAGCTGAGCTTGGGCTCATTCTCCAGCTGTGTCTACCACTCCAGCCCAAAAAACATACTCAGTAAGAGCACGGGGAATATTGCACAGAATGGAAATAAACCAGTTCTCACCCCTTTGTGGCCTTAGTTGAGTCACTCCACCTCTCTAGCCTCAGCTTCTTCTTCTGTAAAGTGGGGACAAGAACTACCACATAGGGTAGTGTCACCTTTATCTTTAGCCTTCTTTTATTCCACGAGTAGGTAGTTGAATCCAGCCATAAGAAAATACATTTTCTCCTATGGGACTCAATAAGGTTATTGTCATTTCAAAATTTTTTAATTTAAAATGCAAATGAAGGTTGTTCACCACTGGCTTGGATGGTGGGTTGAAAGGCTCTACGATTCAAAGGCCTAACTAAGTTGATAGCTTTCCTAATTTTGTTATCAAGTAGCTCTGTGACCTCCAGCCATTCACAACTCAAACTCAGGGCAGATTTGCTCAGATGGGGTCCAAACAACCCCTGGTTCTGACAGAGACCTCTCTGGGTCCCAGAACGTCCTCTCTGTGTTTATCTCGTTCCCATTGGAAATGGTAGAGGGGCGTTCATTTGAGAGGTAGTTCTCAACCCTAGTCTCACAGAATTACCTGGGAGAGTTAATTTTTTTTCATTTAAAAAGCTCATGCCAGGGACCCATCTCCAAGAGTTTCAGATTTAATATTATACTTCTGCTTAAATTGAAGAACTCAGTATTTTTTTTAAAAGCCTGATTTAAAAATGCATCCAAGTTTGAGATCACTGAGGAAGAGGATGACAGCTGCTCCGTAACAGCATTTTGCCTGTACTCAAGGCTATTGTATCACCATCCTAACCTCAGCTGTGGGCACACCTCTTCCTTGCAGTTCTGACTAGGGTACACTGAGCACAGACTGAGTTCTAAGAGGCCACAGCTGCAGCAGGAGCAGCTCCTTCAACCCAAACTCTGGGGCTTTACGCCCAGGCCTAATTTCCCAGACAGCCCAAGGGCAGCAGGTTAAAAAAGGGGGGTTATTCTTGAAGAAAGCAGAGTGCTCCTTAGCATTTTTACAAAATGTATCTGCAGCACAGTCTTAGGTTTATGGATTAGCTAAGGTTAGATCTGCCTGAACATACAGAAAACACCAAGTCACAGAGGCTTAAATAAGAGAGCAAAGTATTTCTCTCTCACATAAACACAGTCCCTCCAGGGCTGGTATGGCGGCTTCACAATCAGGAACACAAGTCGCTTCCATCTTTTTTGCTTATCACAGTCCAAGAAGGAAGCTTAAATTGTAGACATCATGTTCACATTCCAGCCCGCAAAGAAGAGAAAGGGAAGAGGGAAATGTCACACTCTCTGTGGGCATTTCCCTAAAATTACGCACAACCCTTCCACTTGTATCCCATCAGCCAGCTTTAGTTACCTGGCAGTGTCTACCTTCAAGGGAGTTTGATAAATCTTGTCTGTATGCTGGAAAGTCATGTGCCCAGCGAAAAATTAGGGGCGCCTCTGCTATTGCCAGGGAGGGGACAGATACTTGGAATAACAGCCAACACTCTGTGCTGCAGGGGGCCTCCCGCCCTCAGGCAGCTGGATTATAACTATTAAGTTACATGAAGTCAGTGTGTTTGGGATCCTGCTGAAAACCACTGAAATAAGGCTATTTTTCTTATATCCCAAATTTCAGTGGCTCTTGCTCCCACTGCCCTAAGAAATCACAAATCCTACAAGAAAAGTGTTCCAGGGATTTATTCAGAAAACCAGGCCTCAAATTTAACACTCACCTCCCCTATCCCCCACCCACTCCCACCCCTACAAAGCAATAGAGTGGATGTTTACACTTAGAAAGGGCTGCCTTCTCTACGGATTAATTCCTCTAGATTTACACTGATGGCAGGAGCTCTCGTTCATTCAGGAAGCAGCACAGATTATTTTCACTAGATCGTAAATATGTTTAACACTCTATTATACTAACCTTTTAGACCAGTTGTCTTGGGTGGCTGCAAATCATAGTTGAGAAACAACATTCTAAGATTTAAAGGCTCTTGAAATTCTTGGATGCGCTATTTAAGTACTTGAGATTAAGAGTAGAGGGTGTAGATCTTGTTCCAAAATGCATTTCAAGGAGAGGAGGCAAAATCCTTTGGGCTGTTCCTGGTTTTTCTTCTGTTTCTTTTTCTTTTTTTCTTTTTTCACTCTATTTTTACTCAGCCAAGGCAATGGTAAAAATTGGCACTCAAATACACCCCTTTCTTGTGTTGGGTCGACTTTCTCTTCCTCCCCCAGTGTTCCAGGACCTGTGGAGGGGGCATCCAGAAACGTGAAGTTCTTTGCAAGCAGCGCATGGCCGATGGCAGCTTCCTGGAGCTTCCTGAGACCTTCTGTTCAGCCTCCAAACTGGCCTCCCAGCAACCCTGCAAGAAAGACGACTGTCCCAGCGAGTGGCTTCTCTCTGACTGGACAGAGGTACGTATGATCCTCTGAAGGAGAATGAAGGAAGTATAAATAAGGAGGAAAGAAAGCACCCCAAATGTATACATGCAGAAGGTGAGAACAGAACAAAATAGTCCTAAGATTATTGAGCAGTATTTTTGTCACCATTTATAACATAGTAACTAACTTTTAACTAGGCTGCAGGGATGTGAGTTAGGCAGCCAGCCCTTCCATACTCATTAGTCGGAAGCATGAAATTTTAAACAGGAATGAAACCAAGCCTCGCTCGTGCGGTTCGCGCCCAGGATTCTTCTCAGAACACCGGGTCCTTCTCCCTCTATCTCCACACGTGCCTTCCTGACCTGCCTGCACCTCTCACTCCCAGATGTTTCTAGTCTCCGTTCAGGAAGGGCCAATTCTCTCTAGTTCTTCTCTTCCAAGTTACTGGACGATAAGGGACATGACTTATTAGGAAAAGAAGGCCAGGAAATCTTGCCTCTGACTGTCAATTCCCTGGCTCCAAAACCTCGACAACTTCCCAGCAAGAGAACTTGATTTCCCCTGTTGCTTTGCTTTCGGGGAGATGATTGCACCATTCCTGACTTACCTCAGAAGTTAGTGATACACCCCCAGCTAGCCTATTTGTCTACAAAATTCCTATGCTAATACTAGCATAAATTAATCCAGAAACGCACAGCTTCAACTTACGAGTTTTCAGCTCCTACACTTCTTAGACTTGCCTATAACAGGTCTGTGTGTCTTCCACAGGGAAGCTCCTCCCCACCCCATATGATTGCCTCACAAGCCAATTTAGCCAAAAACAGAATCACTAGGCCTGAAGTGAAGCTTAAAAACAGACTCAAGATCCCCCCCCTTTCTTGCATATAAGCCTCATTTGAATTGGCTTTGCTGATCCCTTTGCCTTCTTTGTGTATAATATACAATTCACAGGATGGAGCTGCTGCTGGTTGAAATACATCACAGAGATACTCGGTTCCGCAGAGGGGAAAGCTACCTCTGAAAATTAAGACGCCAGCTCTATCATCATAGGTTCTTAGAATTCTGGCCCCGAATTTTATCAGCCCATATAGGGTTCCATCAGATGGTGCCTGCTGAAGGGCATAGCAATTGAGAGCTAACCTACATTAGCACAGGTTTTATAATTTGTCTGTAAAATTGCCTTCTGGTGGTATCTCTCACCCCAAATGTCTCATGAAAGCAAAATGTCATGTTTTATAAATAATTTTATTTCCACAGGATAAAGGATAAAAGTATAGCATGAGCATGTGTGTGCTCAAGTGTGTGTGTGTGTGTGCGCGCACGCACGCGTGCATGCATGAACATGGTAATGACGGTTTTTCCATGGAATGTTGATTTGGGAATTACATATGGGAAAATCATAACAAAAATAGCAGTGCAGGAGAGAGCACTGGTGTACCTGCCAAGTAAGTGGCTCTAGATGAAGACCTTGTCCCAGAGTATATTGTTAAAGGCATCATTCTCCTAAGTCCATCGGTGATAGTCTGCCATGAATAGGCTGCTGACTGTATGATTATAATTGTACTCCCATGTTCTTGGACTTTGTAGTCTCTGAGCATATGGGACATAGAGAATTCAGACAAAGTTCTTTCCGACCTGCAGATTTGAAGGAGGGACCCTCGTGATTAAGCACTAAGGAAAGGAGACTGCTAAATTGAGTTCTCATGGGTCCCATTAAATAAAGCAGACCTTTAGAACAGTGTCCCGTGTGGTTAAGAGTTCAGACTGCCATTTATGATGCGGATGGATCTTGAGATTATTATGCTAAGCGAACAAAGTCAGACAGAAAAAGTCAAGAGCCATATGACTTCACTCATATGGGATATAAAACTGAAAGGAACAAAGGAACAAGACAAACAAAGAAACAAATACTCATAGACACAGACAACAGTTTAGTGGTTATCAGAGAGTAAGGGGGGAGGGAGGTGGTAAAAGGGGGTCAACTATATGGTGATGGAAGGAGAACTGAGTCTGGGTGGCGAACACACAATGTGATACATAGATGATGTATTACAGAATCGTACACTTGAAACCTACGTAACTTTACTAACCTTGGTCACCCCATCAAATTTAAATTAAAAAAAAAAGTTCCGACTGAAAGACAGGCAAACTTAGGTTCTCATGCTGACTCTGCCACTTACTGGTTGTACTATTTTACGTTCCCACCAGCAATGTATGAAGGCTCTAATAGTCTTAGATTTATTCTTTATAAATAATCTAGTTATTTAACCTTTCTTGGGCTTAGTATGCTTATCTGAATATTGGAGATAATCATACTGTCCACCTTTATGGTTATTGAGAGACTTAAATGATGCATGTAAAGTGTTTTCTGCATAGTGAAAGTTAATCCTATTTATTGTTATGATTCTCTTCCATCCCTGTTCAATGTCAGGAGAAAGAGAAGACATAAAAAAAGCACTTACTTGGACTGGCTGGACCCAGGGTCGTGACATTGACCTCCCCTGCCTTTGCCAGTCTTCCTACGAGGAGAACGTTACATTTTAGGAACTAGGAATCATTAGCTCTTATCAATGAATGTTATTAGGTTCTGAGTTATCTGGGTTGATGAATGGAGAGTCCAAACATTGGGGAGGGGCTGGGAATGACGACAGGTAATCACCAATTCACGGGGGTGAAACTCACAATGGTGCCATACTAACGTGCTCCTGGGGGTGGTCACACAGGCTCCAGCTGGCCCTGTCATCCCAGCAGCCCTTCCCCTGGCCCTGTGCCTGGGATGAGATGTGCATTCCACACCCCCCACAAGACCCCTTGGAGAAAAGAAGACCTGGATGATCTATGGTGCTTTATCCTCCACTATCTGGCTCACTCCCATGGTTACTGCACAGAATCCCTCAGAGGCAGAACTCAGCCAAAGTTTTAGACCCTTCAAATAAAATTACTCTTGAATTCTATTCTGAGAATAAGACCTCTCAAAAGGCCTTACCTCTTTTCTTTAAGAAACGCTTCCATCTCCTGAAAGAGTTAGCTATTAAATATTTTTAAATCATAGTTTTAGGGAAGTTGTTCCCCACCCCCCCAAAAAAATATAAAAGAAATTAACGTCAGAGTAGTAAATTTTACAGTTACGAGGAACTTAGAAGATCCTATAGCCCAGTTGTTCTTTTAAAAATTAAAGCCACAGAATCCTTTTGTGAATTGAAAGGTTACTATGAAGCCAAAAAGCTAAAAAACATCAAATTAGAGCTGTTTTGGTTGAAGTGCGGGTAGGGGTCCCAGATTTCCAATAGTTGGGTCTCAAGTTCACCCGAGAAGCCCCTTGAATCATTTCCTCAACATAGTTATAGAACACAGTTTAAATAGCTCTGCTCTAGCTTAGTTTCCCTATTTTAGAGATGTGGAAATTGAGCCTAGAGAAAGAACGAGACTTAACCAAAATCATAAATCGATCTGACATCCAGTCTATTTTTATACTTGGCAGCACTAAAATGACCGTTCGTTTAAAATTTCCAGGCTCTTTACCTCTATTCTACCTGATCCCTGGATTTGGTGCATCATTTACAATAAAGTAAGGGATGAGTGGAATCTGGAATCCATGATCAGGGAACGAAACCATTGGTTTGACTGTCCCCATTTTTTGCCTCTTAAATGTCTTTCAGGGTGGTGTATATCATAGAACTTTGTATCGAATAGTTTATTTCAGTGAGCTAGCATATAAAATTTGAAAATATAAGATAATATTTTTTGGTTTTTACTGTCATATTTCAAGTTAACGTGGCACATTGCCATGACCCTATTTCAGGTTTTATCATCTCAAGCCTGGACTACTGTGGCAGCCTCCTTAACTGATATCCCTGCCTGCCATCCATCTCCCACTCCCATCCCTCCCGGACACTGTTGCCAGATTAACCTTCTCAAAACACCTCTTTCATCATTTCACTCCTCCCTTCAATGGCTCCTCATTGCTTTATGGACCAATTCCAAACCTCCTGTCTAAAAATTAAAAGTCTCCAAACGTCTGGTCCCAAACTACCTCTTGAACTCCTGACACTCTCGACGTGTTCCCTCTGTTCAGTCGAGGTTTAGCTCTGCCCCACGCCTGCCTTGGACTTATGCACTGAACTATTCTACCTTTGTTCTGGATATTTTCCTGCTTCCCATGCTTAGCCCTGGTTCTCTATACCCGTCCAGAATCCACCCATCTTCAGGACCTCGGTCGGGAAATCCCTAGTGAACCATAAGTATTCAACAATTGCTAGCATTAATTTTATAATACTTCATTTATCTTTTATATTTTTACTGAATTATTTTATTACCATTTAACTCTTTAAACAGCTTCACTGAGATATAATTTAAATACTATAAAATTCAACTTAGCATAGTTTTCAAGGTTTATCCTTGTTGTAGCATATATCAGAACTACATTCCTTCTTATGACAGAATGATATTCCATTGTATAGATACACTGCATTTTGTTTATCCATTTACCAGTGATAGACATTTAAGTTGTTTCCCCCTTTTGTCTATTATGATAATGCTCCTATGAACACTTGCATACAAGGCTTTGTGTGGATGTATGTCTTCATTTCTCTTAGATAGATACCTAGGAGTGAAATTGCTGAGTCATATGGTAAATTTATACTTAACTTTTTAAGAAACTATTAAACTGTTTTCCAAGAGGGCTGTACTATTTTACATTCCCACCAGCACTGCATGAAGGCTCCAAGTTTTCCACATCCTCACCAACACTTATTATTGTCTGTTTTTTTTATTATGGCCATTCTAGTGGAAATGAAATGGTATCTCATTGTGGTTTTGATTTCTATATCCTTAATATACTATTTCACTTTAATAATGAATTTAGACTTTTCCCCTTCATTTGATGACAGCTCCTTAAGGTTAGGAACCATCGTGCACATCTTTTTTTCCTAATACGTAGCACCCCACCTCAGACAAAGTAGATATGTAACAATTATCTGATGCTTGACGTTAAAATATTTTATTTGTGAATGAAGGGGAAAGGAATTAACATTAATTGAATGTTATTTCGGTGTGTGACATTTAAAATATATTATCTCATTTAATTCCCGATCTTGCAAAATAAACATAAGTAGAAACAGCCTCAAAGTATTTAGGTAACTTGCCAAGTAGTGAAATATTGAGCTAGCATTTGAACACAGGACTCTCTAACTCTGTAACTCTAAAATCCAGGCCATATAAGTAAAAACAAGTATAATGACTGCAGGAAACGTTAGAATAGCAAGTCTTAGAGTAGAACGTGGCTACAATATAGACATGTCTTTACGCAATATAGACATGACATTGTCACATAATTAATATGTCTCTCTCTCTTAGTGGCTATTGCTTTTCCAAGCAGTTTTTCTCATATGTGAGGAGGTTGAGAATTCATACAAAAATCCATTAGCCCGTAGTTCCCTGCGTTTACATGCATTTGGCTTTTCTTTCCCCACCAGTGTTCCACAAGCTGCGGGGAGGGCACCCAGACCCGAAGTGCCATTTGCCGGAAGGTGCTGAAAACCGGGGTCTCAGCTATTGTCAATTCCTCCTTATGCCCTCCCCTGCCATTCTCTTCATCCATCAGGCCCTGTATGCTGGCAACCTGTGCAAGTGAGTATATCAGAGCTCTGGAGATGGGGAGATGGAACCCCACATGAAAGCAGAAGTAGCCACACGGTAACCTTCTCTAAACCCAGACCAGTGAGAGATTATTGGGCCCTGGAGGGCAGCAGGCTGGTGAGCTCAGCTGGAGATGGAAAAGGAACCTTAATTACATGTGGCCAGGTGGAATTCTCTTCTCCCCTGGAAAAACAGTTTGCAGGAAGTAGAGCAAAGTTCACTTGTTGGCATATAGAGATCTGGAAGCTGGAGGCAGCATATTACTAATGAAGTCTAATGTTATCCAGTCTGGGGTTTTAAACTACTCTAAACAGATTTGTGCTCTTTAATATTAATCTCTAGAGCTGTAACACTTCTGGGTTTTCCTCCCCTGCGTACATGAGGGCCCTGGTGCTCTGCAGGACACAAAGGATAAAAACGTTGAGAGGGAGACATTCTCCTTCCCTATGTCCTCTGCCTCTTTTAATGATGCTAATTTCTTAAGTCCTTTTGATGAGAGGGACTGCCTTTCCCCTGGAATCCCCCTCCATCTAGAGCCCTGCATCTCAGTTTCTAGGGACAGAAAGACCCAGCGGGGTGAGAGCAGGTTGCCCCTCTGCACCTGATTAGTTCTCTTGTTTTTGATTGTGGTGGCAGCTTGATGGTCCACAGCTGGTAACCAGTTCCTCCAATAAAACGTAACGAGGTCAGTGAAGGCCCTAGCCAAAATAAACCCTGAAGCACTTTCTTCCCCTCTTCTCTCTTTTGGCCCTCTTTCTCTCTTTCTCTTCTCTTCTCCCTCTCTTTTTCCCTCTCTCTTGTCACTGCATCTCACTCTCATTTTTGTCTTCGTCCGCCTTCCCTTTCATTTCAGGGCCAGGACGGCCGTCCACAAAGCACAGCCCACACATTGCGGCAGCAAGAAAGATCTACATCCAGACCCGCAGGCAGAGGAAGCTGCACTTCGTCATAGGGGGGTTCGCATACCTGCTCCCCAAGACCGCAGTGGTGCTGCGATGCCCCACACGGCGCTTCCGCAAGCCCCTCATCACCTGGGAGAAAGACGGCCAGCACCTCATCAGCTCCGCTCACGTCACCGTGGCCCCTTTTGGCTACTTAAAGATCCACCGGCTTAAGCTCTCTGATGCGGGCATCTACACCTGCTCTGCAGGCCCAGCCCGAGAGCAGTTTGTGATTAAGCTCATCGGAGGCAATCGGAAGCTGGTGGCCCGGCCTGTGAGCCTGAGGAGCGAGGAAGAGGCGCTCCCGGTGAGGAAGGCCCACCCCAAGGAGGCCCTGCAGACCCACAAACACCAGAACGGAATCTTCTCTAATGGCAGCAAGGCGGAGAAGCGCGGCCTTGTTGCTGACCCGGGGAGCCGTTATGATGACCTCGTCTCTCGGCTGCTGGAGCAGGGGGGCTGGCCCGGAGAGCTCCTGGCCTCGTGGGAGGTCCAAGACTCCACGGAAAGGAACACATCCTCAGAGGAGGAGCAGAATGCCGAGCAGGCCCTCCTGCACCTGCCCTTCACCATTGTGACCGAGCAGCAGCGCCTGGATGACATCCTCCGGAACCTCTCCCAGCAGCCCGAGGAGCTTCGTGACGTCTACAGCAAGCACCTGGTGGCCCAGCTGGCCCAGGACATCTTCCGCAGCCACCTCGAGCACCAGGACATGCTCCTCAAGCCGTCTGAGCGGAGGATTCCCCCCGTGGCCATCCCGCCTCATAAACACGTATCTGGCTTCAGCAGCTCGCTCCGGACCTCCTCGTCTGGGGAGGCGGGGAGCGGCTCTCGCCGGCCACACCGCAAGCCCACCATCTTGCGGAAGATCTCGGCGGCCCAGCAGCTCTCCGCCTCCGAAGTGGTCACCCACCTCGGGCAGACTGTGGCCCTGGCCAGCGGAACACTGAGTGTACTTCTGCACTGTGAGGCCGTAGGCAACCCCAGACCTACCATCAGCTGGGCCAGGAACGGAGAAGAGGTTCAGTTCAGTGACAGGTGAGCCTAGTAGTTACGTGGTCTAGAAAGGGAGGGAGACAAGGGCCACATCTTGTCAAAAGCACCCTATTCACTCTTCCTTCAAAGTGTTTCCGAGGGTAGGGCTTAGAGCCCTGGGCCTCAGGGGATGCACTCTGCATTTCAAGCCCTGTGTCAGCACTGATGGACTGCTGGAGCCACGACAAGGTATTTCATTTCTCTAAACTATATGCTCTCATCTTTATAAGGTAATAGCAACAATGCCTACCCACCTCGATCCCCACAGGACCCCAAAGATTAATGAGACACTCACTGGATAGCTTTGAACTTTTGGCCAAAAGCTATCGTTCCAGGCCAAGGCATTATTACATTACCACTTTGTGAGATGAACCATTATACAACCGGACACTATCTCCATGTGTGTGGTCTCCAGGGCCAGGGAGAGGGTGCAGCCAGTACATGCTGCTCCCCGTGGGTGAGCCGGTCCTCTGTCTGGGCTGGACGAGGCTTTGTTTGTTCCAGAAAGCTTTTATTCCCGGTTGGACCTGTGATTAATTATCCTAATATCTCTTGGGGTTTCTATTTTGATGTGTCATTACTGGAATGACAGTGTGTATTACTTACTGGTATCCCTGGGCCGTAGCCATTCATAATGTAAAATCAGTAGTGGCAGTAGAAATAATAATAATAACTATTTTTTGAAAGCGTGTGCCATGCTTTCTACATACATTGTCTCTCTCAATCTTGATAGCGTCCCTGACAACAGCAGTGGCTGGCATTAATTGAGTAGCAAGTGTCTGCCAGGCAAGTGTAAACCCTTTATGTGCTTTATCTCACCGAATTTTAACAATAGCCCTGAGAGGTGGGTATAATTTTTATCCACATTTTATGGAAGAGAAAACAATGTCAAGTAACTTCCTAAAGATCATATTTATTAAGTGACAGAGCCAAAATATGTGACAAAAATAAGATAGGTAGTCACTTGGAGAATCATAAACTATGAACGCGAGAGGAAACTTTAAGGTCCTCCAGTCCAGAGTCCTCAGTTTTACTTTTTATCACCTCTGAATCCATGTAGAATGCTCTTTTCATTAAATATATTTCTAAACACTATTGTTTAGCTAATCCTCTTGTCTGATTTGCTAGCTTTGGGTAAGGAAGGAAAGAAGCCAGGATTTATTGTGCCGGGCAGTATGCCAGGTTTATTTCTATGTAACTGCATTTGTGATTCAAACAGTCAATCCACAAGATTGACGTTATCCTCCAGTTTTACATAGAAAATCAAGGTTCAGCAGCTCACCCAAGATCGCTTTAGTAAGAGCCAGACCAAGGATTCAATATCAAGTTCATATGATCCCAAAGAGCACTTCTGTGACTTGGTGAACAAAGGGGACGTCCATCCCGCGCACCCCTTTTGTTCCTTTAAATTGTCAGTAGTATTGCCTCAGCCTTAGGGCTTACAGACCAAATAGCTTTAATAACAGTGCTAAATATTTTTCACTGTGCTTTTACTGTATACCTGACACTGTGCTCAATGCTTCAAAGACATTATCTTGTTTAATATTCAAGAAAAAAATAATAAAACCCTATGGGTAAGTACCATGAGTGTTACCACATCATTGATAAGACATCTGAGGCACAGATGTTGGACCCACACTGAAGCACTGGAGACTTAGTTGGAACACAGGCAGCATGTCTTGGGAGTCTGTGCTCATAACCTCTCCACCTGTTTGCTCCTTTCTTTGAGCAGCTTAACTGCTATGATCCCTGCAGTTCTTTCCAGAAATCTTTATAACAAATTTGTGAATCAAGCCAAAGTTGCAGTAAATCCCTTTGAGGCCACTGGGTCACTGAGAGGCAGCTCCAGTGTCAGGCCCCCAAGTTGATGGGTGCTGATTGAGAGCGGTGCCCTGATGCTCATGTGGGTGGTACCCTGGAACTCACCTCTGTCAGTGCACCTGTCACACCTATCACGCCCAAATCATGTCATCTCCTCGACCAGCCCATCAGTTTTTCAAGCATAGGTACCATTTTGTTCATAACCTCTGCGCCTGTTGCCCAGGGTTGGTACCATTAGGACTGGAGGAAGTAAGCAGTTGGCTGTGTGAGAGAAAAGTTGGAAATCCACCTTTCTTGATTAACTACATACACTGTGCCCCGTGCTAGCAACTTGAACAGCCATCATCTTTGTTAATGTCCACCACAGGTGTGACACATACACTCTTATCCCTGTTTCAGAGATAAGGAAATGTTGTTCACAGGAATTAAGGAACTTAACAATGTTAGATAGCTAAATAAAAGGCGGAATCCAGAGGGCGGAATCAAGAGGGCAGATTCAAACCCACTTCTGCCCAACTCAAGGTCATGCTGTTCCAGGGAATGAATAAGTTCATGCTTCTATGTATCTACACTTCACAAGGGATCCCAAGTTGCCTCAAGACTCTTGCTGTTTTCTACCAGCTTTTTCCAGGATCCCTTCATTTGAATAGCACCAACTTCCTCCTAAAAAGCTGTAGAACAAGACAGGTTGTTGGGAAGGGGGAGGGGGTCTTGAAACTGCAGGGACAATATTGAGGCCAGGGCTTACTCACAGGTCCTGACAATTGTCTTGAGGGCTAGAGATATTGTTAATGATTTTTTTTTTAATTTAATGACTTTTTAATGAAATCCAAGGGTCGCGGCCCATCTCGGTACCCTGGATGACTACAGGAAAGGAAAGATATAGAAGGAGCTAGATGAATATTGAGGGCTTCAGGCTAATCTTGTCCTTCTCTTTTCATGACCTTTAGTCGTTTGAAAAGAGATGGGGTTGTCCCAGGTCATCTCTGAGATTCCTTCTACCTCCTTCATTCTTTTATAGAAGGTCACAGAAGGTGAAAACCCATAGCTGGCAGGGAGTGGGGAAAGCCTTCAGTGCAGTAACTTCAAAATTTGTTGCACAAGTTGTTTCTGAGTGTTCCACACAACGGGTTCATTGATCATATAAGTTTGGGATGTGCTCTCTCTTCAGGCTAACCAGATGTATTTACTGTTAGATTTTACTTCTATATTTTTAATATAGTGCTTGTTTTTTAATTATAAATGTAATAAAGAGGCTATAAAACAATTCAAATAATGCCAAAATCTATAAAGTAAAAATGCATGTCTCCCTCAGCCCCCCAAAACTATTCCCAACATGCTGTCACTCTTAATAATTTGATATGCATCCTTTTGGAATTTTTATATATTTTATTGTATTATATATAAAACACGCATACACACATAAGATTTGTTTTTTTTCTAAATGGGATATTACTCATGTTGAGAAATTTGACTTGGTTTTTATTCAACAACATGTCTGGGAGACATTTTGGAATAGTAAGTAGAAATCTATATCACCATTTTTAACATCTGATTACTTTCTTGAATGCATTTAACTATCCCCCAATTGGAAATTATTTTGATTTTTCCATTTTTTTAACTCCATTAAGCATTCCAATGTGTGTTGTGACTTTCCAAGTAGACAATATAGTATGCAGTTTTGTCCAAGTACTTCTTTGATCAATGAACAATTTTTTGGCCTAGTGATCTCAGGGATACCAATAATTCTTGAAATACCACTTAGAAACCCTACTTTAGCCTTTTAATTTTCACCTTAATGGGCATTGAGAGTCTAACCCTACTGGCTTTCAGATCAAAAGTTTCAGCAGAATCTTGTTGGGAAAAGACATATGGCATCCAGGTGCTAAAGGTGCTAGGCCTAGGACAGCAGAGGGCAAATTCTGGATCTTCGTCACTAGGACATTGGTGGCAGTGGGAGTGGGGAGTAGCATTAAGAGTGAAAGTGCATGAGGGTCACGGGCAAATTTACAGTTTTTGCCACTGTCAACATTTCTTGTAGATCTAGTCTTGAGGGGGCTTTTTAATGCAAGTTAATGGGATACAGTAGGGAAAAAGAGATTTCCACTTCTGATCTTTGACATCATAATTTTTCCATTTTTCTTAGATGGCCAGTAAGAAATGTGGCTGGAATTTAGTTTCTATACAGTTTTCCAAGTACTTTTTGAGAAAAGAAAGTGAATATGTATGCACAGAGCTGCCATTGGGACTGCGTGGCTCTGGGCTGTCGGTGACCTCTTCTGTGTTGGGTTTCATCGCTTGTCATCATTACTGTGTCTGGTTCAGAAATGCTCATTTATTTTCAAACAGAGAAGTGCTGAAATGCCCAGTGTTATAGTTCAGTTAGTCTGTTTTTGCTTAGTACCCAAATCTATCTTTCTGAAAAAGTCTGCAAGATTCAGCTGGTTATTGATCTATAGTACTTCACAGTGTATTCAAGTATACTTTAAACAGTCTAAGCCAGCAAGATAGGTCAAGGTAGCAAGAAAGGGACTGAAGGAAATCTATTACTTCTTTGGCTTTTAAACATGCCAATGTTGGATTTGAAGGAAACTAGTTTTCTGAATTTAGTTACTATCAGGTTGGTGCAAAAGTAATTGCAGTTTTGCAATTATTTTCAACCTTTTAAACCGCAAATACTCTGGCACCAACCTAATACTACATCTTGTTGTCTATCTAATTTACTAGTTGAAATGAATTCACATGATTCTCAAAAGCACATATGAACTTCTCAAGCAGTGCAGGTTTATAGGATGTCCCTCAGTATATTATGACAGACTGGTTCCTCAGAATCCTTACGTCTTCCTTTATTTCACAAACATTCCCATGCTGTCTCTCAGCCAGACCCTATGTTAGATACCAGGGATGGAAGAGAAAATGACTCATTCCTTGTCAATGAAAAGTCTAGTTTGGAAGCCAGAGAAGTACATGCAGGGTTTAAGTGCTAAGACAGGGCTATGCATATTTATTCCTTCCATACGTATTTATTAATCCACCTATTCTATGCCAGATACACACCTACTCCCTGGGGATATGGTGAATGAAATAGAAGGCTGTGTTCTCTTGCAGTTTACATACATTTAGATTTCTACGCAAATGGCACACATTGGAAAGGCCTTCCCTGATCACTGTATCTAAAAGAGCGTTCCTCATCCTCTCTATCCCTTTAACTCTGCTATTTTATTCCCAAAGTTTTATCATCATCTGATATATGTGTATTCGTTGATGGTCTGTCCATAAGGGTAGAGACTTTCTTTATTGCTGTATCCCCAGTGCAGAGAATAGTGCCGGGCACCAAGCAGGAACTAAATAAATAGTGAACGAGTTCATGAATGAGTGGATCAAGACAGTAAACACGGAAAAGTAAGCCAGAAAAATATCAGATGATGAGTGTTGGACAGAAAATCAAAACAGGTGTGATAGGGAATGATGTGGTGACCGCGTTAGACGGGTACCCTGACGAGCTAGCTCAAGCCCAGATCTGGATAATGCCCACTGCCCAGAACATGACATCAGGAGGAAGAGCACTCTTCCACGAGGGAAAAGCAGTGCAAAACCCCAGAGTGAAAGTGAGTTTGGTGTGTTCGAGGAATCCAAGAGAAGTTCATTTGGCAGAAGTGTGGTAGGCAGAAGGTAGAGGTGGAATGGTTGAGGCCGTGCGGGTAACCAGAGACCAAGAGAAGGAGTGTAGGGTTTAGTCTACGAGCAGGAAGATTTGGGGAGATATCAGGGAGGTAAGTGAAATGATTTCATTGCCGTTTTTATAGATTCACACTGGCTGTTTTGTGAAGAGTGTAGAGGAGCAGGAGTGGAAGCTGGGCTTGTCGGGGAGGCTAGGAAGGGGTCCTTTGCAGTCATCCCTTCAACTCCACAAATGCCTGCGAGGCATCAGATCCAGTGATTAGCACCAGATAGGGAGACCGTGAGTCAGCAAGATCACTGCTCTCCAGAAATTAAGAAACACTCAAGTGCTCGTGTAGGATAAAATAACTTAGGCCCCAAGTTTGTATTAAACTCCAGTGGACAAAATACTTCTCTTTGAACTTCGAAACTAAACTTTTAGAAGTGGATAGAGGAAGGGTTCTCAAATTTAGTGTGAATAATATTACCAAGAACTTGTTAGAAATGCTGGCTCCTGCATCCTACCCAACCCTAGACATCATTTTTATAGCAAGCTCGACAGGTGATTCTGTGGCCTGAGGTTCAAGGATGTCCTTTTAGAAGCATTGAGAGAGCAAAAGGAAGGAAGGCAAACCTCGGAGTAGACTTATGCCCTTGCTCTTAGTTCTGTTAAAAAGACTTGGTGGAAGTAGCTAGATCTTTGCGCTAAAATGACACTTAGGAATTCCAAGCACAGGGTTCTCTGTCCCCCTGCCCTCCCTCCCAGACTCCCTCCTACCCCGTACTTACATGTGAGTTAGGTGTAGTTCATACTGGGCCTTGGATTCGAGAGAGACCAGATTGTGAAAACGAAGAGTGCCCGTGTGTGTGAAGGAAGTAGACAGGGTGGAAGTTAACAGACTCCAAATCTGCCAGTTTTCTGGGAAAGTTCTGGGCTAGCTAGAGGTAAAATAACTAAGTGTGGCCACCTGGTTCCACCTAAGAACAAAGACGTAGAACTGGACATTCCAACATAGCCAGCGGGGGTAAGTTAGAAAGTTCTTTTAGAAAACTGTGATGTAGAAAACAAGAGAGCATTGCCTCCTTTTCTCTTTGCTTCCTTTGCTGAATCCTTGCAGCTCTTGTGGATCTGTAACTGACTGGTTTTACCACATTGCTACCCTGAAAAGCCCATCAGAAGGGACGTTTTCTAGCCTCACTTCATGGGCATTAATTGTACCTGAGTGGCTTGAAACATTTATAGCCCTAAAGTAGCCAACTTATACCCTGAATATATTTCACCTATAGAAGGCTATCTTAGGTAACCCCCGCCTAGGTTGTTAATTATGAATTTTTTTAAGTCCTACTTAGTATTTCCATTCAGTTTATTATGCAGTTGGCATCTCTTTGCCCACCTTGTATTCTACGGCTACACGGAACATACATTTCTCTTGGGAGAAGCACCTCACCCCCAAAAGATTATTTCTTGTTCGTTCCAAAAAAGAAAGTTGTCTCTCAAAATATTCCTTATCGAATCTGGCCTATCAGCAGCATTCTATACAAGCTAAGCACTTCTTCCTAAAAACAATTTATTGCTACTTTAGCAAGTACGCACACTTGGTTTGCTTCCCACCTCTCTGATTATTCCTTCTCAGTCATGTGTGGATTTCTCTTCCCCTACCCAACTCTTACCTCCCTTCTTAGGAGTCTCCCTCTACATACACTACTGATTCCTACAGCCCCAACATTCCCCTGTGTGTCAATGATTCTCATATACCAAGCACCAGACCAAATCTCTTTTCTGACTCATAACGTACAACTGTGTCCTGGACATACCAACCCAGATGCTCCACAAAGAGGTCAATTCAATATATCTAAATATATGTCAAATAGGCAACTCAGTACCTATCTCAGTAAAGCCCCAGCCATCCAGCTCTCTGAGCCAAAATATTGCTGGACTCTTCTATCTTTTCTGTGGCTCTTTGATCCCTCCACTGTCCTCTGTTCTTACTGCCTCTACTTTGGGTGAACTTTGTCAGTTCCAGATGATTGCAACAGCCTCCTACCTCTGTTTGTCTTCTCTAGACCAGGGGTTGGCAAATTACAGTCAGTGGCTTTTACATTTTTTAAAGTGTTATTAAGATT
Source organism: Rhinolophus ferrumequinum (assembly GCF_004115265.2). NCBI lineage: Eukaryota > Metazoa > Chordata > Mammalia > Chiroptera > Rhinolophidae > Rhinolophus > Rhinolophus ferrumequinum. The sequence continues at coordinate 20,531,658 of NC_046295.1, read as the reverse complement.
GACTTTTGAAGAGTGATTAAAAGAGCCATTGAAATTGAGCCCAGAGCTGTTAGGTTAACTTGTTCAAGGTCTCACACTTAATAAGTGGTAGAGCTGGGATTTGAACCCAGGTTATTTAAAGGGTTATTAAAAGAATGGCCCTTACATTTTTAGAGGGATTTTAAAAACAAACAAAACATAGGATGCAACAGAGACCACTGTAGGTGGCTCTCAAAGCCTAAAATAAGTACTATCTGTCTCATTATAGAAAAAGTTTACTAACTCCTACTCTAGATCATTCGACACGCTACTGCCAAAGCCTCTTTCTAGCAAACCTATCCATACTGCACTCATGCTTAAAATTCTTTTAATGGCTTGACGTCACTTGACGATATGTTCCAAATGTCTTGGCATGATATAGAACACCTTTTATCATCTGACAGCTACCTGTCTGTCTCACTTCATCTCTTGCCATATGCTCCACCTCACCCCACTGAGCTCTGCCCGTCAGTAGAACCCAGTTACTTGCTGTTTATGAGTTAGCCTGGGGCCTTCTGACCCACTTTGTCTGCCTAACCTACCCTTCCTTACAGGGAGTCTACCTGCCCCGCCAAGGCCCCTCCACAACCCACATAGTATCCTATGCAGAATACTCTATCTCAGCCCTAGCACTGTGTGTTAAAAGTGGCTAGTTGTTTCTCCACATTACCTTCTGGATTCCGTTAACCTTCCGCAAGGGCAGATGTTTAAGAATGTCTTATTTTTTCCACAATTCCAAGAACATAGTAGACACTCAACACATGATAAACTGATTAATGAATGAATAGAGAAATGATGGATTAGGAGGGAGGTTTCCTAATTGCTGAAGACTGTAGTTTACATGCTTTCACATAATCTGGATTTTTGGTATTTAATGTGCAATTATAGCAGAATTCCAGAGTGGCCCCCACCCCCAGTTAAACATTGCTGTCTTGCCCACGTGTTCTCCGCTCGAGAAGTATAAGAATCTATGGCTTACAACTGTACAAGTTGAAAAGCACTGCTTTAGAATGAGTAAGTGCGGAGAGTAAATACCTTATGGCGTTCTATCTGCCATCACATCCAGGCCAATGGAGAAATCATCAGAATCATTGCTAACATTTAAAGAGCACTTGCTGTGAGCTAGGCACTATTCGCAGTGTTTTACAGGTGTTCATTTATTTTTACAACAACACTTTGAGGCTACTATTCCAATTTTACAAATGTTGAAATTGAAGCACAGACATGCTAGATTCACTGACTCTACAGTTCACGCTTAGTAAGTAGGGGAGCTGGGACTTGAACCCAAGACAGTCTGGCTCCACAGACTGTTTCTTTTCATTGATTTTAACCTCGATTGAATACATCGACTTGCCATTGTTTTCAAAAGAAGCCACTGAGGTCAGCTAGACCAGCATAAATTAACATTCAGTCTTCTGGCCAGCTGGCTTCCAGTCTATGAGGCTTTTGTTTTTATTTTGGCACATCTGTTTTAGGGAGAGCCTTTTCTTCTATGGGTCGTTGTACCTTTGCATATACATGCCCAGCTATAAATATGCACCGTGCTAGGCACATAATAGGCACTCAGTAAACATTACAATTGTTCCATCTGTGTTTGTGTGTCTTACTGTGTGTGTTTACAGTGTGGATGGCCTGTTTGTGTGTATATGTGTGTCTATGTGTGTGTTTAGAGCCCTAGACCACAAGCAAGATGAAACAAACTGTTCCTTGCTTTTCAGTTATGCTGTATAAACTCTGAACACTTCCTGGGCCCTCCTTCTCTTCACTATGTTTTGAGTTAAGATTCGGGCAAAAGCTAACTCCAATTTGCATTTGGACAGGGTGCAACCCTAGCCAAAGAATCTCGGAAATAACTTGTCCCCACATCTAATACCAAGACGCTCACATAATTCAGGCAAATACATATTCGGTATTCCTACATCTGAATCCAACATCAGAACTAGTACCTATAAGGATACTGCGGACTTCATTACAGAAAAGAAAAGCCAGATTCCCCAAAACTGGCACTGGAAGGTGAATTGCCAAGTTGGGGAGGAAAGCTGGATGAAGATTGCTCCTTTACTCCCAGAAACATCTAAATCCTGCTGATAGCACCACACTGGCAGGAAAGTCCCTGCTTTGCTGCTCAGCACTATTGACCCAAGAATGAACCGGTAGTCACGTACAACCCATAGCTCAGCTGGCAGAAGTCTTACAGCATTTAAACAGGACATTCCTAAAGGCTATGGGGTTTTTTTTCAAAATGAATGCCAGTGAATGTGAAGAATAATACGAAACTAGGTACTTTGAAGAAAACACTGATTCCTTCTTAGGGGAGGAGAAGCAGCTCGCAGGTGATATTCCATCTACATGGAATCCTAATGCCAAGGAGTTTCTGCCTTGTGATCCCTGAACCTGTTCCTGTTTTCTTTCTATTTTGGGTCTGCCTGATTCCTGCTGATCATTTCTGAACATTAGGTCGGGAGGAGCCACCTAATGGTGCATCAGTTAGCACAGAGGACAGCCAACAATGGCGGAAGGACTGTAAGACTAGACTCAGAGCAACTTAGGCTCAAATTCCAGTTTAAATGATCATACCCACCCTGTAGGAGAGCAAGGGTTTGAAGAACAGAAATATCTGTAAAATTCCAGGGTCACAATGGGTACTTATTGGTCAGTATCTATCTTTTTTTTTAATTTTTTTTATTAGTTTCATGGGTGCAAAACACTGTAATAGTTAGACATTTATGATCTATACCCCTCACAAAGTGATAACCCCCTGCCCCCAATTTACTACGCCTTTGACATCGCATATAGCTGTTACGTTTCCACTGCCTCTATTCCTTATGCTGTACTCCACTTAATATATATATATATATTAAATTATAGTTGACATTCATTGTTATTCTATCTTGTTGTCATGTAGATATAGGGCCAATCACACCATCTTCCAGGACATCACAAAATAAGGAGCTTTATTCTTATTTTGAGGAACACCTCGGCAGTTGTTCAACGAGTTAAGATCGAAGTTATCTAGGAAAACACAGTGTGATGGAGAATTATCAGCCTAAATTCAGGCAATCGGAGAGGATGCTTATATTCCATTTTTTGCTATTGTTTCTGATCTGGTAGGAAAGAAATATGTCTGTTCTAAATGCTTATACTTTCCAGAAAGCTTTGGACAATGTTCCAAAATGGTGTTGAATAGGAGATGAATTACGGAGTAGTTGGAAGACTTGAGCAACACAGAGTATCCACAGATGGAAACTTCTCAGACTGGAAGAGATGATCAGATGGGAAATGCCTCCAGGGTCAATTTCAGCACCACAGTTGTGAATAATGCTATATGTAAAAGTCATAAGCATATGAAATGCAGTTTCCAAGTTTGCAGACAATGTAAATACTGGAGGCAGGGCAGATAGGGAAGGAAGAAGAAACCAGTTTCAATTTGGTGTGGCTTGTTTCCTTTATAGAGCTAAAGGAAATGGAGATGACACATGTTTTTCCCAGCTGAAAAGTGTAAGAGTAACAAGTCAGAAAAAAAAAGGCACCATCCCATTAGATACATAAGCCTCAGCAAAAAAGAAAAAAAAAGTATTGGGGTGTAGTAAATGCAAAGGACACAGAAATAAGCAGCATTAATCAAGCAACAAGAGGACATGAGACAATCGGTGACAATCGGGCCACACAGGTGCGGCTTAGCATCAGGCCTCACTAGTGTAGTCTCTGAAAGGCTAGAAGGTCTCAAAAGATCCCCCTAGCAGTTAACTTATTCTTCCTAGAAAACTGGTCCTAGCAAATGGCAGCGTTTCGAAAAAGTAATGAACGTTTTTGTCATAAATGAAGAAAGCACTGAAACAAACCAAAAGTAAAAATTCCTCCATGTTCTAGGTCAGGATCGGCAAAGTTTTTTGTATAAAGGACCAGAAAGGAAACATATTAGGCTTTCCTGGCCATCCTGTCTCTGTCTCAACCACTCAGTTCTGCCACTGAAGCATGCAGGCAGGCATAGAAAATATTGAAACTAGTGTGGTGGCATTCCAATAAAACTTTATTTACAAACACAGGTGACAGCCGACTGGAGTTTGATGATCCCCACTCTGGGTGAATAGGAAATCCCATCAGAATCATTTTATGTAGACATTTGTCGTTGGAAATGAACTACCCAGTAAGCAGATAAAACTACCAATATTAGCAAATTCAAGACTTCATCAATTTCTGAAGAGAAGAAAGCTGAAGAGTTTGGCAAAAAGTATTAGGACAGAGTTAAGAATGTGTGGTCAGGTGGCCTTTCCCATTCCAAAAATATTTTCTATACTTCCACCTGGAGCAATCATGAAGCTTCCGGCATTAAATAACTTTTAGTTGGCAATTACATTAAAAACAGCAAAAGATTTAAAAAGTTGCCCTGGCCAAATAGTGATATGAAACTCTTCATGAACCTCAAATCGTTTCCCCAAAATATCTGTACAAAACAAAACTCTCCCTTGCAAGTCTCTGGGCTACTATAATTTTTTATTTCAGAAAAAATTCTTGCTCATAGAGTTCTTCTCACAGCACTTTTTTTTTCCTTTCAGCTTCAAGCTATTTAAAATCCAGAATATTCTTGTTAGTGATCATCCATTTCCCTAACTACAAACCTTAGCACAAATTACCCGCCACCAAAAATGAAGCCAAACCACATGCCTTCCTATTAGACCCCAGTGGATGCCTGGATATAGTCGGTTTTTAAAAAGTCAAAGATCATTCCCCATTCCTGATTCCACCATGTGCTGCGCAAGTCACTTCTCTGAGCTTTTGCTTCCCCTCTAAAGTCGGAGAACAATGTCAGTCTAGTAACATGATCGTAAGAATAAAATTATATAAAGCTCATTCCCTTGTCTAACAAATATTTCATTCTCCCTTTGTGGTAGATTTGATTCTCCTAATCTAAGGAATCCCTAAAAGGGAGGAAAAGAAAAAAAAAAAAAAAACCCTGCATTTCTTGGTAAGGAAAAGTCCTCAACAGCTCCTCCTAGGAATTTGGAGCTGACGTTCTTTGCACAGCCTTCTTTAACTTTGCTTATTTGCTCCTAAGCCCACTTTTTCCAACTCCCATTCTTTTCCTCTTATTTATGTACATTTTTGCCATTGCAGGATCCTGGCGTGTGTGTGTGTGTGTGTGTGTGTGTGTGCGTGTTCTAAGATTTCAGTATTTGGTTAATAGTGTTAAAGCAGGGATGGAATTAAGTAGTTGTCTTTCTTCAGAGATTCCTGAGTTAAGAATAGAATTGAGGCGGTTGCCAACCCAGCATGCCGGCCATGTGACCTTGGTCCTCTGCTCCTCTTTTCCATTCCCAGTGCTACCAGCAAGGTGAATGCACCGTGGCTCACTCCCTGCTTTCCCACACAGCAAACCCCTTGCTCCCTCCTCATAGCCCTGATTGAGGCTCTTTTTCCTTGAAACCCCTACATTTCTCAGTTATTTGCCTACATCAAAACAGTTTCTCAGAACATCCAGAATACATAGGCTCAGACATGGAGAGTGAGTGACAGTGGTGGTGGTGGTAACATCAACAGCAAAATAATAGCCTGCACTTCCATGATTTCTTACCACACATCAGGCACTTTTCTATGTTCTTTAAATACCTGAACTCATGTAGAACGTTCACAACAACCCTGGGTAGGTGCTGTAATTCTCTGCATTCTATAGATAAGGAAACTGTGTCGCTAAGAACTTAAGTAAATTACTTACCCAAGGTTACACATCTATGAAGTGGTACAGCTGGCACTGGAATCCAGTCACTATGGCTCTGGAGTCTGTGCTATATTGTCACTATAGTTCTTTTTAGTTCCATTGCTCTGAAGGTAACTAAACAAGTGTTTGTTAAGTATTTATTCAGTGTACCAGCCAGCATTTTGCTAAATACTGAAGACAGAACTATGAAAAAAGTAAAAGAGTTTCAGTCCTTGAAGTATTTACTTTACACGCTAACTGAAGAAGTGAGACATTGTAGAATGGAAAGGGCTTTGCAGTACAGCTCAGAACAACTCTGCAATATCAGGAAAGTGAGGGATTTTTGTGGACTGTGATAACAAAGAAGTAGAACTTGATCTCATTCTTAAGGGCCGGGGAGAATTTGGAAGGAGCAGCAGGAGGAGAAAGCCTGAATTCAGCCCCAGGCTAATGACAAGGAGAGTCAAAGAGGCCATCTTGGCTAGGGAGATAAGTTTGTGTTGGGACGTGGTTTGTGTTGAACAGATGAGGAAGATACTGTCCAAAAGAGAAAAGATGTACCTATGATTTCCAGCTTTCAGTCCTGTGTTGAGGCCTAAAATGGGTATACGAATGCTTACTTGTTAGGGTGAGAGGCCTGAGAGGGTACAACATCATGCCCCACGTAGCAAATGGTTATTTCTGTATTCAGAACTCAAAAATTTCCTCTGACAACTGGAAATTTCAAGGAGGAATTCCAAGATCATAACATAGGTTACCACCACTTGTACCATTAAAATATATGTGTGTGTGTGTGTGTGTATGTATGTATATATATATATATACACACACACACATACATACACACAAATTTCTTAGATGCATCCAATGTTTAAGCTGACACCCATTTACTTAGAAAACAATAAGAATGGGTCTGTATATTCCTTTATTTGATCCTCGTAAGAACTCTCTGAGGTCAGTATTATCCTCAATTTTGAGAAGGGACTTAGAGGCTCACAGACTTGAAAGTCTTACCCAAGACCACCACACGATTGCATGTCTCTTGAGTGAAGTCAGGAAGGCTTTGCCCGCACCGCAGCTTACCGTGGTTGGTCGTGGAGGTCTTGAGAGGTAGGCCTGAACAAGACATTGGCGTTCACAGTTGAGCCAAGAATTCAGTGGTGTTCACAGTTGAGCCCGACTCGCAGAATTGCTAGAAACTTTCCTTTAGACACCCAGAGCTGCCTTCTTTTCAAATACGAGTACTTTCTCATTGTACATTGCAGATGCAGAGGAGATGACGTCCCCTCATGGCGCGTGTGCTTCATAGAAACGGCCCACAAGTCCTTTGTCCATATCCCGCTCACGTGGGCAACCAAGGGCTTTACTTATGTAACTAAACAGTTACCTGTACTCTCAGCTGCTCCTTACTTAATGTGTAAAATGCTTGGGAAGACATGCTTAGAAACTTACAAGTAAACGCCACCAGAAAAGCAAAACTATTCCTTCATTTTCAGGCTAAAAGTCTGACCAAATAAATAAAGATTAAGTTTTAGATCAGTAAACCAAAAGGGAAGTGTGGTATGGGTACGGGAAGAAAGCAGCGAGTATTAATACACTTAATGTGACCACAGTACCATTTGCTCTGTAGGTTTTAATTATGCCCCATTCCATATCCCCTCATCCTCTGATTCCTTAAATTCCGAAATAACCCCAGAGAAATCTTTCTGGTTTTGCTTGGAAAGCAGCACTATGTTTCTGTGCCTGTGCATTCTAAAACAGTCCTGTCAAACGTGAAACCTAAATATAAGCTGACAGAAATCAGCTACTAACAAATTAAGTTAAATTAATAGAGGAGATGCCTGGAATACAAAGGAAATATTTTTTTCCAAGAATCTCTCTCTCTAGATGCTAGGTTGAATAGTGAGACTAAAGCAAACCTCAGCCTCCATCCACAACAAGCCCTCCCCTTTGCCTTGTCATCTTTCCTAGAGAACCCTGCATGGGAACCCTCTCCAGAACTATTGCTCCCCCTAGTGGCAGCCTCCAAGCCCCATCTACCAATTTTATGGGCATATTAAAAACATGATAGATTGGGGGGAAAATGCTAGACCAAGAAGCCCTATTTCAAATCCTGACCCTGCCACCAAATAACTATGGACCCTTAAGCTAACGCGTTCAGTTTTATGAATATAAATCATTTATAAGTATATGCAATAAGTGACAAATTTAGATTTTGCCCCATGTAGATTTTTTTCTTAAAAGAATATTTTAAACTGTTTTTTTATGCAGACAGATACTTTAGCTTTTTTATCTTTGTACAGACAGTTTATGGAATAAAAGGCTATGTGAATGCTAAATCTCAAGATCCAGATTCCTTTCCATTTCCACTATTCCCATCCTAGTTCAAACCCTAATGGCTTCATGCCTTACGTGTTGGATCTCCTCTCTTCTCTTTACCAACTCTGTGAGAATTCTTTTCCAGGCTTCAGACAAGCAGAGAGTGTTATGGTTCAGTCATTAACACCAGTGCCTGGAGGAACTCATGTAGCTACAAATGCTAATCCCAACCTGAAAAAAAAACAGGCCCAGTGAGGGAGCAGGGTTTACCTACTGTGCGTGAGAACAGGTAAACGCAGTAGTTCTGTGGGGGTGTGGGGGGGATGATCTGAATATGGCAATCTAATAAATTGGGGGGAAATTGGCCAATATCATGCACCTCTCTTCTTTCCTCGCAATCTTCTCATCCCCTCTCCTTCTTCACATTTAATTCTCCATTCAGAGTGTCCCACATTATCAATGGAAGGGTCATCGGAAATACCAAATGATGGCCTGGAAGTACTTATCAACCTCATTTCAACAGTTCTTTCTGCTGAGTAGGAAAACTTACTTCAACTGGGTTTTAGAAGTAGATAAACTAAGATGCAGGAAGGTAAAGGGATTTGCCAATGGTGGTTACTTAAATCATAGCAGGACCAAAATAAATTTCAGAAGACCTGTCTTCTAGCTTCCTGCTCTGAATGTTCAATTCATGAACCCTCGCTGTAGAGAAGACAGAGATAGCAGAGATAGTGCCAGTTTTAGGGAAGCAACTGTCCCAATGAACTTGGGAATTTGGCAAATTTTAATCCCTGCCTTGTGAATGTGGTAAAAGTGAGTGATGATCTAAGTTCAATCATCCTGAATAGTCAGTTCTGGTGAAATTTGATGAAGCCTGCTTCCCTTATTCCTGTTTGGAAATGGTTATGGAGATATAGATGTTCCTGGGAGATCATAAAGCTTTAAGTCATAAAGTCAATTTTTAATTTTTAAAATCTGAAACAGCCTGAACACCTAAAGAGATCTAGCAATGATGCTTTGTTAAGATTCCTTTAGAAAACAGTTACATTAGTACTTAAATATTGTATAGCTTACCGAAGATAAGTGAATTGTGTAGTCATCTTTCTCTTATTAGCTTCTTTGAAATAAACTAACAAACTAACGTAATTGTTTGACTTTGAGAGAAAACACCTAGTATCTATTGGACGAGTGACTGAATGAGTGCATGAGTTTCTGTCACAATCTCTACAGACTCTCTGTCATCCCTCACAAAATTTTAGCTCTAATTCAATGCCACAAAAGCTAACTGTCCCCAGTAATAGCAATGATAGTCTGGAATGGCACTGAATCAAACACAAACCATCCAGAAACTTCCCTTTAGCTAAGGTTTTCTGTTTCCTTCCCCATTTTTACCACAACTGCCCATACATAAGTAGATTGAAGATTGATTGATGCAAGCCTTGCTTTTGCTCTTTCCTGCCTTTCCTCTGACAGGAGGTAAGAATAAGCAATGCAATAGGCCCCAGGCCAAAAGCAGCGTTGAGGAGACCTGATTCATTGCCAGACTGGTCACCCACCTCAGAATAATTAAGAGCTGACTAGAGGCGGTGCTGAACTGCAAATACCATAGAGTCGGGAGAAATGGTGAAGAAAGAAAAGAATTGTAGAGTGGGGAGAATGTGTTGCTGGGCAGGAGAGCTGACTCCTAGTCTTACTTTCACCACCAAGTCTTGTGAGTTCTCCTGACGTTTTTATGATATTTTCCCCCTTTCCTGATAAACAACCCCTGCTCCTGCTTGCCTTCTACAGATGGATGTTAATGTGATATTAGGTGACCAGATCTTTGAGCCTTTTGAAACTAGGGAGTTGGAAATAGTCATGAAGATGGAAGTGACTTAACTTTTAAGAGTCCAAACCCCAACTCTAACCCATTTCTGTGCTGCTGAATGATTTATCAACCCAAGGCCCTACCAGGGCCAGGCACGGGACCTCTGAGTTTCCCACTGCTTTTCTGGATTCCTACCTCCACAAACACGTTCCAATTATCGTCCCCTTCACCAAGTCCAAGACGTCAGCTCTAGTCGTCCTTAATCAGCAATCTGCCTGACTGCCGTGACGTAGCAGGTAGTTCTTAGAAATGGCCTAAGTCGAGAGAAGAACAAATAGTAGACTGAGGTCGGAGTGGCTTTTGAAGCTCGTGGTATAGGCTCTCACCGTTTGATTCTGGTCATTCTTACTCAGTAAAGCTAAGTGTCTGAGCTAGATAGTGATTATTCTGGAATTGTCTCTACCGCGACCCTGTGGGGCAGCCTTTACCTTCATTCTACTGGGCACCTTCTGTACAGAGGGCCCTCTGCCAAGTATTGTAGAAGCTAAAACAATAAGATCTGAGTTTTGTGCCTGAGAATGTTTGCAAATGAATGAAGGCAGTGTGTGTATGTATGACTACCTGGAACTGAGATGTGAGTACACCTCCAGTTGCCTTCAAATTTACACAAGGTCCTCTCACTGATATTTGATTTCTGGCTTCCTCTCTCCCTCTTCTAAGCCTTGACAGATGCCTTTCTTCCTATCTGGAAGCCCTGCCTACTTTTCCACATCCAACCAAGTCCCATTCCTCCCTTACAACTTTGTATTTTCCTTACTAAGTCTCCTCCAGATCCATCAGCACCATTCATTCTAGCCTCTCTCACCCCTGCTGTGTGTATTATATGTGTTCACTGCACACACGCTGTCCACTCCAACTGGTAGCATTTAGATCAAGTAATCAACAAGCAGCATAAACAGTCAAAAACCTCCTTAGTTGGGATTGCTACCTGAATCACACCAATCACAGTATGTAAGAGAGCCTGGGTTCCTGAGTGTCACTGTGGCTGCTTTGTTCCTGTTGTTAAAACAGGATTCTAAATATCTCTTAGATTCCTTCCTGCTTTACCAACATTGATTACCAAAAAGGACTCAACTGATCTGACCGGGTCTGCATTTCTTTTCTGTTCCAGGATTCTTCTACAACCAGATGATTCCTTACAGATCCTGGCACCAGTGGAAGCTGATGTGGGTTTCTACACTTGCAATGCCACAAATGCTTTGGGATATGACTCTGTCTCCATTGCTGTCACATTAGCAGGTAACATGAAAATCCCTGTTCAGTTCCATTCGGAAACCATTATTGGGTGGGTGCCTACAATGTGCCAGGCAGATCCAGGGATACATAGATTAATGAGATCCAGACCTTGCCTTCAGGAAGTTTACAAACAATACTTATAATTAAATGAAGGTGATGTGTAGTATGAAGTAGAATGAAATAACCAAAGAGTTTGCAAGGGCATTTCATTCCATCTGGGAGGTCGTAGAGTTGGGATGAGTAGAAGTTTGATAAGCAGAGATGGGGGAACTATTCTGGACAGAAAGCACACCATGAGAAAAGGAGATATGTACAAATAAGAGGCATGTTGGGAAACATAATTGTGACCTAGGATTATGGAATGTTCTCTTGGGATCCTGTCATTGCTCTTTGTTACACCCATTGCAAAGAAGGGTTTAAGACCCATGGGGAATTGAAATTCTGTGGTCATGGTTGAAAGCCAGAATTGCTCTTCTCTCTGATTCTGTTTTATTTCAACCTCTTGCTCTAATGCACCTGACAATACTTTGTCTTCATCATGGACCTTAGACAAAACATTCTACACATGGTGACTTAAGAAAATTGAGATTTGGATTATAGTGTTCCCCTAGGTTGTGGTCTTGTAGAAGTTCTTTTTTTTTCCCCCACTTTGTCTGTTTTCTTTTATTCTAGAGGTTCTCAGGTATTCTTCTAATTTTTTTTTAATTAGTTTCAGGTGTACAAAACAATGCACTAGTTAGACATTTCACCCCTCACAAAGTGATAACCCTCTTCCCCCAATCTATTGCCCCTCTGACATCGTATATATCTATTACAATTCCATTGACTCTATTCCCTCTGCTATATTCCATATCCCATGACTATATATAGTAAATTGAAGTTCATTTTTATAAAACCTCTCTTACATAGGACAGATCCTTGCCTTTGAAACTAAAGAAGACCTTAGATACGTACTAGCTGGACCAGTGCCCTCATTTCTCAGAGGCCAAGCCACCTGAGGTCACACAGCCACTGAGCTAGTAGTGGGAAGAAGAAGGGAACTGAGGTCTCCTAACTCCTGGCTGGCTCATTGTTCCCTCCACTTCCCCACTGATTCTACCAAAATAGGATCCTTTTTCTCAGATCTGGGCCATGCAGTCTTTGTGGCGGTATGTTGCATGTGTTTGTATTTATTCTTTTCAATTGCTGCTCCCATCAGATGATTCAGTAGATGCTAGAAAAGCCAACATCACCCCACACTGACCTCATCGGTCCATGCCGGGATTATGTTGTCACATTGTTTTCCAGTCACACATGCTACTCCCTTGCATATCTGTTTAGCAACAGTATTTTTGCCCCCATGACCTAAAGCTGATCTGAGAAGGGACCTTTAGCAGGAGGCTTTACAGAGAAGATGAAAGTCAACAGTGAATACGGCAAGTTAGGAGCCCTGGGGTGGATTAAAGACATATTATTAATGCCTATTTTTTGTGTGTGAATAGAACATTTGCTTTTCTCCTAATGTATTCCAGTCACAAGCTTTATTCCCCTCTTTTAATACAGAGTCCAGATGCTCAGCACCAGTCTTGTTAAATCTCTTCTGCTTCCACCCTCCAACCTCCTTTAGCAAGGGCACTGCTGACATCCTTCCAATTGAGGGCAAATAGTGGCTCTTACAGGATTAACTCTCTTGTTTATATTTATCCAGATACGTTTCAGCTCTGTCACAAACTAAATACCCTTTGTTCACCTGAATTTAATATGATTAATGGAAACCTGTGTGGAATTAAGCAAGGCAATTGAAACATCAGACTTGTCTTCGGCTCTTTGAAGAGGAGCTATTGGAGGCTGCCAAAAGGTTCAAAGCCAGGGAAGAGAGACAGAGCAGCCAGAGAGGCACCGGGGAAGGGAGGAAAGGGGCTGCCTGAGTAGGTAGATCACAAACACCACACAGGGCTCAGGGAGCTGCGTCCTGTGCTTCAGCGATGGGGTTTTTTCCGGTCTGCTGGAAATTCTGGCAAACAATCCCTCTGAAAGTTAAGGACCAAAATGGACATGTTGCCTTAAGATTGTATTTGTGTCTTTACCTGGGATTGTCATCTACCCCAGTGTCATTGTCTACACTCGCAGAATTAAGGCTCAGTAGCTACTGTTGTAAGCACACCCTCTGCCAAATATTGTCGACATCCAGCAGAAACAAGACCTGAGTTTTGTGCTCCATAATGTTTCCAGACTAGTGAAGGCAATAGATGTACCCAGGATTAGTTGGAATTGAGAGATAGTTTCCTTCAGATGTCCACATCAATGTCCTGGGTAGCTCTGTATAAGATACAACCTAAATATAACCTAAATACGGGGGGAAATGGGTATCATGCATTTCTAAGTTTGATTACCAATTATACTACTTATTAGCCGTGTGATCTTGAACAAAATGTAAAACCTCATTGAGTCTTTGTTCTCATCCGTAAAAATGAAATTAATAATATTTTACAGGACTGTTGTGAGGTTAAATAAGTTTGCATGTGTGAAAAATCACTTAGCCCAATGCCAGGCACATAGTTCACACTCAATAAATGTTTTCTGTTTTTTCTCTAGCTCTTCTAAAATGAAACACATCCTGAAAGCAATTCTAAAATGTGTAAAACATTAGCCCAACCTTGCTTCCATGTATTTTTCACTCTCAGTCTTCACACTGAAATTCTTCAAGTACGGACTTAAGAGCTGAGTCAGCTCACTTGCAATCAGATCCTCATGGTAAATCTCAGTGCTTCTGTGCTTTTAAAGACACTGCAGAGTTTGGGTTTTTTTGGTGGTTTTTTTCGGTTTTGTTTTTTTTTGTTTGTTTGTTTTTTATTTTTATCTTCATTCAGTTCGGTATGAATGTAGGCCAAAAGGGAAAAAAATTTGAGGCTCAGAGTGCTCAGGTATCCCCATGATTTTGTAAGGAATGTGTACGGGCTTTGGTCTTGCCAATGCACCTGAGCTGACCAGATGCAGGGAAATTTGTTCATAATAATTCACAAAGGCAGGCATAGCATGGCAGTTAAGCCTGCAGGCTTTGGAGCCTCGTGGTCTCGATTTGCATCCTGGCTCTGTCACTCATTTCCTAGCTATATAACCCTGAGCAACTTCTTTACGCTCTCTGACTCAGCTTCTCTATTTGTAAAATGGTGATTAAAATAGTGCTGGACCCAGAGGGTTCTTGTGGAGATTAAATGCATTCATAATAAAATGCTTATCATTGTGCCTGGCATATAGCAAGCACTTAATGTTTATTAGCTATCATTATTATTGTGAGGATAATGCACAAAACAAAAGCCAAGTTAGTTTTACAGTAGGGAAGATTCTTTTTCAGAGACCAGAATGCTCACAAACCCTCTGTGTCTCAATGTCAACTGGGGAGGCTGCAGCAGTGCCCAAATTCCGAGCAAGGGAGGTGGCTGGTGATAAGGAATATTTCCCATGGGCCTCAGGAAGGGAGGCCTGATGAACTCTCCCTGACCCACAGCTAGACCTCTCCCGCTGAGTCACCCTGTGCTCGGAATTCAGTGCGTTTCCTCTTCTGCCTCTCAGGTGCATTGTAAGCTCACTACTCTCCCCAATTTGCATTTAAACAGGTAAACACTGTTTACTTTTAGACACACCAATACAGCCAAACCTTCCTTGCTCTGCCCTCGTTGGGCCTGTAAAATATTGTCTCTGTCTTTTGCTTCTCCCCAAACTCATCCATTCTGTGTTGATTTCATTTTCTAAGTCTCAGAGATTTGAGAGGAATCTGCGAGTGTCTCTCAGCATGGAGATAGCCAGTGTTTCCCTCTCCAGCAACCTGGCTCAGGAAACTCACAGCCATGTAGACCCCGTGGCACAAAATGCCTTCCTGTCCTAAACTGACTTAATTGGACGCCGGTTTTGCTGCCGAGAGTGTAGACAGAGAGTAGCACACAGTAGAGGCGAGGGGGGAAGAGGGAGGGGACTCTAAGAATATCACCAAAATGTCACCTACCTAACATTCGGAAGTACTGATTACTTTTTGTCCAGGCAAAAACAGGGCTAGGTAAAGGAGCGTTTCAGGTGTATACAAAGATAGGCATAAAGATTGAAGAGCCACCGACGAGTCATATTCAGCACTCAGCCAGGTTGCTCAGAAATCTTCTGAATCTGATGGTGTAAGCAGCATTTTGAAGGAAAGCGGTACTTCCCTGATAAATTGCTTCAGTCTGGATCCGTGGAGTTGAGCAATACTTACCAATGCAGATGAGGCCTGCCCAGGTGTGGGCCACTGATGAGGTCATAGCCAGAAGGGAAATGTTTTCGGTTGTCACTGACTTTATAAGATCACAAAAGGGATACTGTAAGGCCTGCCTGACATCACCAATGGAAAATGAGAAGAAGATGAGGGATGAGCAGATCTTTCATTGAAAGGAGAGAACACAGATGAGCTCATTCAAAGTTTCGACAGCAAGGGAGAAACAGAAAATATTTCTCCTTCCCTGGCATGTTTTTCTGCGTTTTTATGAGTTGAATAGCTGACACATATTGTGTCTAATAAAGAGATCACAGAAACCTCTCTGGGAGAATAAAAATAAAAGGCAGTTGCTTTTGAAATTTTTTTTCTTTCCCTTCCCCATCATGATTTAGTAGCTGCAATAAAAGACAGGCAGTTTTGTAAACTTTTCATAATGTAAGTCATTTCAAATTGGCATTTCTGGATTTTTCATCCAGCAGTTCTGCTAACCAGAGGAAGACTTTGCTTCATAGAGAGTTTGACTCAGAGAGGGCCTTGTCACCAGTGGCAGAGACTGACAAAGAAAGGTTTGCTCCAGTTCACTAGGACAGAGGGAAAGGCAGACCAGTTTGGCTGTGTTCCTGGTGGTATGCTGAACCACAGGATAATTGATGGCCATGGTCTTTGAGCTGCCATTAGGGGACCTCCTTGTCTGATAGAATACCGAGTAGCCAAGGTCCTTAGGTTTTTCCTCAATACGTACACTGTGCAGCTTGCCCACTGAAGACCCCTAGCTTTTGTAGAACTTAGATAAAATAAAGTTATAGCAGGAGAATCCAATTTACTCTGTTCCCCAGGAAACTAGAGTAAACAAACAAGGAAATACAAATGGTCCAAGCTAGCTCATCTCGAATCCTGAAAAAGCAATTCCCACATCAATCCAATGGAATGAGGAAGGAATGGGTGGTGGGACAGGTAGCGGGGCACATCGTATCCTTGGTCGGTTGCTTCTAGGAGAGGCTGCAGTGTCACACAACCGTACTGGGTATGGGGTCCCTTGTCCAGGACTCTGCAGTGGAACGTGCAAAAGAAGTTGTGACAGCCCCACTTACTGCCTTAGTCTCTTGAGGAATCATCAACTTCAATTGAATGATTAGAAGAGGTAAACTGAGCAACCTGACATACTGGCATAGGCAAAAATTATCTTTAGAAAATAGTGGAGAAGAGGGCAGCCATGTGGCCTGGGAACGTTCAGGAAAGGGCAGGCTACCCACTTCCTTAGGTACTAAGTGCACTACAATATGTATATTGAAGGCACACCCACTTAACAGAATCACAAGAGCTAAGAAATTCCAATTCCTTCTCAATTTTTATGCAAGATAAATAATCACAATGTTGACGCTGACTCATCAAGGAAAGGTTACATCAGGTTAAAACTATTTTTTTCTGCTTTATCCAGGTGTAATTTATATACCATAAAATCCACTCGTTGTAGGTGTGCAATGCAGTGATTTTTTTTTTAAGCAAATTTTTTAAGTCGTATAACTATCACACAATCTAAGGCGGTGGGATTTTTTCAAAAAAACTTTTTTGTGTGTTTTAAGTGTGGTTTTCCAGGACCCATCAGCTCCAAGTCAAGTAGTTGTTTCAATTTAGTTGTGGAGGGTGCAGCTCACAGTGGCCCATGTGGGGATTGAACCAGCAACTTTGTTGTTAAGGGCACCACGCTCTAACCAACTAAGCTAACTGGCCGCCCCTCAAGAAAACTTCATTGAGGTATAATTCACATACTCGTACTATGACAATTCAGATATTAAAAGTATACAATTCAGTGGCTTTTCATACATTCCGAGTTATGCATCCATCGCTATACTCAATCTCAACTTTATAGTATTTTCATTATCCCAGAAATAAACTCCACACCTCTTTACCATCACTCCCCAACCCCCCAACTTCCTCCAGCCCTAGGCAACCACTAATTTACTGTGTCTCTGTAGATCTGCCTATCCGTCATACAATACATAGTCCTTTGTTACGGATTTCTTTCCCTTAGCGTAATGTGTTCAAGGTTCATCTGTGCTGTAGAATGGATGCTGCATTCCTTTTTGTAGTGGAATAATAGTCCATTGTGTGAGTATACCACATTCTATCCTCCGTTCATCAGTTGATGAGCAGGTAGGTTGTTTCCATTTGTTGGCTATCAGGAATAATGCTGCAATGGACATTCATGTGCAAGTTTTTGTGTGGACATAGGTTTTCATTTCTCTCGGGTATATGTACCTAAAAGAAGAATTGCTGAGTCATGTGGCACTGGTAATGTTTAACCTTTTAAAAAACGGCCCGTTATGTTCCAAAGTGGCTGCTCAAGTTTATATTTCTACCAGCACTGTATGAGTCTTCCAGTTTCTCTATATTTGTGGTCAACACTTATCTAGTTTCTTTTATTCTGGCCACTCTCAGGGATGTGAAGTGATAATTCACTGTGATTTTAATTTGCTTCCCCAATGACTCGTGGCATCAGAAATCTTTCCATGTACTTATTAGTCATGTATCTATCACCTTTGTTGATGTGATAACTTTGGTGAGGTAGACAGTGCAAAGGACCTGTGGACTCATTTTTTATTGCTGCCATAACAAATCACCAAAAACTCAGAGTCTTAACACCACACAAATATATTATCTTACAATTCTTAGGTCAGAAGTCCAGCACAGTCTCACCAGGATAAAATCAAGATATTAACGGGCTGCGTTCCTTTCTGAAAGCTCTAGGAGAGAATGCTTTTCCTGCTCATTCGGGTTGTTGGCAGAATTTGGTTCCTTGTGACCTAGGACGCTGTTCCCTGTTTTCTTGCTGGCGATAACCTGAGCATCATTCCCAGCTTCTAGAAGCCGCTGCATTCCTTAGCTCTTAGCCGTCTCCCTCCGTCTTCAAAGCCAGCAATGGTGGGTCGAGTCCTTCTCACATTGTCTCTCTGACAAATTCTTCTGTCTCTGTCTTCTGATTTGCAGAGTTTATGTGATTAGACCGGGCCCACCTAGGTAATCTAGGAAATCTCCTTATTTTAAAGTCAGCTCATTAGCTACATAATTCCATGTGCAACATGTGTTCCCTTTTGCCATGTAATCTACCATAGTCACGGGCTCCAGGGATTAGGATGCAGACATCTTGAGGGCCATTATTCTGCCTACCATACCCTGTTTAAAAGACAGCCTATTTTCATCTGACTATTGCCAAAGACAAATGCAAATCTAGTGTTAATAGACCTTCCAGTTTTTCCAAGTATGCCCAACCAAAACACACACACACACACTCACACTTTTTTTAATCTCTCCCTTTTTAACTGAGCCCAACTAATTCAAATTTTTTAAAATTCTATTTCAATCTAAACATGCCTGTGCTCTGAACATAAACTGGAAGCTACCAGTACTCTGATTAAATCTTCCATATTCTATATTCCCAGCTCATATTGTATACCTCATTGCCGAGATATAGTCAGAGTATTACCTGAAATGTAATAACAGTCTATTTTATTAGATTACACTAACTAAAACCACGTAATGATTTGGATGGGAGAGAAACATTTGTTTTTACTATTACTATTAAAAAAGGGAGTTTATTGTAACAATAGAATAAGTAAGATTCTAGGGAAAGTGTTTGCCTCATTGCAAAATTTAGAAACAGATTTAGAACTAGTATAAACCTGTGTCCTTAATGTAAACAGAGGCACATTTGGGTCTCCTTTAGACCTAAGAGTTCTACGGATCTCTTACACACAAATAAAAGTATAGTGGTCCACACCCACCACAACCAGCTACAATCTCTCCTTTCCTGAAACTCTAACATTTGCAGATTTACTTCCTTTATTTTTGGGAGAATAGAAGACTACGTGGCAAAGAAGTACAGCTTTTGCAATGATGTCTTGGAAAAATAACAGATGAGAGGAAAAGTTCTCAGAGGACTGGTAGGGAGAAAGAGTGCAGAGTAAACAGAGTGGGCTGAAAGACCAAATGCTGACTCGGGAAGCAGGAGGTGGAAGTGAAGGGGACCTTGCAAGAGAGACAGCAGGACAGGATGGAGTTAAAAATTTCTGAGCTACAAAATGCAAAAGGCATTTGGAAGGAGAACCAGACTAAAAAAAAAAAAAAAATCATGCATTTTAATATGACTATTATCTGTAACAAAGCCACTCTTGTTGAAATTGCCAGGTAGCCAGATCCTGAAAAGTTTCTGGCGAGCAAGCAATGGTAACTGAATATTAATAGTCAGTATCCATCATTAGTGATTTCAGACGTATACGATGTTATTTGTAAGGGTTTCATATGTTCACTCTGATTGTGGTCCCTTAAACTTTGCTTAACTCATAAGGTCTTAAATTCTTCCAACAGGGAATTCTCATTTCAGTGAATTTTTGCAGATGTAACTCTAGGGTCCCTTGAAAGGGACCTAGGCTAATTGCATTGTAAGTAGAGGCTAGCGTTTCTCAAGGCATTGCTTTGATAATATTCTCACTGATTACTGGGCATTATCCATTAATTCAATCTGAGTTAATACAGTTTGCCTAGTTTTAGGTATTGAAGAATGTGAGATTTCTAACACCTCACATCTGTATACTCAAATATTTTAATTAATGAGCATCACTATTTTATTCACCTTTCTCTTGGATTGAGATTTGGATCTGCCATGGATAAGACAACTCTTTTTTTGAACAGTCTCATGGGAGTTGCCAGCAAGTCAGCCTAATATATATTGTTTCATAACTTCTCTGTAGTAGACAATTGTTGGAGTCTCCAATGCGGTCAGCCTCAGTGTGACTTTGAAGCTCTCTATGTCTGACCAGGTACTGACCAGGTACTGATTCCAATTTCAGGAGAATCCATTGTATTTCAATTATTTCTTCTAATTATCTCTTGTGTTTAAATTATTCTAACCCTCATGGTTCTTCAGAACAGAAGCTGTTGAGTTCCTTCTCGCTAACAAATTATTTCCCTTTCCTCTTTCCTTTCTTTAAAGTTTCCTTTTCTGTGTGTTTTCTTAAGTTCCTAATACTACTAGTTCCTCCTAGCATGTTCTCTCCCTAATATTAGCATTCTGATAGCCAACATTTATTCAAACCTCACTCTCTGCTAAGGCACTGTTCTAACAGTTTTGCATGTGTTAATGTACTTACTCCTCTCAACAACCATAGAAGAAGAAAGCTAAGGCACAACGAGATTAAATAAGTTGCCCAAGGTCATTCAGCTATTAAGTGATGAGGTCCAGGCACCTGGCATGTAGGCTGCACTTCTCATGCCCGCGCCCCCTGCAAGCATCACTAGCTTATCATTTATGCTGCTGTTGATGCTTCTCAGTCCTCATGACTGTATCTGTATCAGAGCAGTACTCCAGGAAGATTCTGCCAGTCGCTAGTTTAGGTGTCCCAATCTCAAACCTCTTTGCCATTTATGCATCTCCAAACCTGCTTGCTGCTGTCCTTGTTTCCAGTGTCCCAGTAATCACCAACAGGTCTTCCCGTTCTCCTGGGGAATGAATCCACATGCACACTTGCTAGCACAGATTGTCTCTGGCTGAATGGGGAGAATCTCAAGTCTTTGAAGTACCATTGATTTCCGATGGCTAAAGATAGTAAAGACCCACTTTCAAATCATGAGACTCACTAGAAGAATTGAAAGAATACCCATTTGATCCATTCATTTAATGAGTGAACAAATATTCATTAAACCTGGATTCATTCGCATTTGATAACTACGATGACAAACAAAATCATAAATAGCTGATGGCTAAAACATGACAGATTATGTCTTGTTCACATAAAGTCTAAAACAGATTATTGCACAAGAGAGTTTTTGTGGTTTTGGTCAAGAAGTGTCACACTTCACTTCTGCTCACATTCCATCTGCTAGAATGCAGTACCTTGCCAACAACCTAAGCAAAGGGGCTGGGAAATGACCTTGCTGGGTGCCCAGGAAGAAGAAGAAAAGACTGGGATTGACAGCAAGTCCGTCTCTGCCATGACTTCTAAAATGGAAGGCATCAAGGCATCGTGCTGTTGAAAACAACGTTTCTATTAGCAGAGGTCTGGACTTTGGCCCTAAGAAAAAGTTGCTTACAGTGCTCTCCGTTCTTGGCTGCACGCGAAAAAACAAACCTTCCATCTCCTCTGGCTCTCTCTCTCGATTACCTTTATACTGGGCCAAAGTTATTTTTCAAGCACATATGTTCAGATTTTTTCCCATTGGGCTTTGGTTTTACCCGGAGTCACACATGAGGGAAAGAGGCGTGAGCCAGAGCCCAGACTGTGCACAGGAACGTGTTTCCGAGCCTTTGCTCCTGGGGCTGCATCTGTCCCTGCCTGACTCCCCATGATTTCATCCTTCAGTATCAGGACCGTGCCTGCTTGACTGAGTACCTCTACGATAAAGGCACCATGAGATGGCACCACTGGATATGGATACACATGTTTTAGCTACACCTCAGGTTCACCCTTTGTACAAGGGCTGCCCTTGCTTACCGTGATTCTCCGAAAATAAGCCCGGTCTTATATGAATTTTTGCCCCAAAAGACACATGAGGGCTTATGTTCAGGGGATGTCATCCTGAAAAATCATGCTAGGGCTTATTTTCCAGTGAGGTCTTCTTTTCGGGGAAACACAGTACGAGTGAAGCTCTATTTCCCCCGTTCCGTTACTTCTAATAGGAACCGTAATCTAAAAGCTAAGGGGTAGGGTTGGATGAGGTCTGAAGGAACTGAACGAGAATGATGCTTTCAATGTTTCTGTTTCTGTCTAACTCTCAGTGGGGCTTCATTCCTCCCATTGGGCCTGATAAATTGAAAAGATTGCCTTTGTTTCCATTTCCTTGCTTTTGTTAAATTTTTGCAGCTGTAAAACTAGGCATAGTCTCCTCCTGTGTCTAGCTCTCATTCAACTATGACGCAAATTTAGAGATGAAATGGAAGAGTAATATATAAACCCTGTCAATTTCCATAAATTAACACTAAATTAATCTGCTGGCACAGGCTGATTTACTGCAATGAAATGGCTGTTTGCAACATGTCCGTAGTCCTGATGGCTGAGGCGCAACTCGGTACAGAGGCTCTGTGATCGTGACCTCGCACTCTAGGCACTTTTTCTGTTTTGCCTGTTGTGAAAGCCTTTTTGGTGGGGTGTGCCATGACCTTTTCTTAGCATTCTCCTAGCTCAAATGCATAAATTATCATTTCACGGCCTCTTGCATCTCTACTTTTTTCTTCTTAGTTCACTTCCATAATTAAAGTAATACTAGTTAATGTGATCGTAATTGAACACAAGCATAGGCATGGCGTCACGTAGCAATACTCACTTAGTAGGTGATCAGCCAAGTGCTTTGTCTGAACAATGGATCCCAAAGCTAATAAGAATGTATACGTAGGCTGTGCTAACATTAGTACCTGTAGGGACAGGACAAAGGCCTTATTTTGTTGTTGTTGTTAGTTGGCAATTGAAATAAGAGTTCCACCTTGAAACTTTCTAATAGAGAACCAGTAGTCTCTCAAAGGAAATCTCAGCTCTCACCAAGAATCAGAGAAACCCGTTCAAGAAAAACTGAAACAATGTAATTCATTGATTATCAAACCTGGCTGCATATCAGAATCACCTAGGAACTTGTTAAAAATAGAGATTACAGCTTCCATCACACCACCTGAGATTCGGGTTTAATAGGTCTAGAGTGGGACTCAATAATATATACAAGCTTTTTCTAATAAATGTAAGAGAGTCAATTGATTACCAAACATTGTTTTCATTATAAATTTCTATTAATTATAAATACTTGGATAACTTGGTGCTTTGTCTTAACAATGGATCACGAAGGTAATAAGCGCGTATATGTAGCCTGTGCTAACATTAGCACCTCTAGTGACAGGACAAAAGGCCATTACTTTTCAGCAAAAGCTCAATATAATTAATTAAGGGCTGGATTTAATTCAGTGACATTTGAATTTTATAGCTATACACTTGCAGCTATAAAAACCACCTTTATTATTAAAATTCCTATAGGAAAAATAACTTGGTAATTGTGAGTCTGAAACTCTCTGGTCCCTAACCTGCTTTTCCCCATTGGCACAGTTGTTTTTATTACACAGTGAGGCAACTATTGTATTATAACAGGACAGATTATGTTTTTAACAAGTGCCCTGGGGGTTCTGAGGCAGCCAGTCCACAGTCATGGATTTGGGATCCCCAGTTACAAGTACTGGACTTCAGGTCAAAGTTCTGGAGTCTAGTTCAGCCCTACTACTTGCTGGCTCTCTGGCCTTGGACAAACCATGAGGCCCTTCAGCCTAAGTTCCTTGTCCATATAAAAGGTAGAAAATCTTTACCTGCCTCTCAGTTATTATGACAACAAAAACAAATTCAGATAAAGCACGTAGCACACGGTAGCACACAATATGCACATACAAAAGTCGGACAATTAAGTTCACGAACTTTCCACTGTGTAAGTGCATGGTGGAAAGTTAGCGAACTTAATTGTCCAACCTACATATATATTCATTAACTGGATACTTATTGAGGACCTACTATGTGCCAGGATGAGGTGGTATGAATAAAGAAGAGCACAAGAGAATATGATCCCTGTTTATATGGAGGTTACACGGTGAAGGGCGGGAGGCAGAGAACACACAAATACGGTAAATTCTGACAGTTCCAGTGCTTATGAAGAAAATAAAATTGGTGATGAGATACATAATGATTGGCAGGAGAGCGAAGGGGTGCATGTTTTAGATGAAGTGGTTGAAAAAGGCCCCACTAGGAGGTGATATTTGCACGGAGACATGAACCGCCAAAAGGAGATAGCTGTGCCAATGTCTGCAGGTGGAGAATATCAGGGAAAAGGAACAGCCGGGACAAACAGATGCTGATGCCGTGGAGGAGGGAAGGGAAGGCCAGTGTGGCAGAAGCACAGTGAAGGATGGGCGTGTGGTCTCAGGGAGGTCAGAGAGGTAGACAGCTGGACCTGAACCCATGGGAATGGCTGGTCCTGAACAGGAGCTTGAAATCATGTGCTAATTGCACTGGAAAGGCATTGGATAATTTAAGCAGAGGAGTTATACGATCTGACTCATGTTATAGAAAGATCATTCTGGCCATCATGAGAAGAGACTGTAGTGAAGGAAGAGTGGAAGCAAAGAGGCCAGTGAGGCTCTGCAGTGGTCCAGCCAGAGAAGAGGCAGCAACAGAGAGGCTGGTGAAATTTAGGGTACGATTGGCGTTAGAGCTGGGGAGCCTCCTATGGGTGGGGAGGGAGGTAAGGTAAATATGCCGGTATTTATTCAATGTCATTGCAGCTGCACTTCCCATTATCACCCTGTAGTAGTCTCAGGACCCATCATAGTACAAAATCATTCATCTTTACATCAGGTCATGTATAATCTCAAGTATACGGAATATAGGTGAGATAAGGAAGAAGACCCCTAGACAGTCAAAATAGACATGGAGAGTCTATGCACCTATTAAAGGGGAGCGCCTCAAAACCTTCCTCGATTTCTGCCCTTAAACATAGGTCTAATGAGTTTAATAATCTATGCCTAGAGGCCATTGAAAGTGGAGAGGAGAAGAAAGAGGGACAGCTTGTAAGATAAGGCTGTGTGTTAGTGCCAGCTGGACTAAAGGCTAGATGAGGGAGAAAACAAAGAGTATAAAAAAGCAGACGTAAGACAGAATTGAAGTATGGTTTTCTTCACAACTAAGGAAGGCGCGGATGAATAAATATTATTGTAGAATATCCTACCTATAAAAGGATTGAAACAAAATTAAATCCATTTGACTTACAAAAAATTAAGCTTAACATATATGAAAATGATTTCATGTGGACCCTTATTTCCCCAAGGTACTCACTAAATGAATTTTTCATTGTATTTTGTGGTCGGGTACACAAAGTACTGGATTTTTAGCCCCAGCTGATAAAGGCCTCTTAAAATGTAATGTATACAAAATTTCCCCTTCCAGGAAGATGGCATAGACATACTTTTCCCTATTCCTCCTACTAAATACAACTAAAACACATGGACATTATGTATAAAACAAACACAAGAAGGCTGAAAAGTGGAAAGGAGTAAATGGACTGGCTAGGGACCTTAGGAATTGAAGAACAACACAACTGTGATTTCCTTGGGTTTTCTTTTTGCCCCCTAAATCCTAAACTTGTAGCTAAAGAAGGCAGCCACCAGAAAATGCAATGAGAACAGGGGGAAAAAATGCCTCACCTGAAGTCTGCTTTCTCTAGCCAGAGGACCAGGAAAGAGGCAGCCTAGCAAGACAGAAGACTTTTGGAAAATACCTCTCCACTTCAAACACCACAGAAATAACTGTGGTCCACTGTCACCCACACCAGCAAAGGCTGAGTGGTGAGACTAGACTTCACCTTGTCAGACTGAAATAAAGTTCCCAACACCGACCATGGATGCCACGTCAAAGCAGACAGATTTCATTCCCACCAAGGCATAATGTGGAGACCATATGGGGAGCTTGGAGTTCACCCTTACCCTGCAGTGCCCCCTTTACCCTTCCCTCTGGGGGTTGATAGAGAAAGCCTCCTGGTGAGGCAGGACTTTCATCCACCACCCAGAGATAACAAGGCCCCTCCCACGGGGGTGTCCATGAAGACCATGTAGGTAACCAGAAGTCCCACCTCTGCCCAGCATTAATGAAGAACTTGTGCAGTTACAATTTTTTCTGTAAGGAAAACATAGTTGGTTGAAAAAGCGTGTGTATAACAGTTGTTCATTGTTCATCATCCTTGTCTCAAGGGAATGCTTCAAGTCTAGAGCCACTGTCTAGTATAATTTCCCATTTCTTCTCATCTTCAGGAAAGCCATTAGTGAAAACATCACGAATAACTGTGATCAACACCAAGGAGCCTGCAATCACAGCCGACATAGGAAGCACCATCAAGACAGTGCAGGGAGTGAATGTGACAATTAACTGCCAAGTTGCAGGTGAGAAACTAATTCATGTGTTAATTCATTTGTTCAAATATCAATGGATCCTTGTGCTAGGTTGGGATGTCCAAAGACATAATACAAGTTCTGCTGTCAGGGATTCAGGGAGGAACCTCAGTCATTCTGACAGTGCAAAGTGCTACAGAAGTTTAAAGGAGGGAAAGATTAATTCTGACTGGGACACAAGAGGTGGTTTTTATCTCAGCCTTGCATACTGATAGAATGTCAACGTGCAAAGATGGAAGCAAAGGGTGTTCCAGGTGGACAAAAGTGTGAGAAAAATTCAAGGGAGTAGGAAAGCCTCAGGATGGTAAGGGAACAAATAGTGTGTGCTTTGGTCTGGCTGGAGCTGAGTGCAGAAATGGCGTAGAGGGGCTTAAACCTTAGTAAGGTGGGTTGCAATTGTGCCGTGAGAGACCTTGAATGTTTGGCCAGGGAGTTCAGACAAAGGCAGAGAGAGAGGGACATTAAGGCGCCGTACTTGCAGAAGAGAAAGCTGCCCACCATGCATAAAATGGATTGAAGGAAGGAAACACTGGAACAGAGAGGCCACCTAAGAAGCCCTCATAGGAATTTAGAGGAGGGATAGTGGGGACCTACACGTGGGGCAGTGGTCGTGGACAGGTTAGAGTGGCAGAGGTAAGGCCATCAGGAACCTGGAGCTTACTCATATCAGAAGAGGGTAGGAGTCATTAAAGAAAATAGCCAGTGCTGTTAGGAGTGGTGACATAGGCAGTGCTCTCGGGTTGGCCTTGCAAACTCAGAGACCTATAGGGACCAGAAAGTCACAGGGAAGAGGAGGGGTCTCCTCTGGAGAGTTGGGATCAGTAGGACTAAAAGAATGGGGAGCAAAAGGCAGCAAAACAAGGAACTGGGCACTTGAAGGCGACTGAGAGACCCAGACTTCAGGTGGGGAAGTGTTGACCAGGGGAGCTGGTAAAACCAGCTTTGGCCAACTCTTCTTGCCTTCTAGGGCCCTGTCTCCCCAACTTCATCCACAGACTGACTCGTGGTAACCGTACAGTGAGATCCTAGGTTGTCATGTCCAGTTTGTGCCTGGCCCTACACGTGACATTTCTTGTTTTTATTTTTTATTCATAGAACCGTTTGTATTAATCGTGGTTAACTAAAATAAAGTTGTGTCTCTGTCATTATGCCTTTTCTTAAATATGGCATGTATTGGAAGTAGGTGGGAATGAGCCTAGTTTTGGATACAGAATTGGTCTGTGAATTTACTGGACAAAGAAAGCATCCTTGATCTGAGTCTCCAGTCAAAATCCTGACAGCTAAAATGCTAAGTGGCAGAAGGAACTACTTTTACTTTGCTGCTACAAGTGGCTCTTATAGCTCTCTTATGACATAATTTTAATGGGTATATAATCATCTATTTTAAGAATATTACATAGTTTACATAGAGTAACTCATGTCCTGATATGTTTGACTTGTTAGCAGTTTTTCATTAAATAACTTTTGCACACATATGCTTTCAACTTGTAAAATGCAACCTCAAAAATTCTTCCCAACCCTTAAGCATAAAAAGCATTAAGCAATGAGTATGATGAGGCTTCTTATTGAAAAGTGATCCAATCCATTGTACCACCCTCATACGTGTTCTCTATTTGAGAAGAGTTCAGAAAACTGAGTAGGAGATAAAGGTTTGGGGGAGGCAGGAGTGTTTCAGACAGTGGAAATAGGATGTTCAAAGGGCCTGAGGTGGTAGAAAGAGCATGCTGCCTCTGAAGGAGTGAAATATGGCAGGTGTGCCTGCAGTATAGAGAGCAGAGAAGGAAACGTCATGACATGTAACTGGGGAATAGGGGAGAGTAGGCAGGGACTCAATATTACACACTCTCAAAAATTATGGTACAATTTGAGATTTTATCCAAAGAGCAAGGGAAGCTTTTGAAGGATTTACTTAGGAGATAAAATTGTCAGGACTAGTGATGCAGAAATAAATAGTCAAAGAGTCAGTGATGGGCAGTAGGTCAGGGTAAGCTAGACTCTGGTAACAAACAGACCTCCAAGTGTATAATGAGTCAAACACAATGGAAGTGTATCATTGCTTACCTAAAAGTCCAAGGAGTGTTCTTGCTCAGCAGAAGACATTCCCCACACAGTCATTCATGGTCATAGAGTGCTGGTGCCTCTGTTACATTGAACACATGCCTTCCCAGGTCTCCCTGGCGGTTATCTCTATCTTATCAAGCAGAGAGGGAGGAAACAAAGTGTAGAGGATGGTTGGGAAGGTTTTTAAGAGCCACACCTGGAAGTAGCACCTATTACTACTTTTCACATTCCCTCTTAGTCACATGGCAGTTGACAACTACACGGGATGTTGGGCAGGGTAGCCTCGCTGGGTAGAAGAAAATAGGTTCTGTGAACATCTATCAGTATCTACACAATCAGGGAGAAATGTAGAAGGCTGAAGACCTCCTTTCCAGACTTTCATTGTACTTGAGAATAATTGCCAAGGCTGACATTTAAGTTACTGTATCCTTTCGTTTTCTTGCACCAAGCTATCAAATGTACCACGTCAAGGTGCACCTTTCAGTGGACGCCCCACCTTGAGATGTTGACAAGCTTCCGTGGTACAAGCAGCCTTCCAAATATAACAAGTATTCTAGTTAACAAGAATATCCTGTCTGGGTTTAAAAAAAGAATATTATAACATCACCCTACCTAGCAGTTCAGTGGAGATTAAAGGCACAAATCCTTATAATCATATCAAGTTACAACCCATTTTGGCCAGACTCCTTTATTGATTCTTTCAAGCAACAAGGAGAGCATTGTATTGCTGATAAGATATACCACAAAGGGGAAAAGGTAAAGGTAGGTTCTTTCCCTTCCCTTTTTTAGATACAAATCATACCAGGGAGTCCAGAGTGTAGAGCCTAACCAAGTAACTTGTCAACAACATAGCTGTGGACTTTGTTCTGTGATAGAGTGTATTTTCTGTCATTTTTCATACATTTCTTTCTGTAGAATGTGCTGTCACATCACAACATGCTAGGGAAAAAAATCTCCCACAACCTGACCAAGCTTCTCAACAAAGCCAGCACACACAGATTCGAGAAACCCCCCTTCTAACAATGACTTTGGTGTTAGAATTACACCAGAAAGGTTCATTCCAAAAGTAGAAAGTATTTCAGGGTTTGACACCAGAAATAATAGTGCAGCAATTCAGATCTTCTCTAAGGAGTCAGTCTATTATAATGGCAGGCAGTATTGTATACAGCAGGTGCTGGAATGGTTTTGTTTTATTGAACATCATTTTGTTATAACATTGATTTGATGTCGTAAGAACTTAACTCTTATTTATATCAATTAGCCTACGGTAAAGTTGGTTTTGTTATACCTCACTTCACTTAAAGTCACAGAACTTACCGACAATGTTAAGTGAGGATGTACTATACCTGTTAAGCTGGGGATCTGTGGCATCAAATGTGTGAGTTTGGCTGCCCACCCTGCCATTTGTAGGTCACTGATTGGCTGTGGGGTGAATAGTCGGGGACAGGGGAATAGTCGGGGACATGTAATCACTCAGGGACCCAAATGAATGTGGCTTTGGGCAGATTTCTTAATCTCTCTGAGTCCCACTTTTCTCATCTATAAAATGGAATTAATAATAGTGGCTCATAGGATCATTGTGAACAATGTGATGATGTTTGTAAAATATTTGGCTTATAAGAAATGTTCAGTGAATGTTTTCTTTCCCTCTAATGTGTTCAGGAAATTTCATTTTTGCATAGCTCCTGACCTCGGTGCTCTCCCAATGTTTAGGTGTTCTGAACGTCAGTATTAAGTATGTGTGTCTGGAACCTTTTCAAGGGACTCTGGCACATGCAAGGGCTGGTGGAGTTTTCTAAAGCACCATTGTTACCTCCGGACAGAAAGAGAAAAAAAGAGCTTTATATAATGTCTCATTTATTTTTCCTCTTCCCTTATTCCAACTATTGTTTGTAATATGTCAGAGCCTGTCACGGAAGGACTGGCTGTCACTTCAAAGCATCTTTTTGTTGTCATTCTCTGCCTAAGACCTGCAGTCTCAGGCAGAAAGCCCCCAAAATGTGGCCCCAGCCATGACACCTCCATTGGCCACCTCATGATGCAGGTACTTGCTCGAGTGAGCCTGAGAGAGGTTTGCTAATAAATATATTAGGACGATTCCTATGTGAGTTCTCTTGCCTTGGCACTGCTGTCACTTCTATAGTTCTCATTTTACAGAGACTGAGGGTTACTTCCTTCTACCATTTACTTTCCTGAGCATTTCCATTTCTCCCACGACCCGCTGCCCTCACCTGAGGAATTCAGCCCTTTCAGTAAACACCCTGTCTTGTCCTGTTAAACAGACCCAATTGCGTGAGGACATGAGGCAAAGAGTGATGAAGGGAATGGAAGAGGCGTACAGCATTTCCTGGGCAAGTGAGAAATGGCTCCCAGGTCTCGCTCCAACCTGGCGTTCTCTCCCTCTCCCTCCTCTTCCTCTTTCTCACCATCTCCCCTCTCGTTTTCTGTCTCTTCTTGCCCCTCTCTGCCTCTGGCAGCCCTGCAGGAGCACAGGTCCTGACTGGAGAGGGTCACATTGGTGAGCAGTAAAGCATCTTGCTGCAGGACCTGTATGTGTTGCACACAGAGCCCCAGGAGTGTTGGTTCTGGAAACACACACACCACAGCCCATCTCCACGACGGCACAATCGTGGAGAATGTTCACTCCCCCATTCACTGCGTCACCACACTTTTGTTGGTGGAACTGAAAGCCCATTTAGTCCAGTTCTGTTACTCTGCCTCCTGCTCTAGAGCAGCCTTAGTTTCTATTAGGGGTTTTGTGTTTGCTGCCCACAGCCCGCCTCCAAGGAAGGTGCCAGAAATGCTGCTACCTGTGAGCAATTTGTTGCAAGAGAAATACCTACAGAAAATGGTTTGTAGAACCTCATTTTGTTCTTGAGCTTTCAGGAGAGAAATAACTGAGGATACTTTCTTCAACTTACTCTTTAGAGGCTTTCTCCTGAATGATGTGCTTTTTTTTTTTTTTAACATAAAAACTGAGCTCAAGGTCCAAAGTCCACACATGGGCATGTTCGGGCATCATGATACTCTTGCTCTCCCTAGTGGTGCTGCAATGAAAAATCAGCTTTTCAGCCTCTCACCTGCATCTTTTCTCCAGGTATATTTAGAGACAATGCCAGCCCAGCCCCTC
The DNA here is from genome assembly GCF_004115265.2 of Rhinolophus ferrumequinum. Classification (NCBI taxonomy): domain Eukaryota; kingdom Metazoa; phylum Chordata; class Mammalia; order Chiroptera; family Rhinolophidae; genus Rhinolophus; species Rhinolophus ferrumequinum. The sequence goes on along the minus strand of NC_046295.1, from coordinate 20,500,147 downwards.
TCATGCACTTGAGCTTCAAATATAAAGATGTGTGCCTCTCCCAGATGGATCAGGGATGCAGTATTCAAGTCTCCACCCTCTTTCAACAGCCCTCACTCCTTTCAGCTGGGTCCCTAGTAAGTCGCCTTGAATTATGGGTAATATGAATGAAAGAGAAGACCCGAGAGTCACACCTGTGTTACTCATAACAAGGAGAAAGGGCCTACAGATGGGCCAAACACTTTGGCCACCCACCTTAGGCCACCACTCCAAGCCTGGAAAACCACCCTTGAGGCAACAGAGCAGCCAGGACACCAGTTAGTTCACATAAGGCAGCTCATTGTTAGCGAGGGAGTATGAGACTACCTTCCCACCCCACCCCACTTCCTCTCACTGGGAGCTGGGTGACAGCAAGCTCATGAAGGGCTGTAATGAGGGCAGTTTAGCTGGGTGTCATAGAGTAGACTGTGGGCAAATGTTGTTCATCAGATTCAAGGACAAGTAACAGGTATACAAGTGACTCCTTGAATGTGTATCTGCATCCTAAACAGTAGGCTGCCCATTAAGGACAACACTGCCCTTGCCCTAGGGCAAAATCCAGCCCCAACTCAGGGAAAGCACAGGAAAAAAGTTGTGGCTCTTTCACTATTCCTGGCTTGGCCCTTTTTACCAGGATTTGACATGCTAAACATGCCCTGAATAAATGCCCAAGAGTTCTATGAATATATTTTGTGAGCTGGGTCAGCAGGCTGGGTGGTGCAAGGGATGGTACTTTCTGTTCCCCAGAGACCTGTGAATTTCTGCCACAGACTTTCCCGCTCAGTCAGAGCTCAACCTCCTAGGAAGCCTCCTATGCAGACCATCTCAGATGCCGTGTGCTAAACTAGGGCCTGCTTACCAGCATGTCAACCACAAAGAAACTTGCCTAAGGAATTAAGGCTGTCCCCTTCTCTTAGTCTACTTGGGCTGCTATTACAAATAACATAGCCTAGGTGGCTTAAACAACAGAAGTTTACTTCTCACAGTTCTAGAGGCTGGGAATTCCACAATCAAAGTGCTGGTCCATTCAGTACCTGGTGAGAAGCTTTCTTCCTGACTTGCAGACAGCTATCTTCTTGCTGTGTCCTCACCTGGCAGAAAGTACTAGCTCTCTGGTCTTCTTATAAGGGCACTAATCCCACCAAGAGGAACATTCTCCCCCAATCATGACCTCATCTAAACCTAAAATACCTTCCATGGCCCCACCTCCAAATACCGTTACAGTGGGCTTCCACTTATCAATTTGTGGGAGCATAAGCATTCAGTCTATAATACCCCTAGAAGATAGAGCTTGACTTCCAAATTCAGGTACTTCATCCCAATTCATATGCACACATTCTCCCCAGCTGTTTCTCACAGAGTAAACTTGGACTGAGGAGAGAGTAGAGTACTTTTCTCTCGTCTTTCTTTTTCTGTGGTGATACTAATACCATAGTTCCATGTTCTCTTGTCCTAAAAAATACATAGACTTCAAAAAATACAGTCGTTTTCAACATGCAGTGTCAACTCTGGTAAGGATCTAGCAGCTTTCCTTTGTCTGGTTCATGAGTAAATTAACATTTTGTGGCTTTTGACATTTTGTTGAAGTGTGATACCTATACAGAAAAGTGCATTTATCATAAAGGTGCCAAACTCATCAAACCAGCCCCCCCCAGGTCAAGAAACAGAGCATTACCAACAGCCAAGCTCCTTGTCCCCCCTCAGTCACGAGCCCACCCTGTTTGTCCCCCCACCAGAGGAGCCACCATCCTAACTAACAGCATAGATTGATGTTACCAATTTTTCTTTTTAATTACAGAAAATAAATCGTACAGTACATACTCTTCTGTGTTTGCTGTTTCTTATTCAACATTTTGTTTGTTTCATGTAGCTGTCAGTCACTCAAATTCACTGATGTATATAGGTTTGGTTTTTCTGTTTTTATAATGATTTCTCCAAAGAATCTTCATACTCACCTTCCACCTTGGAAGTACCCATTACCAGCTGCCGGCTTCCTCTTCTTTCAACTGGCCTCCCTCTTCCTGCCTTGTCACCGTAAGTTTGAAAAGGCAAAAGATCTCCAGACAATTGAGAGGTCTGAGGCATTATTTAGTTTGGCCAAAGGATGGTAGAAGACGCCCAGGCAGATGCTTCCTGCCAAGCAGCCCCTGGGAGGGCTCGCCAAGAGGCTATAAATGCCTTCAGAATCACCTGAATGTGTTTGGCGGATGAGTTTATTTTTTTTTCTTCGTAGGTGTGCCTGAAGCTGAAGTCACTTGGTTCAGGAATAAAAGCAAACTGGGCTCCTCTCACCATCTGCATGAGGGCTCCTTGCTGCTCACAAACGTGTCCTTCTCGGATCAGGGCCTGTACTCCTGCAGGGCAGCCAATGTGCGTGGAGAGCTGACTGAGAACACCCAGCTTCTGATCCTAGGTAAACACCTCGAGGCGGGCACCTCCACTGGGGGTGACTGTCTAACTCACCCTGTACCTCTTCTTTGCCCTGATCCAATTAACAACATAAAGGTAAAATCAATATTCCTTCCCATATCCCCACCTCAGGGCCTTTCAATAGAGAGAATATAGACTTTGAGGCTAGGTAGCCATCAGTTTGAACCCTGGCTCTACGGCTTACTCACTGTGTGACCTTGGGCAAAGTACTTAACCTTGCTAAGTTTAGATGCTGGTCCCTGTATGGAGACCTACAAAACAAGAATTACCCCCATTGGTGGAGGGGTATAAAGGGAGGGAGTCAAACAGAGAACAGGAGTAAAACAGTTATTCTTAACTCTTGTGTCGACAACTTTGGGAATCAAATGAAAACTGTAGATTACCCCCTCCAGAAAACTTCACACACGCAAATTTTTTCATGTAATTTCAGGAAGTTCATAGTCTAGTCCACGTAAAGTCCGCACACGTACCCTACTGTCTTAGTCTATTTGAGCTGCTGTAACAAAACACTACAAACTGGGAAACTTACAAACAACAGAAATTTATTTCTCACAGGGTGCCAGGAAGCTGAAAGTCCAGGATCGGGGTGCCACATTGGTAGGGTTCTGGTGAGGTGCCTCTTCCAGATTGCGGACTGCTGGCGTCTTGTTGTGTCCTCATGTGGCAGAAGGGGCAAGCAAGCACTCTGGATCTATGGGGTCTCTTTTATAAGGACACTAATCCTCTCATGACTTAATCGCCTCTCTACTGTCATTACTCTGGGGGGGAGGGGCATGGTACAATTTCAACATACGAATTTGGGGGGACACAAACATGCAGACATTAGCACGCCTAAGCATAAGAACCCCTGATTAAAAAGTCTAACACAGTTCCCGGAATAAAACAGGTGTTTAAAAATAAGAGTTGCTGGAACACCATCCAATACTCGCTGTTGCCCAGTGCTGGACGCCACCATTTCGAAAGCTATTACCCTTTTGTCCCCTGAACAAGGGACCCTCTGCTTCTCTTCCCCACAGAGTCTAGGAGTTGGTGGAGTGGAGTAAAAAGGCCTATTTTTGTCTTACTTTAAAAAAGAAAAAAGCAATTATTGGAGCATTTATGCTAGCTTTCTCACCAAGAGAAAGCTATCATTTTAGGGTTTTTTTTTTAAAAAAAAAAAAAGGAAGAATGTGAGAAATATGTCTAATTACACATCATCAACTTCCTCAGGGAAAAAGAATTAAACTTCGTACTTGTATTTTCACACCCCAAATTGATGACATATCAAAGCATAAGGTCTCGAGCCCCTGCCCACTCAGCTTTCAGAGAGACCCAGATGGGTTTTCATCTCACCAGTGGCTGCATAAACCTCCAGTCATCTTAGGAAGTCACAGAAAATCAGTGCAGTGAAGGGTGTCATTTGTTTTGTGTTGGGTTTCATCTGGCTGAGAAGCTAGTCTGGGGCCCAAGACCCAGAGACTGTTGCCCCATGCTGAGTTATGTGCTTGCTGTCGCTCTCTGCTCCCTAATAACCCTTCCTTGTTGCCTCTGCTAACAGAGATGAAAGCCTAGGATATGTAGCTGCTACTGTAGCTTTGCCAATGAAGTGTGTATGTTCTGGGAGCCAGTTCTTGCAGCATTCCAACTCCAATACGGTGTGACTGGGAACATGGGGTTTGAAGAGCATAACATCTTCCCATTTTAATCAAATTTGATGACGGGGGGAATCACTATTGAGATTCAGGTTTAGGGTTTTCTTGATCAGAAGTCTTGGTTTATTAATCAAAGTTTGTTAGTTTTATAGGTAATTTATGAACACAGAAGTATTGTCTCCTTTTTTTAATCAGCCAAAAATGTGCCTTAATTTTTAAACCAAGGATTTCATGCATAAAACTGAGGTTTTATGCCAAGTTCTGTGACTTAACCTGCAGCATGGAGACTTGAAGTGTAATGAGACAGATTTGTATTCATTATTCATATAGTCACTGGATGAATATGCATTAAGTGTTGCCTCTACGTTCCATGTAAAACTTGAAGATAAACATAAGAGGTGACCTCTGTCCTTGCAGAATTTACAGTTTCTCTAGGAAGATCAAATGCACTTGCACCAAAAAAGAAAAAAATACAATAAAAGCTGTGAGGACACGAGAAGGTGCCAATATTTGGCCCACGGAGATCTGATGGTTTTGGAGATGGAACATAATGTAACCCTTTTAGCTTTTAATACATAAGCAAAGGCTTCCTGAGGTTTAATATTCTTAAAAGAATATTCAGTTGCAGTATTGAGCGAATTTAATTTCCTTCAATATTCATTATTCACTTTCAGTGTTCTTAAGGTAATGTTTAAAAAAATGGGAGGAAGAGAGTCTAGGTTTGAGGAAACTGCCACCATCAATTCCTAAAACTGTGATGTTTCAGAGTAGAAAGAGATCTTGGAAATGAGAAGTTTCCATTTTAGAAATGCGGAAATTAAGGCTCAGGGGGATTAAGAGACTTACGCAAGGTAGTGAATGACAGAGCCATCTGAGGGTTCCTGAACCCAAACGTGGTGTTCTTACTCTATACCATATAAAGAATATCTTTAAATTATGTTATATGTAATATAAATAATGTCTTTATAATTTTTAACTCTTATGTATATAAATATGTATATGAATCTCAAGGTCATCATTGTTGTCTGTACACACTGGTCTTTTGCAGTCCAAGGCAGAATAGACAAAGACATGTTTCTGAAATAGACTGGCATCGCCGTGACTTATTTGCCACTCCTAACGAGTACCTAACCAGGTGACAGGCACATAGTAGGCTTTAACTGAACATTGTGGAAATGACCATCAGTTATAAGAGCAACACTCCTGTTTCTCTTTCCACTCCAAAAAGGACTGGTATAGAGAAAAGGGTGGAAGGTGGTCTTGGGAATGTGAATTGCAGTGCATCGGGAGATAAAGGAAGAGGGAGAACAGGATTCTGCTGCTTTTCCAGGAGAATCTGGGGTCATCCCACCACTCGGTTTACGAGGCGCTTGCTCTTTATTTTCCCAGTGGAAATAATAAGCAAGCCACTCTATTTCCCATTTTGTCACTTTGGCTCTGAGTAACTGTGACCCCAATAAAGAGTCCTGACTCTTTATCAGATTTTAAATAGCACATCATTCCTGTCTTGCTTATCTTATTTATGGCCTATGGGGCATAAAAAAAACTCAGACTACAAAGCAAATTAACTTATCAATTTCATAAATGGACCTTTTTCCTCAGAAAAAGCCACTCACAGGCTCCTGTAATAAGAATAAGAATTCTATGGATTTCCCCATCTGTGGAAACAGTAACAGAGCACCTCCCTCTGAAGGATGTTATAAATGAAAAGAGAAATACAAACTATTTAGCACAGGACTTGGCATTTAGTAAATGCTGAAGAAGTGTTGGCTTTTTTTTTTTTAAGCCAATGTCTTAATAATATGGTTTAATTTACCTACACATTTACAGGGACCCAATGGCACTGTGGTATAAAGTACCGTTAGTAAGGAGCTATTGAAATCAACATGCCTGATTCACATTACTGACCTTATTGTTTCAGGTGCCAAATGTGAAGTGTGACATTCAGACTCACCTTGATAGGCACACCTTCTCTAAAGGAAAAATGATGTTAAAACGGTAGCGAGAGTAATGCCTGCCTTAGACACAGACACACTTCCATGCCTGCTCACCTCTCTTTCTGCCCTGAATACAGCCTTTATGCTTTAACCTGCCTGATTCACCGTCTGCCTTCTCACAGATCCTCCCCAAGTTCCCACGCAGTTGGAAGACATCAGAGCCTTGCTTTCAGCCACTGGACCAAACTTTCCTTCGGTGCTGACGTCTCCCCTGGGAACACAGCTGGTCTTGGATCCTGGGAATTCCGCTCTCCTTGGTGAGTCCAACCCTCTGGAACATTGGGCATAAAGCCAGAGCTGGACAAGATTTATGGATGGGTGACTGCTTGCAGGTGGGAAGGAGGCAGCAGTAGGGGGGTGGCCAACAGGAAATCACTAAATTGCCTACAGAATCCAGACTCACCAGTGGAAACTTGGCTGACTTTCCATATGAGGTGAGTGCAATTCTTAGTCTGGACTCTAGCTTGTCTAGATTCCAACGTGGCTCCTTCCTGGATCCTCTTAGGCTCATTCACAGTCCTGATCCTCTGAATCAGACTGACTCACTGAACGATGAATAAAGAACAGAGCTATAAAGAACACCTCCTGTGTCTCCTCTCTTCTTGCCAACCATACCCCAGTATTCCCCCATGACCTCCTTCCAAATCAACTAGGGCTATAATCAGCTTTCAAGGAGAAAGCTGAATTATCAGCAGGCCCCAAAAGCCAGAGAATTTTATTTAAGCCAGCCTTCTGTAGACAGGGCCTCAACCCAACCCAGAGTGACTCTTCAAAGCAAATGTTTAAATAACTTCAGCAGGTACAACTTCCCTGGCATCTGTCATTGGGAACTTTCACCAAGTTAATGCCCAGATGGCTGGTGCCCTCTGGTAGTATAGAGTTGTGCCAGGGCATCCAAGTCTTGGGTCCCTCACACAAGAATCATGGAGATGCCAGAGGAACCTCTCCATTCCCAACGTGACCTCTGGAGATGGTCAAGATGAAGGAGAAGAATTCTTATGCCTTTAAAGGCCTAAAAAACAAAATGGAGAAAATCTTCATGCTAACTCTTTGTGGTCCCAAACGTTGGTAATGACAGCTAGAATTATTTCTTTGACTCAAAGTTAACAGTTTCTCTACTCTTCTCCCCACCAACTAGCAAGGTCCAGGAGGCAATGAGTTCCCAGTCATACTGGGGATGACTTATCAACATGGCCACAGAGACTGATATCTTTAGGATTAAAGCACAGAAAGATAACCTTCAGTTTTCATTATCATCTGGAATTAGTAAAGAACGCTCATAGCATATGGACATAGAGAAAAAGTTTCTTATTTCTCGATTTCTGATAGGGATAAAAATAAGACACAGATTTAGTAATGAGTCGCCCTATTCTGTTTTTTATAGACAAACTTGGTATTGAGTTTTTCCACATGATGTTGATCAGAATTCATAAAAATTTCAAACTGCACATTTTCTTTGGCTTATAAAAGGTAAACTTGTTCTAAATTAAATGTGTGCATTGTAAATAGACTCATCACTATAAGAAATCGTCACAACTATTAATCAGAGCTCAGTCACTAGCAGGGTGTACAGATTGTGTATATTAATGGCTTAACGGAGGTATCATCTTTTCCCATTTAGTAGGTTGCCGTTTTGTTTTGTTGATGGTTTCCTTCACTGTGCAAAAATTCTTTAGCTTGATATAGTCTCATTTGTTTATTTCTTTTCTTTTGTTTTCTTGCCCAGGGATACATAACCAAGAAAATATTGCTAAAAAAGATGTCAAATAGTTTACTACCTATGTCTTCTTCTAGGAGTTTTATGGTTTTCTTACATTTAAGTCTTTAATTCATTTTGAGTATTCTTGTTATTAGGTTGGTGCAAAAATAATTGCGGTTTTTGCAGTCATTTTCAACCTTTTAAACTGCGCCAACCTAATATATGGTGTAAGAAAATGATCCAATTTCATTCTTTTCCTTGTATCTGTCCAGTTTGTCCAGCAGCATTTATTGAAGAGACTGTCTTTACCCCATTGCATATTTTTACCTCCTTTGTCATAGATTAATTGACCATGTAGGCATGGATTTATTTCCGGGCTCTCTATTCTGTTCCATTGTGTCTGTTTTGATGCCAACTTTCTTCTTTTTCAAGATGGTTTGGCTATTTGGAGACTTTTGTGGTTCCATATAAATTTTAGGGTTATTTGTTCTAGTTCTGTGAGAAATGCCACTCATATTTTGATATGGATTGCATTAAATCTATAGATTGCTTTGTGTAGGATGAGCATTTTAATGATGTTAATTCTTCCTATCCATGAGCAGGGTATATGCTTCCATTTATTTGTATCTTGTTCAATTTCTTTCTTCAATGTCTTACAATTTTCTAAGTACAGGCTTTTACCTCCTTGGTAAATTTATTCCTAGGTATTTTATTATTTTTGGTGCAATTGTAAATAAGATTGTTTTCTTAATTTCTCTTTCTGATGGTTCATTATTGGTGTATAAAAGTGCAACCTGTTTCTCAACATGAATTTTGTATCCTGCTACATTACTGAATTTATTAGTTCTAATTTTGGTGCAATCTCTAAGGTTCTCTCTATATAGTATCGCATCATCTGCAAATGATAGTTGTACTTCTTTCTTTGCAACTTGGATGCCTTTTATTTCTTTTCATTTTCTGACTACTGTGGCGAGAGCTTCCAATATTACATTGAATACAAGTGGTGTAAGTGGGCAGCCTTGTCTTGTTCCTGATCTTAAAGAAAAAGCTTTCAGCTTTTCACCAGTGAGCCTGATGTTATCTATGGGTTTGTCATCTATAGCCTTTATTATGTTGAGATACGTTCGGTCTGTCCCCATTTTGCTGAGAGTTTTTATCATAAACAGATGTTGGATTTTGTCAAAGGCTTTTTCTGCATCTAATGATATGATCGTATGATTTTAATATCTCATTTTGTTTATGTGTTGCATCATGTTAATTGATTTGCAAATAATAACCTTGAATCCCAGGAATAAATCCCACTTGATCATGGTGTATAATCTTTTTAATGTATTGCTAAATTCAATTTGCTAATATTTTGTTGAGGATTTTTGCATGTATGTTAATCAGGGATACTGGCCTATAATTTTCTTTTTTTGTAGTGTCTTTGTCTGGTTTTAGTATCAAGGTAATGCTGGTCCTGTAAAATTAGTTTGGGTGCCTTCCCTCCACTTCAGTTTTTTGGAATAATTTGAGAAGGATAGATATTAATTCTTCTTTGAATATTTGGTAAAATTCACCTGTGAAGCCATCTAGTCCAGGACTTTTGTTTGTTGGGAGTTTTTATTACTAATTCGATTTCATTAGTGTTATTCAGTCTGTTCAGATGCTCTGTTCCTTTCTGAGTCAGTGTTAGAAGATTGTATGTTTCTAGGACTTTATCCATTTCTTCCAGGTTTTCCAATTTGTTGGATATAATTATTCATAGCATTTTCTTATGACCCTTTGTATATCTGGAGTGTGGGTTGTCACTTCTTTTTCATTTCTGATTTTATTTCTTTGGGCCCTCTTTTTTTCTTGATGAGTCTGGCTAAAGGTTTATAGATTTCATTTATTAGGTTGGTGCAAAAGTGATTGTGGTTTTTGCAATTTTTTAACCTTTTAAAGTGCAATTACTTTTGCATCAACCTAATATCTTTCAAAAAAGCCAGTTCTGGGTTTCACTGACTTTTTTCCTTTGGTTTTTGTTTTGTTTTTTTTTTTTTAGACTCTATTTCATTTATTTCTGCCCTGATCCTAATTATTTTTTCTTCAATTCACTTTGGGCATTGTTTTTCTGTTTCTGCTTCATTTAGGTATAAAGTTACATTGTTTATCTGAGATTTTTCTTGTTTCTTGAGGTAGACCTTTATTGCTATGAAGTTCCCTCTTAGAACTGGTTTGGCTGTGTCCCATAGATTTTGGATGGCTGTGTTTTCATTTTCATTTGTCTCAAGGTATCTTGTGATTTATTCCTTGATTTCATGTCTAATCCATTCATTGTTTGGCAGCATATTATTTAGCCTCCATGTATTTGTGTGTTTTTCAGTTTTCTTGTGATTGAGTTCTAGTTTCATACCATTGTGATCTGAGGAGATGCTTGATATGATTTCAGTCTTTTTAAATTTATTGAGACTTGTTTTGTGGCCTAACATGTGGTCTATCCTGGAAAATGTTCTACGCATACTTCTGGAAAATGTATAGTGTGATGCTTTTGGGTAAAATGCCCTAACAATATCAATTAAGTCCATGTAATCTAATGTGGCATTTTCTTTCTGGAAGATCTATCCATTGATGTCAATGGGGGTGTTAAAGTCCCCTGCTATAACTGTATAACTGTCATTCTCTCCGTTTATGTCCATCAATATTTGCTTTATATATTTAGATGCTCGTATGTTGGGTGCGTAGATGTTTACAAGAGTTAAGTCCTTGTGTTGGAATGATCCCTCTGTCATTATGAAATGCCCTCATTTATCTCTTGTTACAACACGTATTTTAAATTCTATTTTGTCTGATATAAGTATTGCTACCCTAGCTTTTTGTTTTCATTTCCACTTGCATGAAATCTCTTTTTCCATCCCTTTACGTTCAGTCTATGTGTCTTTCGATATGAAGTGTATCTCTTGTAGGCAGCATATTACAAGTTTGTTGTTGTTGTTGTTGTTTTTCCGTTCAACCACTCTCTGTCTTTTAATTGGAGCATTTAGTTTATTCACATTTAAAGTAATTATTCAAGGTATGTTGTTGTTGCCATTTTATTAATTGTTTTCGGTTGTGTAGTTCTTTTCTATTCCTTTTACTCTTTTGCTCTCTTCTCTTGTATGTTAATGACTTTCTATAATGTAGTGTTTAGATTCATTTCTTTTTATTTCTTGTATGTATTTTTGGTCTGTGTCTACCATGTGCTCTTTGTAAACCAAACTATGTTTATAGCAACTTATTTTAAGTTTATGTTCACTTAAGTTCAAACACATTCAAAAATCACTACAATTTTTACTCACACTTTCCCTGTTTGTTTTTGTCATTATTTTTTACTTCTTTTGTGTGTGTGTGTGTGTGTGTGTGTGTATCATTTAATATATTGTTTTAATTACACATGGTCTTCCTATTTTTACTTTTAACCTTTGTACTAGCTTTATAGTTGGTTGATTCACTGCTTTAACTGTTTGCCTTTATCAGTAAGAATTATTTTCTTTCCTATATTTTCTTATTCATACTTTTTTCTTTCTTCTTAAAGAAATTTCTTTAACATTTCTTGTAATATTGGTTCAGTGGTGATGAGCTCCTTTAGCTTTTTCTTGTCTGGAAAGCTCTTTATCTTTCCTTCAATTTTAAATGATAGCCTTGCTGGGTAGAGCAGTCTTGGTTTAGGACCTTGCTTTTCATCACTTTGAATATTTTGTGCCAACTCCTTATGGTCTGCAATCTTTATGTTGAGAAATCCACTGACAGTCTTATGGGAGCTCCCTTGTAGGTAACTAACTGCTTTCTCTTGCTACTTTAATATTCTCTCTTTGTTTTTAACTTTTGGCATTTTGATTATAATGTGTGCTTGTGCGGGCCTCTTTGGGTTCATCTTGTTTGGGACTCTGTGTGCTTCCAGGCCTTATATGTCTATTTCCTTCATGAGGTTAGGGAAGTTTTTGGTCATTATTTCCTCAAATAGATTTTCAATCCCTTCCTTTCTTTCTTCTCCTTCTGGCACCCCTGTGATATAAATATTGGTATGCATGATGTTATCCCTGAGGTCCCTTAAGCTGTCCTCATTGTTTTTTATTATTTTTTCTGATTCCTGTTCTGATTGGATGTTTTCAGCTACTTTGTCTTCCAGATCACTGATTCCCTCCTCTGTTTTATTTAATCTGTGTTGATTCCCTCTAATGTAGTCTTCATTTCTGACTAGTTCTTTATTATGGTTTCTATGTCTTTGTTGAAGTACCTTGAGTTAATCTATTCTTCCTTGAAGTTCACTGAGCATCCTTATAACCAGTATGTTGAACTCTGTATCTGGTAGATTGCTCGTCTTCATTTCATTTAGTTCTTTTTCTGGAGTTTTGGCCCTTTACAGAAAATGTTTGCTGACCACTGATCTCATCTGTCCACCTCATTATGTAGAAAGGCTACCAAAGTCTATAGCAGTGATCACACATCTCCTGTTTCCAAGGAGGACCACACTCTTTCCACTGTGTCACTCTGTCCTTGATGCTGTCATTGGGTTAAACATTCTCCATGAAGTAAAAGAGCCTGAAAGAAACAAACACACATAACTTATAGGAGTAGAGATCTTCCTCATGAAAGTTAGGAAAAAAAGAAAATCTGTATTATAAAAGCCGTGGATTTTTGTCAAAACTAGATGACCTCAGGTGCCTCTAGTAACCAAATATGTAATTATATTTGGTGGCTTAAGAGAAGCAGTTCAGTACCTTTTCTCAGCATATCTTATTTAGGTCCAGAACCTGTTAGAATGGAGAATATATAGAAAAGGTTTGGCATCTCCTATGTTTAGTCACAAATTCTCCTTTGTGAGTGAGCAAGCTCTGACGTCCACAATCAGAGGGACTCTTCATGACACCTCTACTCAAAACTCAGGTCATGCTAACCAAACAGAGAGCTGGGCAGAGAGCCAAACTGCACAGCATTTTCTCATGTCTTGTGATACACTGAAAGGAGAGAGAGATTTAGGCCTTCAAACCTGAGTTTGCAGAGTAAAGATTTTCCATGAAAGAAGTCATTATGCCTGGCCCCTCTCCCCAGCCTGGGACTCGAGGGTCACAGCCAACACACACAGCAGCCTCTCAGCGGCATCAACATGCTCCCCAGAGCTCTGCACGTATCACAGCTTCACTTCTCAGAGCCCTTCCAGCCCTGGAGAAGCCAGGCGGTAAGGATAGTCAGGTGGTGGCATTTTCCTTCTGGCCACCTGAGACAGGCAACTTGCACATTTTCTTCACTCATTGGAAGTGCTGAGAATTACAGAGCCTGCCTGCCATGAGGTGCAGTTCCAGATATCTGTGCTAAGAGCAACGATGCTTTTGTTGACCCACAATCTCATGCTAAAAGGTGAAAATTTATTTCTTTCTCCAATGCTGAAGTTGTGACTGAGCTGCTCCTAAAAATCATACCAGGCTAATGAGGGAGCTGTAGCTGGAGTACAGAGGACCCAGGTCTGCAAT